>NW_020455566.1:1084900-1095111 GCF_003342845.1 Nothoprocta perdicaria
CGCGGCCCCCCTCTCCTCGCGGCCCCTCTCCTCGCGGCCCCTCTCCTCACGGCCCCTCTCCTCACGGCCCCTCTCCTGCAGGCCCTCGTGCGCGGCTACCTGCTGCGGCGGCAGCTGCACGCCGTGCGTGCCGAGTACGAGGCCGTGGTGCTGGAGACCGAGGGCAGCCTGGAGCGGCTGCGCTGGACGGGGCAGCGCCTGCTGAGGCCGGTGTTCGTGGAGAGCTGGGAGGCGCCTCATCGCTCGCCGCCGCGCCACAACAAGGGTTATGCAGCCGAGGTCTGGTTTTGTCTCCCCGGTTTGGGTCGCTGAGCTTCTGCGGGTGAAGGCAGGCGCGGGTGAAGCACGTGAGCCGTGCCCCTGGCTCCTGCGGCTCTGCACACGTGCCGCTTCCCCCGTTCACACCGAGCTGAGCGGCGCTGCGGCGCTCGAGCGCTGCTCTGTACTGAGCTCCGCCGCTGCAGGAAAGACCCTTGAAGCCGCTAGCGATGGCTCACGGCAGCCTCTGTTGGGGTCTTGCCGGAGTTGCTGTTAACTGCACGTCTCTGGCTGGGACAAAAGCACCAGCCCACAGAAGAACCAGTCTTTGTAATCTTTATATTTTTGTTCCCGTGTTCAGTTGTTTGCATGTTCTTCTTCCAGAAGCCACTAGAAGCAAAGCGTGCAGCTACGCAAGAGCCTCTATCAGTTGATGAGTCCAACACAGACACGTTGCAGCAGGAGAGTCCTCTCCCCGAGGCCTCTGAACCCGCAAGAGACCAGGGCTGTAGCAGCAACGTGAAGCCTCCGGCTGAGCTGCGGAGTGAGGGAGTGACCAGCGAAGGTGATGAAGCGAGGCCAGACGCAGGGGCTGGCACGGGCAGACCCGCTGCCAAGGGGCACAGTGCCCCAGCAGAAGGCGAGGAGGGCGAGAGCAAAGGCTGTGAGGCCTCTGCGTGGGCCAGCACCGTCCTGGAGAGCACGGGCCCCGGAGCCGGCCTGGGTAAGGATGGGAGGCGCTTTATGCACCGGAGCGGCGGGCTCTCCCTGTAGGGTTTGAATGTTAGCTCTCTCCGGTCCTCATTGCAGGGGAAAGGGGACTGGCTACCAAGTATTTGTTCTGATAATGCTTTATTTGTCTCTTTCTTTGCAGAAATCCCGCTTGAAGACTTGAAGGAGCTTCCTCGGACCGTGCCTGGCCTCCTGGCGTATAGAAATCACTTGATCATGGAGTTACTGTGGCTGCAACAAGCTATTGTGAGCCGGAAAAATGTAAGGGCCTTTCCCTGCCTCTTGCAAAACAGTGGCTTGGACTAGTGCCTGTTTGCAGCCAGAGACGTGCAGTCTGTGGGGGGATGAACAGTGAAAGCTCAGTTACCTGAGATCTAGATCAGCTGGTAGCAACACTTGTTTGTTTGGTTTTCCTCCTCCTCCTCCTGTGGAAAACAAGGAACAATAAGGGAAAAGAGAGGCTGTTTAGATCTGGTTACAAGTTTGCCCCTGGTCTGTTACAGACTTTACTGCTTTAATAAATATTGTGTCTGTACAAGAAACTAGTGCAAATCTAGGTACCCAGCAAGTTGCAATTTGTGTTGCTTTAAAGGTGAGGCTTGTGTGCATATTCAGGTCAAGTGTTAACAATTTTAGGGGCTAGTCTCCTAAGGCAGGCGCTTTCCTCCTCCTAGGATCTTTCCTTCATCTCTGTCCCTGGGATTTAGTCACCAATGTTTTATTTTCTTTCTCTTGCAGTACCTGAGGCTGAAGAAGAAGCTGGGTGCTCCTGGCCTGTAGGAGGGACCATGGTCATAGTGGGACCTCCTGGCAGCAGCAGCCTGGGAGAACTCCAGCTCCACAGGTTGATGCTCTCCAGATGGATGTGGCAAGAAAGCCTTTTTGAAAATGTCACTGCAAAGCCAGGGAGCTTGTGTGTCCAAAGGGAGTCCTAGTGAGGCCTCCTCCGACACGAGCCCCGTTTCTGGGGGCCGAGCAGAGCAACCCTAGAGGTAAATCAAGGCTGGGAAGATTGTCACTTACAGGGGGAACTTTTTGACCAGCTCCAAGTGACTGCTCGTTGCTTGTTGTTGATCTAAACTGCCTGATGGCAGCAGGTGCCTTGAACCTCCGGGAGCAGATTCTCTGATGAACTAAGGGTGACCCATTGGTACCGGAGCTGTGTATTTGGGCTCATTCTGGCCGTTACCGCTCTGCACTATCTGGGATCCCCAAGTGAGTGTGGTAGGTTTTGGAGAACGGCCACATTTTCTGGCTTTCCTGTGCTGCTGGTGGCCCACGAGCTCCAACTCCAGGACATGGTGCTTGTTTCCTGGCTCGCACGTCTCTCGGACCCCTGCCCGTGGCTGAAATGCTCAGGCAGGACCTCCGAGCGCCTCAGGGAGCAGGTCAGGACGCGAGGGGTTTGTGTTTGTCCACAAAGATGCCTCGCTGGTTTTGCTGGCATTCAGGGCTGTCCCATGGCACTCGGGGAGGGATTTTCCACACAATGCTGTGGTTCCTCATTGTGACCCCAAATCCTCTGTGCAAACACTCGCTGCTCCTACTGCCTGGATGTACAGCCTTGCCATAGGGCAGATAAAGCTTTTTGTTCTTGATGCTGACTGTAAATAAAAAGTTTTCATTTGTTTCTGAATCTGCTTGCCTCTCCTGGTCCTGCCGTCCTGTCCCGGGCAGGGCCAGCGGAGCCCACAGCCTGTTTTGAGCCGGCCGGGCGGCAACGTGGTGCGAGGGCTGGCGTGTCCCTTCTGGGGTGGATGTTTGTACGAGCGGGGCAGGACAGAAACACCCCGCGCTGCTCACGCCGGCTCCGAGGTAGGCACGGCTGCTGGATGCTGCTGTCCCGGACGGGGCGTGAGCTGCTGGCGCTCGCGGCTCTCCTGAGCTGCCTGACGTGGGGCCGGGGCCGGGTTGGAAGGAGGCTGCCGGGCTCGTGTGTGCCGAGGGGGAGGCTCCAGGACGACCGGTGTGCAGCTTGACTGATGTGGCCTCCGGACCGGCCCACAACTGCGTCCTGCAGCCCTGGAGACGCCGCTCGCTGCGGGGCCGCGCTGGGGCCGGAGGCGGATCCCAGAGCGGCTCCAAAGGGGTTCGGCGCCGCGGGAGGCTGAGCAGAGCCCTCCTTGCCCCGTGCTGAGCCTCTCTGGGTGAAGCAGCGCGCTGGCTCCGCCGGCGATGGGCAGCTCCCCTGCTTTAGCTCCGGCGCCGCCAGCCAAGAACGTGGTCGTCTATCGCAACGGGGACCCCTTCTTCCGCGGCAGGAGGGTGGTGGTGAACCAGCGGCGCTTCCTCACCTTCGAGGCCTTTCTGAACGAGCTGACCCGGAGCGTGGGCGCAGCCGTGGCCGTGAGGAAGCTCTACACGGCGCGGCAGGGCCGCCGCGTCGCTCGGCTCGGAGACCTGCGGGATGGCTGCCAGTACGTGGCCGCAGGCTCGGAAAGGTTCAAAAGCCTTGAGTGAGTAAACGGGCCGCTGCTTTCGGGGCTTGGAAAGTGGCTTTAAATCTATTAAATCTATTAGTAGTGGTTAGTGTTACTATTAGTAGTTAAATAAGTAGTATCTTATTTAAATCTATTAGTACGTGGTGACTTCTTGCTCTTGCAGCTATTTAAATGGTGGAGTGAAGCCGCGCAGCGAGACAAAGAACAGCCCTGGCCTGCAGGTGAGGCCCCGAGCCGAGCGGCACAGGCAGGAGGGCAGGGTGAGCGGGGAAGAAGTGTGGAAAGTGCTAGGGCTGCCCCAAGGAGACAAGGGGAGCTGAAGGGCTGCCAGGTGCCCGGCGGAGACAGCTAAAAATGCCACAGAACCAGGACTATGTGTGTGTGGCGGAGCGGGGACTGCTGCTGCGAACCTGCCAGCCCTACCCGTGCGGGAAGGACCGGGCAGAGCAGGACCGGGCAGAGCAGGGTGCGGACGCGGGATCCCGGCAGGACGCGGCGCTGCCAAGAGCCGCCCCGGCCCCTGGTGTTGCTGACAACAAGGGGCCCTGGCAGCAGCGGGAGGGAGGGCAGGGTGCAGAGGAGAGGGCGCAGCCGGGGCGGCCGCGCTCCCGGCGCAGCCCCGAGCGCTGACCCGCTCTCCAGCCCCGCGCTGCAGCTCCCTGCAAGCCGAACGTCTCGGCGCCGTGGCAGAAGCCCGTCCGCCCGCCCCGCGTTATACAGTGAGTGCCTCGGTCCTTCCTTCCTCGGGGCTCTCTGGGAACGTTTTTGGAGGCTGGAGGGGGGAATTTCTGTGTCGTCCCAGCGATGCTGCCCTACAGGGATGCTTCCTAGGCTCTCCCAAAGGCTTTCCTTGCGGATACCTTCCAGGTGTTCGTGTCCTGCCTTTTTGCCCGTCCAAATAATTACCTGTCCTGGGAGGGGCTGACTGAGATGCACGTGGCCCGGTTACCAGTGTCACTGCCCTGTGCCCGCCGATAGCCTTAGATCCTGCCAGGGACAGGGAGAGCGTTGCTCTTGCTAACTCTTGCCAGACCATTCCTATCGACTGCTGGTGGCAGCATTTCGAGCGGAGGGTGACGCGCACAACGCGGTGTGCAAACAAGGGGCTGGAAAGCCCTGGCACAGAGGACGTTATCCGTGGGGGAGTGCAGGCACACAGCCTTACCACACCCTCTGCGGCGTCTCTCCCGAAGCGTTTTCCGCAACGGGGATTTGCTGAGCCCGCCTTTCCGCCTGCCGCTGCCCGGGAGCGCCTTGCCGGAGCAGGACGCGCTCCTCACGTTGCTGACGGAGAAAGTGACCGTGCGCGGCGGAGCTGTTCGCAAGTGGGTACCGGGGCAGGCGCTGCGGGCTCTCCTGGGCGTACACCCAGGGACACAAACGCTTCATGTTGCTCGTGTTTCCTGCTTCGCTCCTGTTCAGTGGGAGGGTTTTTGACTTCCTTTGCACTCTCTTTTTCAATCCCTTTGCTCTCTTCACTTGAGGCTCTGCAGGCTGGACGGAGCACAGGTGTGTGAGGCGGAGGAGCTGGTGAACGGTGGCTACTACGTGGCAGTGGGAGCTGAGAAGTACCAAAACCTGCCCTACCTGGAGCTGCTGGTGCCCCAGGCACCTGTGTACAGGACACCACGGTGCGTAGGCAGCTCCTGTGGCTGCTGGCTGGCTCCCAGCACAGGACTCTGGCACCTTGGTGAGGTGCCGTGAGGCTCTCCCTGTGCTGGGGCTCTTCCTTGTGGGAAAACGGGCAAGGGGATCGTGTCTCCCGTGACTTCGGCTCGATAATGAGAACCTGCTGCTGCTTTGTTACAGGAACCACCCACATGGCAGGCGCAGAAACTCCTGTGAAAGGGTAGGTGGCTCAGCCGCCGTGGGGCTGCGGGTGCTACAAGCGCAGCTGGGTCCGTGCACACAGCGGGCCCTGCGTGGTTTCCATTCCCACGGTCACTGCCCCCTTACTTGGCACCTTCTCCCAAGGAGCAACTGAGGACATGGCCAGTCTGCACGTGAATGAAGTCTCCCTGCCTGAAAGAAATCTCCTGAAAGTGGCTTTACCCATCTCCTCTCTTTTTCAGCTGTTGGCGAGGGAGAATTCAGAGTGGGGCTGAGAGCCCTCTCCTCCTCTCTGGGTGGGGAAAGAATCCTGCAGTGGAAAGGGCAGCTATAGCAGCTGGGCTCCCCTGGGTTTGCCCCCGAAAGCAGGGTCTGTGCTAGCTCTGCTGCTCTCAAAGTGCTGTTTTGCTTTTGAAAGTTCCTTTTCCTCCTGTTTTCAGTTTGGCAAACTCTGCATCAACTCCCAGGACAGAGCTAGCAGCTCTGCTCTTGCTTTCCCACCTCACCAGGTAGTGACTGCGGGAAAACAAATGTATGTCTTTCCTGTACCTATTTATGTGTAGAATCACCTTGAAACCCTGTTAAGCAAAGGCAATGTTACAGCTGCACACCAGGTTTAGGGCTCGTGGGCAGGAAGTCGCAGTGTTTTTTACTGGAATTACCCTTAAAACGGCTCGTTGTATAAACTGCTCTACCCGGAGGGCATAACAAACACGCATGCTGAACATTTTCAGCTGGACAATCGCAGAGCGCAGACCACAGAAGCTACAGAGAAAGACAAGATCCCAGTTGCTTCTCCTCCACTGCAAAAGCCACCCAGAAAACCTCATCCCCAGGACGAAGAATCTCTTTTCTATGCTAGACCCGTCCGTGCAGGACAAAACAGGAAGAATAACACGAATGTGCAGCACTGGCCAGCTGACCAAGGTAGAGATAAAATTCTGCTATAACTGTGGAGAAAGACTGGCTTTGCTTTGCTGCTAAAGGACAAACTATCTACCAGTGTGCTAAAAGAAAGCAGCCGTGTGGCGTACCTAATAACTTCTGCATTTCTGGTCCTTCTCTCCTTGTGACACATACGACCATGGCTTTTCTGTAATTTTAACAAGACTAGGCTCTGTCTACCTGCAATACCCATTTAGCAGTTTGCTCTCCTTGGCAGGAGGAGTTGTTTATAAGGCCAAAGACCCCAGGAGGGAGACGCGAGGTGCCCGTGAAGTAAAGGAGGATGAACACACGAAGGTGGAGGTACCCATTGATCAGGTAGGAGATACCATTTCCTGCCCTCTCAGGAGTCTCCCGCTGCTACATGGAGGTAGTTACTCTATTGGTGCTCCTGGTTTTGCACAGCAGGGACACAGGCTCCAAGACACAGGCAGCTGAGGGACAGCTTGGACGTAACCCCATAGAGAAATGCTTCCTTTCTTATGGCAAGACAGCCCCAAGAACAGACGCATCAGTAAATTATAGGGGGATTGGGATACTGGTTCAGTTTTTTTGCTTGCTTGTTTTCAGTCAGGCTCGACGCTAGGTTTATAAAGCACTTTCCTCTGGAATTTGTAGCATTGAAAGTAGCCACAAGGGGGAACTTCTGAAGCCAGAGGACAGCGGGTTATTGCAGGGCTCTGCATTTTAGAAAGTCTGGAGATTGTAATCTGAATGATTGTATGACTGTACTGAACATTTCCCTTTTGCTGGTAAGTAATAGTGTCCATACCCCTCTTCCAGACAGTTGCAGACATTGTGGAAGAGGAAATTATACAAAAAGTGAAAATGAGAAGCCACAACAAGGTATTTATTCTACTTAACATTTCTGTAAATGTATTAGATGCTTCCTGGCTGTGTCCTAATGCAGGTTTTTTTACACAAAACTTAGTAGCCTCAAATATAACTTTTAAGCAGAATTTGCCTTTAGCCAGGTGCAGCATGGAAGGCAGCAGGATATTAACGTGTAATTCCTAAAATGTCTGACCATACTTGTTAGGTAAGAGCAACTTTGGAACTTGAAAGAAAAAAAATTCTTAGGGTCTTTCTAAAAACAAAAGTCAATGTGAAAAACGTCTGAAAAACGCTTAGTGTTCATGGAATATTCCTGTGTTAGATTTTTCATATGGACACTTAAAATTGACGTAATGGGATTATATTAAAGATGATTCACAGTTTGGCCTAGGTAGTCTCTGCGGACTAATTAGAACTTCAAAGGAAAACACATCCTTTGAACTTAAATTAGAGAAAGCCCTAGTAAAGAACGAGCCCCTTCCTAGCCCAGCGTGGAGTCCAAAGCGGCGTCTTTACCCCAGAGGCCAGGTCAGCCTGTCTGTGTGGAGGCCGGGGGAGCGCTCCGGTGTCACTGCTTCGCAGTGGCCTTTCCTCCCCCACGAGATCACACTGCTCTGCGATGTTACCTGAGTTCCACAGCTCTCCTCCGCAGCCAGAATCACTCCCCTCGATTCCAAGGTGGATGACTCAGTGCTAGGGACCTAAGTTTGCACTTAAAGCCATGGCAGGACTGGAAATGGAATCCAGTTCAGTCCCAGGAGCTGTCTGTAACAGCAGAAAGGGTTAATAACTCTATTTCTAACACATAAAGGTTTGGAGTACAGACAAACCACAAAGGAGCACGGAGGGACGCAAGGCTCTCCAAGGAGAAAACCACAGAACAGAACTCTGGAGATCTCACAAGGGAACATGAAGGAACGGAGACATTTGGGTAGACTGCTATCTGGGAGCTGCAGATAACAAGAGCAGGTGATTCTCAGATTTGTGTAACACAAAAGATTGGCCAAGGTTTCTGATGAATTAAAGCTATTCTAAAATCAAGAATCCTAATTATCTGGGTTTGAGAGAGAAACTACCAGTGAGCTGGGAATCAGATGCACCATTTTGTTGAGCAATAGAAGTATTCCTGCTTTCCTCATCTCTACACTAGGATTGTTTGGCAGAGGAGGGGGCTGTTGTTTTCAAACTCTAATTAAGACACTGGTTTGTATCTGAATTTGGGGAGGAAGAACTACCCAAGAGAATATACTCATTTATAATAAACTATCTGACAGAAAATTGGTTGTATTAAAAAATAAGTCTTTTAAAAATATTTCACAGCTACTTTCACAGCCTGAGCCACAAAGGAGAAGACTTCCTAACGATTCCTTCTACAGCAAATCATCTGGGTCATAATTAAGGCAAAGTCATTTTCAAAGTAGAGTGTCTGAAAGATTTATTAACAATTTATTATCCTGCTGGTGCCAAAACAAGCCAATTCAGTCACCTCTGCCTCTTGGAAAAAAAAACCCTTAAGCCAGAACATCAAATAGGATGTTCTTGGAAAATATACTGCTCCAGCATGGTGCTGAGGGAACACAATCCATGTTTTTCAGACATGTGTGTTATAAAACGCAGCTTCCTCAACACAGCTGAGCCCAATGGCCCGCGGCTGAGCAGAAACTCCCCTCTTCAGCCCCGGGGTTGCCTTGCACCGGGTTCTCTTCCCGCCGTTTCTCAGTGCGCCTGGTTTACGAGCCAGCTACGCAGAGAGTGATTCCTAGGAGAGTGATCAGCATTCCTGCCACAGCCCCTGCGAAATATAACAGCATCCATGCCAAAAATACAGCATGATCACACCAGAGCACGGGAGCCTTCGCTAGCGCGTCAGCAGTACACGCAGGAGGCACTGTGACAAAACACCTTTCGAGTCCAACTTACTTTTACCGCCAATATCCTCTCCTAGAATCTTCCCAGTCACTAACGTGGCTATCAAAGCCAGGGAGTTACAGAGCGGCACAGCCAGAGACAGGTCTGAAATGGAGCAATTTCACCACAGTTTGAAAGGAGGGATCCTGCAGAAATGCCCATCACTAAACACGGCAGCGACTTCGCTGCTATTACGTGGTCGCTGCTGGGCTACCTGCCGATGGATGAGGCCGCTCCTCCCCACATCCCCATCCGCCCCAGCTACAGAAGCGACGAGAACCAACCTGTGGACGCCAAGGTGAGATAGAAAAGGAGCGAGCCGCATTGATTGAGCAGAAACGGCACCACGTACTGCGAGGAGAACAGGAGCTCGTCAGCTGCCGCGTGCAACACCACCGCGTCCGCACGGAAGCAGTGTTGGGAGCGACAGGGAAGGAAGCCAGCCCCTCTTGCTCAGCCACGTTTGGGGGTGCACTCCATTTGGGAATGCAGCGCACTGGGGGTTCTACTGCCCACAGCTGCAGTTTCCCACCCCACAAAAGCCACACAGAGCTTATTTTATGCCAAATACGAGGCTCAATGACTTGCTGTCTACAAGGCGGCCTACATGCTGCAAGGGGAGAGCAGGGTGGTGGGCCAGTAAGTGAAATAGCAGGGAGGACAAATCCTCCTGATGGCAGCTGGACTCCAGCAGCCCAAGCTGTGAAGCAGGGGACAGAGACGCCCCGAAAGGCAGCTGAACGCGCGGGCAGCTCGCGGGCCGGGCTCGCACCTTGTAGTTGAGGCCCAGGAAGCGGATCTCGGCGAGCAGCTGCCGCAGGCGGCCCTGGCGCCGCACGCGCTCCAGCCCCGCGGCGCCCGCCCGCAGCAGCGGCGCCGTGCCGCCCCACAGCACCGCCACCAGCACCAGCGCCAGCGCCGCCGCTGCGGCACGGCCCGCGCTCAGCGCCCTCGTGGCCCCCGGCACGCAGCCGGGCAGGCCGACGCGTCCCCCCACCCCGTGAAGTCCCTGGCTGGGTCTGGCCACCAGATCACCCCCCCGAGGGTGAGCCGGCTGGGGCTGGCTCCGTGATGGAAACGGAGCCAAAATGGGGCCCTGTCCCCCCGCAAGGAAAGCGCCACATTGGGCTCGCATTCCTGCCACGTCGCCCCACAGGGAAGGCCCCGCAACTGGCCTGGCCTCCCACCATGTCCTCCCACAGGGAAGGCCCCACACCGGCCGCCCACCATGTCCCCACAGGGAAGGCCCCACATCGGCCCCAT
>NW_020455566.1:1095655-1114184 GCF_003342845.1 Nothoprocta perdicaria
GCCCCATGGGGTCCCGTGGGCTCTCCCGCCATGTCCCCGCTCAGGCGAGGCCGCCCCCCCCACATCCCCAAGGCGGCTCCCTAGCAACGCCGCCACCCCGGAAGCTAACCTGCCGACGCCATAGCTACGGGTGACGCACTTCCGCCCGGCGACGGGAAAAGGCTGGGCCCCGTGACCCGGAAGCGCTCGGCGTGCCTCACCATCCTGACAGGGCAGCCGCCATGGTGAGAGGGAGACGGGACCGGGACCGGGACCGGACCGGACCGGACCGGACGAGGGGACCGGGCGGGTGTTGGGCGATGCGGAGGCCGGTCGGGGTTCCTGGGTCTTGCTGCCGCCCCCGATCCCCGCTCCGCAACCCCGGCGTCCCGAGCGGGCCCGAGGCCTCGCTTGGCCTGAGCGGCCTCCCTCTCCTCGCAGAAGCCGATCCTGCTGCAGGGCCACGAGCGCTCCATCACGCAGATCAAGTACAACCGCGAGGGAGACCTGCTCTTCACCGTGGCCAAGGACCCCGTGAGTGCGGCTCCCCTCACCCTCCGTGTGTGCCAGTGTGGCCAAAAGCCCAAATAATTCATGAAAAAAAGAGGAATTCCTGAGTGTTTTCTCCTCGCAGATCGTCAATGTGTGGTATTCGGTGAACGGGGAGCGGCTCGGCACGTACAACGGGCACACCGGAGCCGTGTGGTGCGTGGATGCAGACTGTATCCTTTGCTTGTCCTCAGCAGCTTGCCCTCCTTGGGGGGCCTCCCGACGGCAACGCCGCAGTGTTACCTGCACTGCGGGTTTTATTTTCCCTCCCGCCGCATCACGGGGGTTTTTTCCTCTCCGTGCGGGGGTTTTTTGGAGCCGTTTGCAGCGAGGAGCGGTGGCAATGGGTGCTCTCTGCTGTCGCTTTGCTGCGTTTGCTGGCGGGGCCCTGGGAGGTCTGTGATGGTGCCTGAGTCCCACAGATCTTCTGTCTCTAATGCCAGTGACAGATAACGGAAATGGAAGTGTGAAAAACTGTTACCGTGGGAAGGAGAACCGTTTTCTTTCCTACTTCAAGTAGGAAAGCGTTGGGTTTTGCAGTAGGAGCACTTGGACTCGATACCTCTCTGTATTGAGCTCCTTCCAGCCCTGGAGTGGGAGTTGCTCAGGCTGCAGTTTCTCTGCACAGTGATGCTCTTTGCCCTATGTCTGACTGTTAGCTGTGTATCCAGAGCAGAGAGTATGTTGAGATCCCTTAACTGTGACACAGGGGACACGCGGCATGTGCTCACGGGCTCTGCAGACAACAGCTGTCGGCTCTGGGACTGCGAGACGGGTAAGAGCCTCTCCTTGCGCCGCTGCTTCCACCCGCCACTCTGCTCGTCTGGAGCTCGCGCTCCAAGGGTGCGTGTGCTCGTTGAACCTGCTGAAAGACACCCCACTTCCCGCTCTGCCTCTGTGGGGAAAGCATTTGCTTACGTTCCTGGCTTCTAAAGAACGTTTAAATAATTTACTCGTCTCACCAGGTAGTCGCTGTGTAGTCAGTGCCTGCAGGTCGCTGAACCTGCTTGTCAGCACGTTGGGCGCATGCGTGTTGCAAGGCTGTTGCTCCAGCCTTGTGTTAAACGGCTTGTTTTAATTAATCTTGCCACAGAAGACCTGGTGAGGTGACGTTTTCCTGCTTGTGTTTAGGAAAGCAGCTTGCGCTGGTGAAGACCAGCTCAGCTGTGAGGACGTGTGGCTTTGACTTCGGAGGGAACATCATCATGTTTTCCACGGATAAGCAGATGGGATACCAGTGTTTTGTGAGCTTCTTTGACCTTCGTGACTCCAGCCAGATTGGTAAGGAATCTGGGCAATTCCCTGGAAAGGGGAAGTGCTGATGGGCTGGAGCTGGTGTCATTCTGCCTGTCCATCTCCTTCCTTCCTGCAGAGAAAAACGAGCCTTACATGAAAATCCCCTGCAGCGACTCAAAAATCACAAGTGCTGTGTGGGGCCCTCTAGGAGAATTCATCATTGCGGGACACGAGAGCGGGGAGCTCAACCAGTTCAGTGCCAAGGTCGGTGTGATAGGAACACTGATAGGAATCCCCGTGGCTCTTTTGGGGGGCAGAGAGGATGCTGCGTGGTCCTTTTGTGCTTTTTGGCTCAAACCAGCACACTTGTGGAAAAATTGGTTCAAATATGTGGCTTCTTGGAGCAAGGCCCGTGTATCAATGTCAGCCCCGCCACTGACATCTCCTCAATTGGCTTTAATGGAATGTGTGGTCAGGGGATCTCGCACCTGAAATCACCCTGTTTGCCCTGCAGTCAGGGGAGCAGCTTTCAAACATCAAGGAGCACACCAAGCAAATCAACGACATCCAGACCTCCCGGGACATGACCATGTTCATCACTGCCTCCAAGGACAACACGGCCAAGGTGAGGCCTCTTGGGAGCACAGTGGACCCTGACACTGGTTTGCAAGGCTCTGCAGGGCTCTCTTGGACACTTGCTCCCTGCAAGCCAAAAGCTCCATGGGGAGATTCAGCAAGCAGGGGGGTGTCCTGACTGTTTCCTTAGCACTGAAACTTAGGAGACAACATTGCTGCAGCTTGGCTGCTTCCAGGAGGGGGCAGAGGTGGGAGCTTCCCACCTGCTATTTTGGGATTCCCTAGAAATGTCTTGGGGATTTGGATGCCCTTGAACAGCCTTCAGGTTGGCAGAACTAACACCTCAGGGCAACGGTGGCATCCAGCAGCTAGGATTTATGTGAGTTAATTGCTTTTATAATTTTTTACCTGGGGGAGGAGGGGTGGAGAGGAAACACAGTTTCTGCTTTTAGGTTGAGAGTTGTCCCAGCTGCTTCGCAGGGTAACTCTCTGCCTTTTGCCTCGTAGCTATTTGATTGCACAACACTTGAGCATCTGAAGACGTTCCGGACAGAGCGACCAGTGAACTCTGCAGCACTCTCTCCCATTTTTGATCACGTAAGAATGTTCTTATTGCATCTTGCTGTGATTCCCTCCTCATCCCAGGTAGTGAGATGTGAGGAAGATTATTAGAAAGTGATACCCATCCTCACTGGCTGTGAGGTGGGCTCGGGGAACTAAGCCTGCTGTCTGCTGTAGGAAAGAAGGTTTTGTGTTTTAGTTCTGAAAAAAAATATATAAGAGGCAGGAACTTTGCTGGGACTAGAGCCTGGCCCGTTAAAGGATTTGTGGGATATGCCAAGTTACTAGGAGGCTTCCCTGATCTGCTTTCCTCATGGCTCTGTGTGGTTTAAGCAGCACTGATGTATTGTGACTTCTGCCCTTTGCAGGTTGTGCTTGGAGGAGGGCAAGAGGCCATGGATGTGACCACGACCTCCACCAGGATTGGCAAATTTGAGGCGAGGTTGGTCCTTTTTCTCATTCATAGAGATCCTCACAGCCCAGGGGTGCGGTTCTCAGAGTGTCTCGCTCCTGGTAGGCATGGAGGAGTCATTAGAAGTGCAGCACTTCCTTATGAAACCCTGGTAGTGTCCATACAGGACTCCCAACTTGTGGTGATTTAAATCCTCTTCCTTCTCCCAGGTTCTTCCACTTGGCTTTTGAGGAAGAGTTCGGCAGAGTGAAGGGTCACTTTGGTCCTATAAATAGCGTCGCTTTCCACCCTGATGGGAAGAGGTGAGGAGCTGTGTGGGTCTTGCAGCATGGCCAGGTCAAGCTTATCCCAACTGAAACGTGGGCAGCCTCTGGCCCCAATGGAGGGAAGCAGGCACAGCACCTTGCCCAATGTTGCTGCCTCGGAGCCAAACCAGGCTGGTGCTGTGGGGCCTGGGCCAGAACCTTGCTGGTAACTGGCAGTTTAACACACCTGACTTGTGCCTGTTGCCCTCGTAACTTCTGTTTGCCTCTGTTTTCCTGAGAGCTCAAACATGGAAGCTGCTCAGGTTTCTTCCCTTGAGGCTTCCCCTGCCCACAGCAAGCTCCAGCCTCCGCCTTGCGCAGACAAGACCTCATTGCGGCTCCTTTGTCAGCCTGGGGAGGGAGTTCTGAAAACAAGCCCTTCACTGGTGTAAACCTCAAAGCAGCAAGCTCCAGACAAAGCTTTTGTGATGTTTATCCTGTCTTTTCTCCCATGCAGTTACAGCAGTGGTGGTGAGGATGGCTACGTTCGCATCCATTACTTCGATCCCCAGTACTTTGAGTTTGAATTTGAGGCTTAATGGGACACCTGTGTCCCCTGCCTCTGTTTCCCAATCTATTGGCTTCTCCAAAGAACTGTTTTACAGCCTGAAGTTAGTCTGCTCCGTGGAGGCGGCAGGAAGCAGGTAGCTGCTCATGCTGGGTTGGAGGAAAGTGGCGAAGGAGGAGCTCAAGTCCTCGAAAGGACAGGGCTGCCTTTTGCCCCAGGTAGAGCGAAGGCTGCAGAAGGAGTCGGGCTGGCTCCCTGCCTGCCCCTGTGGATGCTAACTTCCTGCCCTGCTGGGCATATTTGTATATCATTGGGGAAAAAAAACCAACAGGAAATAAACAGAAATCTTTTGCAAACTCAGTGAGAAGTGTCTCTGCTCTTTTGGCCTGGGAAAACAAATGGTCCCGCCTTCTTTGCTCTCTTGGATCTGTTGGCTGCTTGCCCCTCTCCAGCTGTCAGAGGGCTTCTCTCCTATCCCAGTTGGATCTAGGGCTTTTGTTCAGGCCAAAGGCTCGAAATGTTAACTCTGTTACCAGACTGGAAATGCAGTAACCAGTTGTCCTTTTCCAGATGACACTCGTGCCCAGTTCTGGTGCGCTGTTTATTTGCTGCGCTGACCCCGAGCCAACTTTCCTCAGTTATTTCTTGTGCTAGGAAAGCCGTGTTGCAATTTTTAATCCTTCCACCCTTTTTCTCCCCATCCCTGCCCCGAGGGGAGCTTTGCAGCTCTTTCCTTCCTCCAAACTGGCTTCAAGGGCGGATTTTGGGGCCTGTTTCCCCATGCAGAGCAATAGCCGCACAAGGGGCGGCCGCCGCCAGCATGCGCTTGGTACAGAGGGTGCCGAGTTTGGGGTGTCCTGCCACCCGCTTTGTGCTGTGCCCGCCCTGCCACACACGAGGAGCCCTCGGAGGCTGCTGGGCACGTTGACCTCCTGCTCTCCCTGCCCTTCTCGCCGCAGCTGCGAGAGGTGCCGTGGCAGCCAGCGGGACCAAGCCCTGCTTCCCAGGAAAGCCCCTGCCCAAGGAAAGCCCCCGTGGAAAGCAGGCGTGCACTGCGACAGAGCTGGCTTTACTGGAACGAGCAGGCTGCGTAGCCCGAAAGCTGCCAACGTGAATCCATCCCCTCCTCTCGAGGCAGTCCAGGCTTCTCCGGGCCCATGTCCCGCACGGCCCGTCCTGCGGAAGCGGCAGCGTCTCTGGCCTGGAGCTGGCAGCGCGGAGCAGAGGCGGCAGGAGGAGCCGGCCCTGCCCTCCTCGCCCTCCCTGCTCATCGCTCCTTCTCCGCCTGGATGCCGGCAGCCGGGAGCGCCGGGCTCCGCGTGTCCCACTCCGCGCGGGCCGCCTCCTTCTCTACCAACCGCCGCATCTCGGCCCAGGCCTCGTCCAGGTACTCGGATGAACGGATCCAGCGCAGGAAGAGCCCTGCGAGGCGGCGGGGTTGTGTGCTCGTAAGCAGGGCCAGAGCAGCCCCCTGGCCCCTCTCCACCCAGGGCTGCCCGGGCCCCTTACCCTGCCACAGCTGGATGCTCTGGGGCTCCACCGAGGGCCAGATGACCAGCGCGTTGGGCGAGTACAGGGGGTTCAGGAACTCCCTCCTTTGGGCGGGCTGGTCCAGCCAGGCCCAGAGGCAGTGGGTGCTCTCCTTCACCTTGCACAGGCACCTGCAGGGGTGGCCAGGGCTCTCTGAGTGCCTGTCCAGGCTCCCAGGGCCAGGTTTACCCCGGGTTGTTACCACAAGGGCTCTGCCTCACGCACAGCGGGCGCTGGTGGCCCTGGTGTCCCGTCCCCTGCTCACCTCTCCTTCTCGTTGTTGCCCAGGAAGGTGCCGTAGGAGGAGGCGTAGGCGCTGTCGAAGAGCGCGAGGAGGAGGCGCTCGCCGAACTCCAGCGAGCGGGGGAACTGGCGGCCCAGCTGCCACACGCAGTCGAGGAAGAGGAGGAAGAGCGGGGCCTCCTGCTTGAGCCGCGCGTGCGAGTAGGCAGAGCGGGCACAGCGCACGTGGAAGGGGTGTCCGGCCTGCAGCCCGCGCCGGCGGCATGGCGTAAATGCAGACCCTTGGCTCCGGCCACGGGCATTGCCAGCTCCCCAGGGCTGCCCCTGCCGTGGCTCCCACCTGGATCCACTCGCGCTCCAGCAGCCCCTGGAAGCCGGCGAGCGTGCGGCAGCTGGGGTCCAGGATGAGCTGCGCCAGCGCCGTCACCAGCAGCGTCGTGTCCGTCCCCTCGGCCCCGTGCACCAGCACGCAGGCCTCTTCCCTGCAGGAAAACAAGGGTCGTCAGGGATGCGCCGAGGCGGAACAAGGTCAAGAGGGGCTGCGTGGGGGCCGCGGCCGCCCCGTGCCCCCCGTACCGCTCCAGGCACTGGGCGGCCAGGCAGGCGGTGCTCAGCGCCGCCTTGACGTGGCTCAGCCAGCGGCTGCTCTCCAGCCGGCTCAGCCAGCGGTCCATGGAGAGCGACGCGTCGTTGCAGGCATCCACCAGCCTCACGAAGCTCTCCTGCAGCGGCCGGCCTCTGCAGGGGACAGCGAGGGCCACAGCGGGGACTCGTGAGGCTCAACCCGCTGCCGGGCCGCGCTCATCCACGGCGTGAGAGCGCCGGGTCTCAGCGCCGCCCCCGTCTCACCTCTCCAGCGGCCGGTGCAGCCGCTTCCAGCGCGGGTAGGCGGACTTGGGCTCGGTGCCGCCGCCGCCCATGCGGGCCTGCTTGGCCGCCTGCAGCGAGCGCGTGTCGACGACGAAGCCGCGCGCGGCCTGGGCCAGCGCCGCAGCCAGCAGCAGCTCGTCCTCGGGGCAGCGCTTGCGGTTGGGGCCGGTCAGCGGCTGCCCGCTGCGGAGCATCACCTGCGGGTGAGGGGCCCGTGGAGCCGGCCGTGCCCGCCGCCCGCCCGGCTGGCGGCCGCGCTCGCCCACTCACCGTCCCGTTTTTCCGGTGGTAGTAGCTGAGGACGGGGAAGCGGCCCCCGTGCCGGAAGCGAGCCGCCTTGCGCAGCGCTCCGTCGTCCACGGCCGCCGGCACGATGAGGGCGGGCGGGTACGTGGGGCACGTGCTGAAGTCCTTGTTGACGGCGCTCAGGCGCCACTGGTTTGTCTGGGGGAGAGGCCGGGATGCGACGGGGGCTTTTCCCCTTTTTCCCAATGTTTTCTCCCTGCCCGGGGCTCACCTGGGCAGCAATGCACTGGAAGAAGCGCTCG
Organism: Nothoprocta perdicaria; assembly: GCF_003342845.1. Classification (NCBI taxonomy): domain Eukaryota; kingdom Metazoa; phylum Chordata; class Aves; order Tinamiformes; family Tinamidae; genus Nothoprocta; species Nothoprocta perdicaria. The sequence continues at coordinate 1,102,973 of NW_020455566.1, forward strand.
AGGGGGAAGAGGTGCCACCCATCCTCGAGCCGCAGGCCCTGGGGTCTGTAGAAGAACGGGTACATCATCATGAGCGAGTCCACGGAGGAGAGCGCCTGCAGCGGGAGGGAGCACAGCTGGCACCGGCGCCGCCCGGGCAAACAGGCACCGTGTTTACCCGCGTCGAGCAAACAGGCACCTCGATGGAGCTGGCCACGTTGAGACACTCTTCCATGCCCGGGATCTCCAGCTGCAGCACTCTGAGGTCCTTGCACCGCAGCGTGATGGTGCCGGAGGAGCCGCAGAGCCTGCGGGAAGGGGTGCCGGGGTGAGCGGCCGGGGGGCTGCGCGGGGCAGGGGACGCGACGCGGGCGCAGGGAAGCGCTGGGTGAAGCAGAACACGAGGTGCAGCAAGCGGGTGCAAGACCGGCCTGTCAGTTTTGTGCTGCATGGGTCAGGGTGAAGCCGGGGGGTGCGTGGGAAGCCAAACCTGGGGTCCCGTGGGGAGATGTTACTGCGGGTGGGCTGGTGCCAGCCCAGGTTCTGCACTCTGAGTCACGGGAAGAAGAGGAGGTCACAGCCCGCGCGGGGGAGCAGAGGGGCACAGGGACCCCCGCCCGCGGCACCCACCGTTTCTCCACCGCGTCCACGTTGCGGATGAGCAGCCAGAGCTCCACGGTGGCGGCGGCGCCAGCGCCGCCCGGGCGCGACGACAGCAGCAGATGGTGGCTGGTGATGCAGAGGGTGCCGCGCGCCGGCGGCAGCCCCGCGCCCGCCAGCACCACGCTCTCCACGCGCGACGTCTTGATCAGCTCCGCGAACTCCATGGCGGCCTCGGCCCCGGCGCCGCGAGCGCGGTGCTTCCTGCTGCGGAGCGCAGGAAATGGCTGGGTTCCTCCCTGCCTGCGCTGCGCGGAGCCGCGGGGCAGCGCCGGGTCCGCAGCCGCCGCTCCAGCCGCGCTCGGGCCCGGCAGCCGCTCCCTGCAGCCCGTCCCCGCGGCCAGCGCGCCGCTGGCTGCTGCAGCTGCAGCCGCCAAGTTGCAGGAGCTGCTGCGGCCGCTTCCCCGCTGCGTCCCGGCCGCAGCCGCCCTCCCGGCCCCAGCTGCAGGGCCCGGCGCTGCCCGTGCCACCCCCGGTGCGCTCACCGCTCCGGCCGCGGGAACCGCGCGCCCCACCGCGCTGAGGCTCCTGGCGGCCCCGCTTCCCGGGAGGAGAGCGGCTTTAAGGAGGCCCGGCCTCCACCCCCCGGTGCTCGCCCCGCACTTCCTGGCACGCTGCTCCGAGCGGGGTGGGAAAGGGCTGGGGGCAGCGCAGGAGAAGGGCCGAGAGCGGAGCAGGGAAGGGGCCACAGACTGAATGGGGAAGGAAGAGGCTGTTGGAATTGCAGGATGGAGGCCCAGGGCAGCAGGGGCTGGGGCAGCCCAGGCTCTGGAGCGCAAGGGGCAGGGGGGGCACCGCGGGTGCTCCTGCTGTTCCCAGGTGTCCCATGGGCGGGAGCACCAGCCCCTTTCCTCACGAGACAGCCCCGAGCTGCCCTCATCCCTGGTCCCTGTGGTGGGCGCTGCACCGTGGCAGCTGCTGGAGCATCCCGGCGCTCCGGGGCCTGGGACAACAGGATGTCTAGGGGCCCGTCCCCATCCCACCCGTGGGGCTCCATCCGTCAGGTTCCACCTTGATGTGGGTGCGGCCGCGAGCCCGGGCAGCAGCGCTGGCTGCACCGCTGGTGCCGCAGCCACCCAGCGCCCCGTGGGACCGGCCCAGCAGCACCCCAGGGTGCTGCCCCCGCGGGCCTGGGCTCGACAACCCCCCCACGCGGCACAACCCGCGCTCTTCCTTCCCCGCTGCGGCCTCCTCGCGCCGGCCCCGTCGGGAAGTGGCTCCCGGCCCCGTGCCCGTAATAGCGCGGCGGCCGGGAGTGCCCAAGGATAAATCATTCACACCCCCCGGGCCTTGGATTCCCCGGGAAGCTTCTCCGGGAGCAGGAGCCTCCTCCCAGCTGGAGACAATAATGCTGGGAAAGCAGCAGGATGGAGGGGAAAGCAAAAAAAAACATCCAATCCTTTTCTGTTCTCTGGATAAGTCAAGTTCCTGCCCAGTATAATTATCACCAGTGTCCCCAACCTTTATTGTTCTAGAGAGAAATAAATAGCCGCAGCTCACGCACGACGTTCTGGGTGTCAGTGCTCCTCGCTCTGCTCTTTGCACCGGGGTTTGGGGGATCGCGGTGGTGTTTGCACCGGGGTTTTGGGGAAGACAGTGGTGTTTGCACCGGGTTTTGGGTGTCACCTGCCGGGATGCCCTTCGGCCACCTGGAATTCAAGGAGCTGGGCGAGGAGGAGCCAGGCTCGGACGAGGAGAGCCTGGACAGTGTGAAGGCGCTGGCGGCCAAGCTGAAGCTGCAGACGCGGCGACCCTCGTACCTGGAGTGGAAAGCGCGGGTGCAGGGGCAGCCGTGGGCGAGCAGGGTGCCCGAGGCGGCACCAGGGCCCGAGCGGGGCCCGGCCCGGCCCGGGGAGACTCCGGCCATCGGCCTCTGCGGCTTCGCCTCCCTGCAGGAGGCTCTCGAGTGGCTCAGGACAGAGCTGGTGAGTAGTCGCTGCTGGGAATGCAGCTCCTGGAGGGACAGAGGTGGCTCGGGGAGGCCATGGATCTTCTCAGCATGCAGAGCATGGGGATGTGCAGGGCTTGGGTGCTCTGGCTGCAAGGGGCAGGCTTTCCAAGGTGGGAATAGCTCTGCAGTGCCATGTCCTTGGCGGTGGGTCTCGTACTGGTCCCAGGATGCATGTGCGTGCATGTGCATGAGGCCAGTGCTGATCTAGGAGGATGTGTGTGCATGCATGTGCCCGTGCTGGTCTGGAGGATGCGCGTGCATGTGTGTGCATGCATGTGCAGGGGCCCTTGCTGGTCTGGAGGTGCATGAACATGTATGTGCACGCATGTGCATGCATGTACATTTGTGGGCCTGCATGTGCATGGGCCAATGCTGGTCTGGAGGCGCATGAACATGTGTGTGCATGCCTGTGCATGCGTGGGCATGCGTGGCCATGCATGTGCATGGGCCAATGCTGGTCTGGAGGCACATGAACATGTGTGTGCATGCCTGTGCATGCCTGTGCATGCGTGGGCATGGGCCAATGCTGGTGCAGAGGATGCGTGCGCATGCACACGTGTGCACAGTGTCCTCACTGAGCCCCGGCGTGGCCACTGCTGTGCCCTGGTGCAGGCAGGACCCTGCTCACGGTGGCTCTGGCTCACTGACCGCCTGCTCTTCGCGCAGCGGGAGATGCAGGCGGCCGACCAGCTCCTGGCGCGGCAGCTGATGCGGCTGCGCGGGCAGCTGCACCGGCTCAAGGTGGAGCAGGCCTGCCACCAGCACAAGGAGATGCTGGATGACGCCACCTTCGGCCTCGAGGGCTGCGAGGAGGACTCAGACCTGCTCTGCAACATCCCACCCAAGGCCGCCTTCCTGCTCTCCATGCCGCTCAAGCACATCGGAGTCACCCGCATGAACATCAACTCCCGCCGCTTTTCCCTCTGCTGAGCGCTCCCGGCCGCCGGGCAGGTGGCAACGACAGGGAGCAGCCCCCAGAGCAGGAATAAAAGGAGCCTGTGGCAAGAGGTGATTGTGTCTGTCCCCTGCACTGGAGCATCCCTTCCTGCAGCGGCCCCGGCTCTGCTTGGGGGACCTTATTGCCAGTATCCTTGGGCACTGGCCTGCACTGGTGCGGGGTAATTCCCTTCCCTGAGGGGATGGGCCTCCTGACTCCCTGAGCCCCATTGCACTGGCTGCAGCTCTTTGCTTTTCCCCCCCTCATTTCTCACCGAGACGGTGGGCTGGTCACTGCTCCCTTTGCAGCCAGCCCTGGGAGGCTGCAGCCGCCCTGTGCCCTTGCCGCAGAGCCGGCCACGTGCCCTGCTGCCCAGGGCTGCCCCTGGGGCGGGAAGCGGGGCCCAAACCGCAGCCGGGGACACAGAGCGGCCCCGCACAGCCTGGCCTGGCGGAGCCACCGGACAGGCCTCTCTGTCCCTCTCTGCTGTCCCGCCGTGGGTGCCCCCGGCCAGGTCCTGTGGGGTGGGCGCTGCGGCCGCGAAGCCCCTGGCCCCCTCGGGCACGGGCCGGGCTTCCAGCACGGCCTCCACTGCAGCTACCAGCGGCTTCACCCCCGGCACCAACCCCAGACAAAACTCTGCACTCCGAGCACACTCCAAGCACACGGCACAGGGCAGGGACCGCGAGCAGCCCCCAGGCTCTGCCCTGTGCCCCACAGTGCCCAGGGACCCACCACCCCCGGGCAGGGGCCACCCGCACCCACAGCATCAGGCTGCCATGAAATCCCACCTGGCACTTCTAGCATCTCCCAGCACGCGGGAGCCAGCGCGTCCCAGCTGGGACTCCACTGGGGACAACGCGGCCACCTCCATCCCCTCGCTGCCAGCAGAGCATCCCCGCCGCGTGTCCCTGATGTCATGGGCACCCACGTTGGCTTTTTTTCCCCCCGCGGTGCTGCTGCATGGAGGCGGAGGAGCCGGCACGGGCGCCGTGACGTCCCGGCCAGGGTCCCTGGCGCGAGCGGCGGTGCCGCAGCGGCCCCCGGGCCGGGCGCGCAGGAAGCCCCGGGTTTGTCGCTGGCGCTTGCGGTCGTGCGCGAGGCGCCGAGCAGCTTCTCTCGAGCTCGCTCCTGCGGCAGGAAGCCGGGGAAGGCGGCGAGCGAGCACGCGCCCCAGGCTCTCGCCCCGCTGACGATGGCGCGCAGGACGTGACCGGTGCCGCCGCTGCCGGGCCATGGGAATCTGAGCGCGGGCGCCGCTCGCCCTGACGCACGCAGGTAACGGGGAGCCCGTGGCGGGGCGGGACCCTGGGGCTACTGCAGGGCTCTGGGTCCCTGGGCACTGCCCAAAGTCAACCGGGGCGGCGGGGATGGGGTCATGGAGATGCCGGGGCCACCAAGAACCCATTCCCTGGGACCACACTGGGCTTCAGCTCCTGGCTCCCCATGCGGAGCCTGGCACAGGGCTGAGGGCCGGGCTGGGTCTCCAAGCCCATCACCCAATTAAACCTGGTTTGGGGCCGCAAGATGCGGCTGTTTGAGGTGTTCTCTCCCTGTGACCGTCACTGTGCTGCAGGGGCAGGAAGGGGACGCTGCTTGGGGTGCTGGCAGCTCGGGGCGCTCAGGGCCGCATCACGGTCACTGCTGCAGCGGCCCCGGGCACGGAGCTTCCTGGGGCGAGTGGATTCGGTGCTGCCACTGTGAGACCACGGGCAGCAGGGCCTCAATCGGCCCGGGGACCCTAAAGAGCGCGGGGATGGGCTTGGCCACCATCACAGGCGCAACCGTTCCGGCACGGCCGGGCTGGAGAGGCGCGTGCACGGAGAGATGGCATCCGCCTGCAGAAGCCATCGAGTGCCCACGGACAGGCTCACCAGCACAGCCCGAGCGTGGCACATGCGAGCGCACGCGTGTGTGTGTGCCCATGCACGGGGGGCCTGCGTGCGAGCACACGCGTGCATGCTCAGGTCACCCGGTGCAGCCCCGCCACCCACACGCGTCGCTTGCGTGCAGCTTTGGCAGGAGAAATTCGGTTAGGCAGATGCGGTGGGTGGCCCCACTTCAAACGCCCGCGCGCAGCCGGCCCCTCGTGCTGCGCAGGTGAGGCGGCTGCTGCCTGCCTGTGGCTTGAGAACGAGCAGAACAAAGCGCACGGGCACAATGCGGCACCTCCCCACACCAGCAGAAAGGAAAAAACAGCCTGCCCCTGAGCGCCTTGGTGCTGGGAGCGCTGCACTGCGAGGTGGCGGCTTTTCCTCCGGGGTTTTGCCCTCGTTTGGACTCTTGGGATCGGCTCTGCTGCTAGACCGGGAGCTCTGGTGCCGTGCGGGCACCTTGCCCTGCTTGCAGCGCGGGGGATTTGGGGGGATTCGCTCGCCCAGCAGGACATCCACCATGCCGAGCGCTGTGCGCTTGGCCGCAGCGGAGGCGAGGCAGGAGGCTCGAGGCCGCCCCGGCATGGCCGCCCCGGCGGGGAGAGCAGGAACGGGCCCCAATGCCGGAAAGCGCCACCCGAGCGCTGGGTGCTGACGTGGCGCAGAGGTGGCTGCCACCACACTGGCAGGATGGCTCCGGGCGGCCTCCGCTCTGGGGCGGCCTCCGCTCTGGAACGGCCTCCGCTCCAGAACGGCCTCCACTCCAGGACAGCCTCCCGAGCACTGGTGCCTTGTCCAGCTGCATCTCTGCTCAGCATCGCAGCTGTGGAGACGAGAGGGGCTGTGGGTGGGTGTTCGCTGGGGAGGGCTCCTGCCGGGGCAGCTCCTAGGGTGTCACGGAGGGCCGAGTGCTCCGGCCAGGGGCACCCAGCAGAAGAGCCTTTTCCGGGGCGTCCTTGCCAGGCTCGGGGGTTGCCGGCAGCTTCCTGGGTGGTTTGGGGAGCCCCTTGCAGATGCCGGCTCCGGGGCTGGCCTGGGGGCACAGCTAGGAAAGGAGGGAGAGAAGGATGGAGAGAGGAAGGGAGGCTGTGGCGGCCCTGGGCTCCTGCTCAGCCCTGGTCCGGGTCCGAAAGCGCCCGGGGGGACACAGGGCGGGTGTGCAGCAGAGCAGCTCTTAACACGCAGGCCCTCGTGAGGTTCTCGGTGCAAAGCCATGCAAGGCATTACTAATTGCTGGTGGCTATAACACAGCAATGAAACGCCCCTGTGCCCGCGGTGGGGAGGGGGACGGGGGCACACGGAGCAGGGGCAGCAGGATGGCCGTGGGGCCGGGGCCGCCAGGGCTTCTCTTCGGGCCTCTTGCCCCGCTGCAGCCACCATGGGCTGCTGCTGCAGCTCGGACTACGATGACGACTGGATCGAGAACATCGACATCTGCGAGCACTGCAACTACCCCATCGAGCCCGCGGGCAAGCGGCAGGTGAGGGGGGCGCCGGGGGGGCGCCGCCGGCGCCGGGGGGGTCCCTGCTGCTCACGGGGCCCCGGCGCCCTCGCAGGCGCTGACCCGCAACGGCTCCGAGGTGCGCGACCCGCTCGTGTCCTACGAGGCCGCGGCGCCGCCCTGCTCCCCGCTGCAAGGTAGGGCCCGGCCGGGGCGGGGGGCGGCCGCGGGACCCCTCCTTGCCGTCCAAAACGCGCCCCCTGCCCCTCCGCTCTTTCCCCCGCCACAACGCAGAGAAGCTGGTGGTGGCTCTGTACAACTACGAGCCCAACCACGACGGGGACCTGGGGCTGCGGAAGGGCGAGACGCTCCGCATCCTCAAAGAGTAAGCGAGCGTTGTCGCGCGCCCCGGCACCGCGGGGCTGCTGCCATCCCGGGGGCCACCTCGCACCCTCTCCCTGCAGGACGGGCGAGTGGTGGAGGGCGCAGTCGCTCACCACCGGCCAGGAGGGCTTGATCCCCTACAACTTTGTGGCCGCGGTGAACAGCCTGGAGCCGGAGCCGTGAGTTGGGGCTCAGATGGGGCTCCAGGAGGGCTCTGAGCGGGACGAGGGCGCCCGAGGCCACCCTGCCCTCCTGCTCTTGTCCCAGGTGGTTCTTCAAAAACATCAGCCGCAAGGACGCGGAGCGGCAGCTCCTGGCCTCGGGCAACACGCACGGCTCCTTCCTCATCCGCGAGAGCGAGACATCCAAAGGTACCGAAGCAGGAGCCTCCCGGTCCCCAGGGACGCGAGGCCGGGCACGAGGAGGGATGGTGCCCAGCGCCGCCAATGCTGCCCCGTCCTGCAGGCTCCTACTCGCTGTCGGTGCGGGACTTCGACCAGAACCAGGGCGAGACGGTGAAGCACTACAAGATCCGCAACATGGACAACGGCGGCTACTACATCTCGCCCCGCATCACCTTCGGCAGCCTGCACGAGCTGGTGGAGCACTATGCCCGTAGGCAGCTCCGCGTGCCGTGGCGCGAGCGCACGGGAGCGCCGCAGCACGGGGCGGCGGGAGCGCGTGCAGGGAGACGGGATGCACTTCAGTGGGATGGGGTGGGATGGGATGGATGCAATAGATGAGATGCAATGGAATGGGTTGTACTGGGATGGGATGCAGGGGGATGTAATGGGATGGGTTGCACTGGGATGGGATGCAGGGGGCTGCAATGGGATGTATGGGATGCAATGGCTTGCAATGTGATATACTGGGATGCAGTGGGTTGCAATGGGATGGGATGCAGGGGGATACAGTGAGATATACAGGATGCAATGGGTTGCAATGTCATATACTGGCATGCAATGGGTTGCAATGTGATATACTGGGATGCAGCGGGTTGCAATGGGATGTGGTGGGATGCAATGGGATGGGAGAGCAGGAGTGGGACACACTGTTCGCTCCCAGCTGTCTCTGGTTGAGCTGGCGCCGGGGGGCCCCTGGCTCTGTTGGTGCCAGCTCTGTCCCCGGCCGCAGGCAGCGCCGACGGGCTGTGCACGCGCCTGGCGCAGCCGTGCCGCACGCAGCGGCCGCAGAAGCCCTGGTGGCAGGACGAGTGGGAGGTGCCGCGCGAGTCGCTCAAGCTGGTGGAGAAGCTGGGAGCGGGGCAGTTCGGAGAGGTCTGGATGGGTGAGTGCGGCTGAGCGCCGCGCATCCCCCGGGGCCGCGCCATGGGGAGCGGAGCTGCCAACGCCGCAGTCGGCCGGGCGCCAGGCGGGCGCTGGTGCCACGATGGGGCCGGCATCCCGCGTCCTCGGCGGAGCTCGGCACCGCGTCGTGAGCGGCTCCTGCGCAGGATGCGGCTCCCGCCGCAGCTGCCGCGGCGGCCGGGGCTCGGAGAGAGACGCGGCCCCGCAGCTCGGGCGCGTTAACGCCCAGCAGCAGCTTCCGCCCCTCGCGATGCCCAAGAGTTGTGCGCAAAACCTGCACGCTCCGAACGCAGCGCGGGGCTTTGCAAGGTCCCGCTCGCCCTGGCCCTGTCACACGTTGTCCCTCCACAGGCTTCTACAACAGCCACACCAAGGTGGCCGTCAAGAGCCTGAAGCAGGGCAGCATGTCGCCCGGGGCCTTCCTGGCCGAGGCCAACCTCATGAAGAACCTGCAGCACCCGCGGCTCGTGCGCCTCTACGCCGTGGTCACCAAGGAGCCCATCTACATCATCACCGAGTACATGGAGAAAGGTGGGCACGCTCGCTCCCGCCGGGAATGGGGTGGTGAGGGTATGCCAGGCGCTCCGGCATTATCCCTGCCATGGGGAAGGACATGGACACGGAGGACTCCAGTCCCATCCGCTTCCTGCCCTTCCGGGTGCTGCACGCTTCCCGGCAGCGGTGTCGCGGAGGCCGGGGCGCCAGGACAGGCTCCTCCGCGGGCCCAAGGCTTCCTCTGGGAGCTGGCAGCGCTCCGAGAGGAAACGCACCGGATCTGCCGCCACCACAGCGTGCGAGCCACAGGCTCCAGCTGGGGCTTACGCAGCCCATTCCCAGCCCCGCTCCCGGAGCAGCTCCTTGCTCCCATGCCCAGGACATTCCCCAGGCTCTGCGCTGGGCGCTGCAGTGCCAGATGCTGCTGCAGGGCACAGGGACAAGGCAGAGGCCACGACCTTCCCGCGTGCACGTGGAGCCCCTGCCGAGCTGATGCCGGTGGTTTCCTCGCAGGCAGCCTCGTGGACTTCCTCAAGACCCCGGAGGGAGTCAAGCTGGGCATCACCAAGCTGCTGGACATGGCCGCGCAGGTAGGGACACGGCCGGGGCCGCGGGGCCGGCGCCCGCGGGGCTGAGCCGCCGCGCTGAGCTCGCCGTGCCCGCAGATCGCCGAAGGGATGGCCTTCATCGAGGCCAAGAACTACATCCACCGCGACCTGCGCGCCGCCAACATCCTCGTGTCGGAGACGCTGTGCTGCAAGATCGCCGACTTCGGGCTGGCCCGCCTCATCGAGGACAACGAGTACACGGCTCGGGAAGGTGCTGGCCTGGCCCTCCTGGCCCGTCCCGTCCCGTCCCGTCCCGTCCCATCCCATCCCATCCCATCCCATCCCATCCCATCCTATCGCTGTGTGCTGTATCAGTGGGAGCCACCTGCCCACCCAGCCCCACTTTCAGCGGGATCACAGCCCTATCCCGTGGCATTAACCGATGACAATTCCAGCACGTTCCCCAGGGCTGAAGACCGCTCGGGATCTGTCTCTGCACCACCGGCTTGTCCCTGCTCACTCCTAACATCATCTCCCTGTCTCTGCACCACAGGGGCAAAATTCCCCATCAAGTGGACGGCGCCGGAGGCCATCAATTACGGCACGTTCACCATCAAGTCGGACGTGTGGTCCTTCGGCATCCTGCTCACGGAGATCGTCACGTACGGCCGGATCCCGTATCCAGGTCAGGCTTTGGCGGCAGCTGCGGCGGCGCGGCCGGGGCGGGCGCTCCGTGTGCATGCACTCCGGCACGCACGCAGCGCGCGCCCGCTCCGCACCGTCCCGACACGCATCCCGGGATGCCGCGTATCCCTGACCAGGGGGGGTGCTGTGGGTGGAGGAACGAGGCTTTCCCGAGGGGCACGTTGCCGATACAGAGAGCGGGGTTGCGGTGACTCCCGCGCTGCCTCCACAGGGATGACGAACCCGGAGGTGATCCAGAACCTGGAGCGCGGCTACCGCATGCCGCCCCCGGAGCAGTGCCCGCCGGAGCTCTACGAACTCATGGTGCAGTGCTGGAAGGAGCGGCCCGAGGAGCGGCCCACCTTCGAGTACATGAAGAGCGTGCTGGAGGACTTCTTCACGGCCACCGAGGGCCAGTACCAGCAGCAGCCCTGAGCCCCCCGCTGCTCCCCGTGCCCCACCGGAGAGCTCGAAGGCCTCTCCGGCGCCGCGGGACTTCTCCCCTCCCGGTCTTTCTCCTCCTTGTGCAAAACAGCGTCGGCCCAAAATGCAAAACGGCCCAAAGCCCCCGGAGGAGCCGCCTCGAGCCCCCCCGCGCGGCGCCCGGGCTCTTCCCACTGAGTAGGAGCAGAGGCGCCGGGACGTGGCCTCCCCGCTGCTCCGTCCCCAAGACCCAACCCGCCCGCGCTCTTTTGGGGGGAAATAAAGGCGTTTGGAGCACAGGGAGGACGGTGGGAGACCGGCCCTGGGGCAAGGGCAGGGGGCAACGCGGGGCACTGTCCTTGCCACCCGTGGGGCACTGTCCTTGCCGTCCGCGGTCATGGCAACCCTGGACCCCCCCAACCTCAGAGCACTCATGCCAACCTTGGTCCCCTCCATGGCCACCCTGGACCCCTGCGCCACCCCCAGACCCCCGTGTCTGCCCCAGACCCCCATGTCTGCCCCAGACCCC
>NW_020455566.1:1115609-1132047 GCF_003342845.1 Nothoprocta perdicaria
GGTCATGGGGAGTGTGCAGGCTGTGGTGGGGAGCAATAGTAGGGGGACATGGGGGGCATGTAAAGCACTGGGGGAGGGGGACACAAGGGTTAAGGGGCGGATAGGGGCAAGATGTATGGGGGGCTGCAGTGAGGGGGGGAGTAGTGGACCCTGGCAGGTGGGAGACGGGTTTAGGAAGGCTGAGGGTCACAGGAAGGATGTGGGGACATGGGGAGGGTGTAAGGGAGCCCTGGGCGGGCTGCAAAGGAATGGAGTCTGCCGGAGGGATGTGGGGGAGCACTGAAGGGCAGGAGGGAAGGATGAGGGGCAAGCAAAGAGGGAGCAGCACTAGAGGAAAACAGGAGAAGGTTGATGGAATAAGATGGGGAGGGTTGGAAAACTAGGGCACTGGAGGTGGGGGAGGTAGGGGAAGATTCCAGAGGGGCCATATAGGGAGCAGGGGCTGGAAGAGGCTCTGGGAGCTGTGCCAAGGTGCACAGGAAGATTGGGATGCTCAAAGAGATGCTGGGGGCCCAGAAGGTTAAGGGGTGATGAAGCCTCCGGGAGCCCTGGTATGAGGAGGAGGGTTGTGAGACTGTGTGTGGATCAGGGGTGTTGCTGTCAGGCAAAGGATAGAAACGGAGACAGTGGCAGATGGACAGAGGGCTCGGTTGTTTGCAGGGAGCTCCTCTCTACGAGTGTTGTTTAATTCTGGCACTGAACTTGGCTGGCTGGTAGGCTGTATGGGGTTTTTTGTCTGTTTTGAGGCTAGAGAAATGCTGCTTTCCAGCTACATAACCACCCATTATGGTGGGCAAGTAACAGGGTATTAGAGCTGGACAGCAAAACAAGGCCGCTTGTCACTTGTGTGGCTTCCCTGCTGTCCCCTGCAGCCTTCAGAGAGATTCCTGTCTCCGTGCATGTTCCTGGCTGCCTCCCATGTAGCAGGAGGCTTCTGTGCATGTTTGCGTCTGTGCCCGTTTTGGTGGGGGACTACAGCTTGTTTTTGCTGTAGCCTCTGATCACTCTGTGAAAGGTTCAGAGCAATTCTCCTCTCTTTCCTCACGGGCTTTCGCCTCTGAAGTCAAATAAAACCTTTTCCCTTTTCCTGCATGTTTTGGAATGTGTTCAGCATTTGTTAAGGTAGTGATGTGGGCTCTTTTAGACCATTTCAATGCATCGAGTGTCTAGTGAGGACAGGGATTTTTTTTTCTTTCTTTCTTTTTCCTCCAAAATCTGAGTGATAGGTTTGTAACCCACAGCCATGACTGTGCCAAGGCTCGGACTTAGCCAGAGTCTTCAGTGCAGTGTGGTGAGGAGCCCGGACGGGAACTTTGAGAGCAGTGAAACAGCCTCATTTCTATGGACCATCCTCGGCGTTCCCAGTGCTGCAGACAACCGGTCACTGCGGTACCCAGGAGATTAGAATACAGGGGAGACTGGTGCCGTGCACCCTAAAATGCCTACTTTAAACTTGAAGAACAGCTGTGGGAAGTATCAGTGCTGTGCACAGTGACCTAGACACAAGAAAACTATGTGTCCAAGCTGTCCTTAGAACTTAATGTTTCCCCCCAAAAAGCCCGTCAGTTTGTGGGCAAGCTGAGGTCTGTAGAGACCCCAGGTGCTGTTTTAAACACAAAATAAGTAGCTTTAAAATGCTAAGTTGAGGTGATGTGCTTGTAGTCTTCATTACATGGTAGCAGGGTGACGTTGCCATTACGCACTCCTGACCTCCCTAATTTCCTGTGTGATAAGTTTTAGTGCTTTTTTTTTTTTTTGGCCTTTTTTAATGAGGGGCTGACAAACATCCACTGTGCATTTATTGTCAGGGAAGGCATAACCCACGCTTCTAAGCGGCTGCCTTGTAATGGCCTTTTTATGCACAGGTAAAGGGTGGGATAATCTAGTGCAGTAATTCCTACAAGGAATTACTCCCTGGGCACTTGGGAGGCCGTTCTGGGTACGGGCTGGATCTGTTCCATAAATTTCAGGTGGCAGAAAAGTGCCCTGTAATGGAGGAAAAAAACTACTGTAAAGATTAGAGATTATTCCCTGAGTACGGGGGAGAGACTAGATGGGAGATGGAAGCTGGGAGGAAATGAAAGCAGTCTGATATTTTAAGGGTCCTTTGTGGACATTTTGGTAACTGCTAAGTTAGATCTAAACTCCAAGAGCAGTAACTTCTCCTTTACTGACTCCCCCCAAGGGGATTTACTTAACCCTAGCAGACAGGAAGAGGTATCTGCTAAATTCACACGTTCCCCACCTGCGCTGCTGTCAACACGCAGCGAGTGCTAAAAGCTGGAGGCTCCTCTGCTGCTCGCTGGCTGTTCGGTGCATTATATTTAGCAGAATGACCCCAAACAGAATCTGCAAGTTGGGATTTGCCTAGGACATTTCACTAACAGGTTGCAGTAAAAAAAGCAGATGGTAATTTCTCAAAGCTTTCCATACTTGGTGTTCTCTAGTTAGGGTTTGGAGCATCTTTGGCTCCCTAAAGCTTGATTTAACCTGCTTTTAGTGTAGACACAGTTGCCTTGATGAAAACCATTAGCGTAGATGAAGAGTTTCTGTTTTTACTGTAGTGTTCTGTGCGTTTAACTTGAATGGCAGATCCTCTTGGGTGAGGGATTTGCACCATTTCGTCTGCTTGCCTGTAATCCACGAGAGGAAGAGTTACAGCTGTGAGGAAGTAGCAGTTTCTCCTGAATGTTAAGAGTGATGGTGAAATATTAATACTCCCAGCTGAGTCACCAGCCAGACCGGATTGGCACTCTGGCTTCCAAAACTGTTTTCAGAGTTGTAAAGCTACACGAACTTCTCTAGGCTGGATTCCCAAGGAAACGAGGCTTCTGTGATGTTACCTCTGTGCATTTCCTGCTGGGGCATCTCTTAAACAAATCAGATGGGGCAGAAATCTAAAAGTTAAATTTCTGTAAGTTTCCTGAAAGTAAGTACCCTGGGAGAAGAGGAAATTACCCTTGGGATATGCTCATAGGAATCCCAATTTCATCAACGTTACCCCAAAACCAGCTTCTCGGGGGCACACTGGAGGGGGTGCACAGCTGGAGTATTTCAAGCAGTGATAAAGGGCCACAATAATTGGAGCTGTTTGGGGTTTGTTTAGTGTGAGAATTAGCTATTTTGTGTCCTCTTGCTGTTGAGGAAATAGTAGGAAACTGATATACCTGGTGAGGGATGAGTCGCTGTGGAGCTGGCGTTGCACTTGCCTGTCTCTTGGCACGTTGGGCTCTGCTCCGAGTGCGGCTGCGTCTCCCCAGGAAAATCTGCCTGCTCTGAGAATATGAGATGTCACAAATGGATCAGAACCATCTCTTGAGCGTGTTCAAAAATGGTTGTTTATTGAGCGAGGATAGGCAGATGTTTGAGGAATTGATATTTTGTCCCTGTTGTAACTGAATCCTTTTTGCTCCCAGGTGATGTTGGAAACTACTATTATGGCCAGGGACATCCGATGAAACCCCACAGGATCCGCATGACCCACAACCTCCTACTGAACTATGGCCTCTACAGGAAGATGGAAATATATGTAAGTACAGGGCCTGCTCATAAAGAAAAGTGTGCAGGGAAGGTCTTCACTGCCTGTAAGGTTTTAGCTCACATGCTTCAGAATGTCACGTCCTTTCTTGACAAGCCCAAAAAGAGGTAGGGAGAAAATAATTGAGTTGATATATTTCTGCCTTTTTTTTTCTGCTTTCTTGTAGTGAGATGGACTTTGCTTCACGTAAGTGATAGAAACTGGAAAATTGTTTTCCTCCATGTAAATTAAATATTTTTCTCTACCTACATAGGTAAAAAGCCCCAGTCTCCAGTAAATCTTGCTTCTGAAAATTATTCTTATCTCAAATGCTGCCCTTCTGAGTTTTCTGCTATTCCTGAGAGTAATTCTGAGACTGGGGATAGGAATTAGGGAAAGAGAAGAAATATGTTTCAAAACAAACCTTGCTTTCTTTTGTCCTTGCAGCGTCCTCACAAGGCTAATGCAGAAGAAATGACCAAGTACCACAGTGATGACTACATAAAATTTCTGAGATCTATTCGCCCAGATAACATGTCTGAGTACAGCAAGCAGATGCAAAGATGTAAGCGCCGTGCAACCTCTAACCTCTTATGTCTGTTGAAGAGCTAAGAGTCTCTTTGCAACTTTATTATTATAGACCTTTTTTATAGCCTCTTTGCAAATCTGTGGCAGTTACTGCAGAGCAGACTAGGTTGCTAGTAGTATAAACAAACGTGGGGAGGCTCAAAGTTCATTTAAAGAGTATTTTGATCATGCACTCTGTATTTTTGAGCAGAAAACGGTTGTTAGCCCATGGAGTTCCTTTATGTGAAGTGAGTGGAATTTCCAAATTGGAAGAATTATGAGTCTTGGATTTGAAGCAAATGCATTTGAAAATCTGGTATAAGCCAAAAGGAGCAGGATATTTAGGCACAAGCACATAGGAGGAATGGATAATAAGATTCATGAGTAATATGTGTCAGAAGACTTCCTACAGAAAATACCATACCTTAATGTACCAAAGTACATATTTACACAACTGAACTGTTTACCCCTGAAGCTGATATGGCTCATAAACACCCACTCTTCTCTCTCTGTTAGTCAATATTTTCTGCACTGTACTTTCACAGAAATTAAAATTTGCCTCCTTTAAAAGAAGGAGGCAAAATATGAAAACTAATCATAATGTACAGGAGATGGGGCAGTGATCCCCCTTTGACAGTCCCTGTTGACTAAGCAGGTACTGCTGGAGCAGAACCAAGCTCTGTAAACACGGTCTCAATGAGGAACAGTTGCATTCCTGCTGCGGATGAGTATCAACGTGACATGTGTGACACAGCTCTCCTGAGGGCACTTCTTTTCTTGCTCGTTTCCCACTGCCATGGACTGCTCCCTGGCCCTCTGGCTGGCACATCCCAGTGGATAGTGGCCCTCTGGGTGGCATGTCCCGGTGGATAGTGTCCCGGTAGGTGGCGTCCCTCCCTCGCCTGTGCTCCGGACAGGGCCACGATGAGGCACCTTGCAAAGCACAGGGAGGTCAGGAGCATCTTCCCTAAAGCAGCAGCAGGGAAAAAAAGCATTTTACTCATTTGGAAATCCAAGGTTGATTGCATTAACTTATTCTATACGTAGAACATTTCGTTTGAAAGGTTTCAGAGCTTATCTGCTTGACTCTTAAATTGGGTTGGTCGTACAGGTTTTAAACGTAAATTTGTGGTTTTCTCTTGCTAACTCTTTTGTGTTCTTTTCAAGTCAATGTTGGGGAAGACTGCCCTGTGTTTGATGGGTTGTTTGAATTTTGTCAGCTCTCTGCTGGAGGCTCAGTTGGTAAGCTCGCAAGTCACACATGCTTTTCTTGAGCAGTTGTACGTGATATATCTGTGTCTAGGAGTAAAATTTATTGGTAGTAGTGGGGAACTCACTGAAGCCCCGTGGTCCTATTTCAGATTTTCTTTAAAACTAGATCCATATTTCTTCTCATGTGGGAAAGATTTAACAAACACAGAGGAATCCATCAATACTCAAAACCATCTCCAGTAGTCAAAGCTAATTCAGTGAATGCATGAAGAAATCTCAGGGTGATATAACAGCATCACAAGTGGTTATTTAAAAACAAGAACAGCAACAAGGGTTTAATACAAAACCATATGAGCTTCACAGGAAAGATCTCTTCCTTGTCTGTGAAAAGCCCTGTTCCAAGTTATTGTAATATGGAAAGGAAAGCTACCTTTTTCTGTTGTTTTAACAAAGAGATGGGTGGCAAAATGACATGACACGAGGCAGAATATGACTTGAAAGGTTCAGTAAGCTCTCTGAAAGCTGGAACGTCTAAAACGCTTTCACTGTTTTCAGATACTTTGTTGCAGGAAGACAAAATATTGCAGAACTGTATTACTGTACAGAGGCGTGAAAACTTTGTGGCTGCTACTCCCACAGTGACATCGAGATCTTTATTTCCTGTAACACATCTCAGCAGTTAAACAAGTACTGACTACAGCACTTTGTGAAATAGTTACGGTCTCTGGTCCCAAGGCTGTAGATTTCACAGAAAATACCTTTTTTTTTTGATCCTGGGAGACTTGCAGAATTGCAGAAACATTGTGAAGGAGGTGGGGGAGGAGGAGAATTTCCTTTGCCTAAATGCATATTGGGGAAGGGCCTAAAAATATGCTAGATAAAACTTTTCATTAGGGTGTTTTTTGTTTGTTTTGTTTTTCCTGGGGCAATGAGAAAAGCAGACCGCCCTCATCTGTGACCAAGCTAGAGACCTGTGGGCTTGTTTTTGCGGGTTATTTGCTCAGAGGCACAAGTGGGAAGTGGTCAAAGGTTTGTGCAGGCAAAATAGAGGCTGAATCTCCTTTCCCTTGCTTTTTAGTTAGCCAAGACATTGAGTGTTTAAAACTTTGCATTTTCGCTTTGTAAAATACCCCAGTGCACACACCCTTAAGCAATGATGTGACCACAGAGGACTTTTGTTTTGCCCCTCAGTGTCAGTTGTGAGTCCTTTGCCCTCATGATAACATTTTATAATTCTTCTTCCAGCCAGTGCTGTGAAGCTGAACAAGCAACAGACGGATATTGCTGTGAATTGGGCAGGAGGCCTTCACCATGCGAAGAAGTCGGAGGCTTCTGGCTTCTGCTATGTCAACGACATTGTCTTGGCTATCTTGGAGCTCCTCAAGTACGTGCAGCACTACATGCCCCTGCAGAATTTGTTCATTCTGCTGCACTTCCTCCAAGTTGTTAGCATGTTTTTTTTGCAGCCTGCTCCTTTTTGTTGCCTTTGTAGCTGTGTGTTTTCTAGGGAGGATTTAATGGCATATCTTTTAGGATGCAGTCCTCTCTCTCTAGAAGGGATCTCACTAATGTAGCATAGTGCAGTAGGCAAGAGGTTTGGTGATTGTTCTTAGACCACTCTTCCTCCCTGCAAAAAGGGAGCGTGACTGTGAGATGTGTCTGTTGGTTACTGCTCTGACAGCTTTTTGCCCGAGGCAAACGTCAGCAGGAGGCTTCAATGTAAAACACAGGGCTTATTGGTTGAATGTGAATGAACCGAGCTGAATCGGCCTTCGAAGATTAGAGGCAGCAGTAAAAGCCGCTTTGTTTTCCTGGTGATTCTGGCCTGCTGCTGGGTGCAGCATGTGGCCGCTGTGTCTCTGGTGGCACTGCTGGCTGCTCGTGCAGCCTGGCCATTAGCCCCACGTTACTGCTCTCCCCCTGTTTGCTTTGCTGGCGAGAGCAGTTTCTACGCTGAAGAAGAGCAGCATTTTGATTCCCTTCTCATCCTAGGTATCATCAGAGAGTGCTGTATATTGACATTGATATTCACCATGGAGATGGCGTGGAGGAAGCCTTTTATACCACAGACCGTGTCATGACCGTGTCCTTTCACAAGTACGGCGAATACTTCCCAGGAACGGGGGACCTGAGGGTGAGAATGAAGACTTAACAGAAAATTCCCTTGATATTTTGTTGCTCCCAGCTCTTGGCTGTCATGCTAATTGAACAAAAATCTTTTCTCCTCTGCGTTTTCCTGCCTTAAATGTATGCTCTCAAAACAGCATCCTTTTCCTGAAAAGGAAGTGTATATGTTAGGCAGCTGGCTTGCGTCCTGGAGTGGTGCTGTGATTGTGTATAGCCTGTGCAGTAAAGAAATCAAGAATTGAATAGCTGTCATTTGTCAGACTTCTGGTGGGATTATGCTCAGAAAAGTCACTCAGAAGATACCATCTGAGTCATCTGTAGCTACTTGCAAACAGTAATTGGTCAATCAGGGAGTGCTTTTTTGTGTGTTGGTTTATCTTGTTGGCAGTTCCTCCTGTGAGTCATTTCTGTGCTTTAAGAAATCATGGGGTTTTACCTGTGGCACTCTTTCGAGTTAGGTATAGGTGTGGTTCACTCTGATTTCTGCTGTTGCCAGAATGCTGTTCTCAGGGGGTGAAAGGTCCATTACTCAATTTACACCCTTTTTAGTGTAACATGGAATCACATTCCTCTGATCTA
This sequence comes from Nothoprocta perdicaria, assembly GCF_003342845.1. Classification (NCBI taxonomy): domain Eukaryota; kingdom Metazoa; phylum Chordata; class Aves; order Tinamiformes; family Tinamidae; genus Nothoprocta; species Nothoprocta perdicaria. The sequence goes on from NW_020455566.1 coordinate 1,123,612, forward strand.
ATTTGCTTGTTTTTCACTAGTGAGTGATGACCTGGTGAGGAAATGATTATGGTGTAAGCTGAATGCTGGAGTGCTTGTTTCATTCCCTTTTGTAAGTGTAATCCTACAATACTCTCAGATTTTTGATGCCTAGGTAGGGAGCTAAATAGTGAGGGCCAAGGGTACCTGCTTACGCCACGTTGCTGTGATTTTTACCATGGCTCTGCTGGAGTCAACTGAGTCTTGTCCTTTTATGCCAAGGAAGCATTTGTCTCGGTTTGGAGCCTAGCTTGGATTAGGGTAACACTGACAGAATTTCACACTTCCCTTCCTAAGTTGGCACCTGATTTAGGTGTTGCAGTTGCTTCTTGGGTGACCTTGTGGTCTCTCCTGTCTTTCACTCTTAACAGGATATCGGTGCAGGCAAAGGCAAGTACTACGCTGTCAACTATCCCCTCCGGGATGGAATCGACGATGAGTCGTATGAGGCAATATTCAAGCCAGTAAGTGTCTTTGCTGGGTGATTCTTTATGGGGTGATACTTGGCTGTCTTGGTGGCTCAGCGAGATTGTCCCCTGTTACAAGGTTCTTCAGGGTTGTATTCCTGCCTAACAATTGCACCCTGTCATCTGAAGGTTTCTATTTGTAAGAGCCCCAGTGTTACCAGCATAAGAGAGCTAACAGCTGTGAGAACACTAGGGATGTCTTCATGTCGCTTGCTGACATGGACATTGCTGTGTTGTTGTGACACTGTCCTGTGGAGAGTGTCTAACAACGACTTTCTTGTTTAGGTGATATCTAAAGTGATGGAGACGTTCCAGCCTAGTGCAGTTGTCTTGCAGTGCGGATCAGATTCCCTGTCAGGAGACAGGCTGGGATGTTTTAACCTGACCATCAAGGGTAAGGCTACGGTGTTGCCACCAAAATAGCCAGGCCAGGTCTGTGGCCTTGAAAGGCTGGAGCTGCAGAGTGCCCGTGTTAAACTAGCATCACTAGTAGGGTTAGATTGTAGTGAAAGTTCTTTTCATCCTTATCCTATGAGTTTATGACCGTTTTTTCCCCCTGCCTTTGCTGTAGGTCATGCCAAGTGTGTGGAGTTTGTAAAAAGTTTTAATTTGCCGATGCTGATGCTGGGAGGAGGCGGCTATACAATCCGCAACGTGGCCAGATGCTGGACCTACGAGACTGCTGTGGCCTTGGACACTGAAATTCCAAACGGTAATTCTCCCTGGAGCCTTTGAAGCAAGAGTGAGAAAATGACTATCTAGTAAAAGAGCTCAGGAAAGGATGTTGCTGTGGAAGGTGCAACAGCACTGAGATATTTCACCAGCTCTTAATTATTACTGTGGGAGAGATTTTAGAAAACCGAACTTGGAAGTTTTATAGTAGCTGTTCTCGTTTACATTTTAGTACTGTAGCTATCACCCCCAGGGAAGAAAGTATCCAGCAGTCTTGCTGTCTTACTGAAGTGAGATGGCCTTCTACTGGAAACTTCTGTGCATGCTAATAGTGTTTGCCTGCCAAGTGAGCTTTGACCTCACTGTTGCCAAGTTACTTGCTTTGATCTGAGTTTTGCCTGTGAGATCTTCAGCTCCTGCCTCTAGGGTAATGCACTTGTGTCTTTAGGTTGCACTGAAGTGCAGGGTGTCTGTGGCGGTTCACTACCGATTCAGGGGCGATTTGGTGTTTGCTCTATTTTGACTTTTTACAGAACTTCCGTATAATGACTATTTCGAGTACTTCGGGCCGGACTTCAAACTCCACATCAGTCCCTCAAACATGACCAACCAGAATACAAATGAGTACCTTGAAAAGATCAAGTAAGTGTTAGCTGCTTTTAGCAAGGTTGGCATCTTCTGCTGGGAGCTTCACAGCTGTGGATGGCTCCTTGCTCATGGAGATGTGCCTTTCTTGGCTGGATCTAGGCAACGTCTCTTTGAGAATTTGCGCATGCTGCCTCATGCCCCTGGCGTCCAGATGCAGCCAATTCCTGAGGATGCTGTTCAGGAAGACAGTGGAGATGAAGAGGAAGAAGATCCTGAGAAACGCATTTCAAGTATGTGCTTGCCCAGGGGATGGTTGCGTTGCCTTGCTGGGAAACATGCTGTTCAGAGCCTGTGGGTGCCAAAGATGAATGGGATTGAGGATTAGGAAACTGGAGAGTCCAGGAGACTGACAGGCTTGATTCCAGAAGTTGCCTTCCAGAGTAAAAAAAACATGGTTTATATCCAGATTGGCCATTTACACCTGGCAGTCAGACTTTCTCAAGTGTGAGGTCGGTTATCCTGCTTATACTGTCCATTCTAAACATTGCCCTGGGCCTTATCCAAGTTGCCTGTGTGATTTTTGAGCATAAGCAGTGAAGAGTGATCAGGTAGAAAGATGAAATGTTTTTACTGTGGTGCTGGAACAGTCACTTGTGCCCTTTGTCCTCAGTCCGCAATTCTGATAAGAGAATATCCTGTGACGAAGAATTCTCTGACTCTGAAGATGAAGGGGAAGGAGGCCGCAAAAATGTTGCCAACTTCAAGAAAGCTAAACGTGTGAAAACTGAAGAGGAAAAGGAGGAAGAGGAGAAGAAAGGAGGTAAGCATGAGAGCTAGGCCTGGAAGTCTTCCTAGCTTTAGGGGATGTTCTGGCATGCATATATCCTTGGTTTGCTCTTTTTCCCCCATGGCTTGGGATGTTTATCCTTTTTGAAGGACTGAGGGGAACTCTTTCTTTCTGATTCTTAATTTGGACTTAACAAAGTCAGTTCTAGTCTATCATCCTCTCTCCATTTTCATGTCCTATGTCCCTGCAGGCTATTTTCTTACTGTTGTACTACGTGTCTTTTTTTTTGTCTTTTTTTTTTTTTTTCAGATGAGAAAGAAGAGGAAAAAGCAAAAGAAGAGAAAGCAGAACCCAAAGGGTGAGCCCATATCCTGACATGGCAATTAGTAGCTATATTTCCTTATGTATCTGCCTGTGCCTTTGTTGGGATGTTGCCTAACTTGAGGGGATGGAGGCAAGAGACGGTAGTTTGGCTTTGTCGTCACTTTGAGTTGTAGAAGAGGCAACTGATAAAGCACTGCAAGAGCCCTCAAGGAGAAGGGCTTCATTATGGGCATTCATTCAGTAACATTTTGCATGTCAATGATGTGCAAGTTTCGGGTGAAGCTTGACATGGTAAGTGTTTTTAGGATAGACCATCTAGGCAGCATTGTTTATGTTGTGCCTCTAGCCTGTTGTTAAAGCTTTGGCAAAGCCCAAGCCCCTCCTGTTTGTCTAAAGCTAACTCTCCCCTGCTTGCTTTCACAGAGTGAAGGAAGAGACTAAATCTGCCTGAGATGGCTGCAGCTGGACAGTACCTATCAGTGCATAGTTGTCCTAGGTTAGCTTCTCTGGTTGCCTCCCATTCCACAGGATTTATATTTTATATATGTTTCTGTATATATTTCTATATAAATATATAAATGACTTGAGAACTGTAAATTATTCCTTGCTGCACTCCGCTGGGAGCAGATAGGGAGGATTCTGTGGAGCAGGCAGACCTGCACTGTCCAGAATTGGTGACTGGAGAGTTTCACTCTTGCCTTCCACTGCCTCCTTGGTGTGTCTTTAAAAAATCACTTCCTTTCTTTACTCTCTCCTCTGAAATAACCACCCTTGAAAAAGAATAATTTAAGTAGAAGTAGTGTCTCCATTTCAGGTTAGGTGGAAAGATGGCCATGAATTTTCTTGTTTGTTTGTGTGGTGGGAGATAGGAATTCCCAAATGAAGCCTGTGAGAGACTGACAATTCCTTTGGTCTTCAGTCTGATTCCACCGTGGCAAGTAACTGCAAGCTGGTGCCACTTCTCAGGGTCAAATAGTGCAGTTCTTGAATAGAGTTGGCTACCTCCCTGCAGCAAACTTGTGGAAAGAGATGAAGCAGCTTAAAAGCACATCTGAAAAGCGCTTTAGTAAATTAGCCCAAGAGCCCTCCAGGTGCAGATCTGGAACAAAACATGAAAATCACCCTAATGTGGTTTTCCTAATTTTCCATGATCTTGCAGATCCAGTTAGTGTGGCAGCATTATGCATTTAAACAGAAGGGATTAATTTTTTATGTATATTTTTTTTTTCCCTGTACCAGTGCCCCTCTTCGCAGGGGGGGAAGTGAGTTACTGCCCATTTGGCCTCCAACTTTGCTTTCCCTGCTTGTTCTGCCCTTGGCTACACTGCTCTAATGTGCTTTCTTAGTCCTGATCTGTGTCCTAGGCTAAAACCACTGCAGAAATTCCCAAGTCAGCTAAAGGCCAGACCGAGCAGAGCCCAGCTGAAACTTCCTGTTGATGTGTGTCACTAAATGAAAAATTCTCATCAAGTGAAGTACGAATGTTTTCAAATTGAACATTTTCCCTTTCTCTCTCGCTGTCAAGGCCAGTAAACATGCAGAACCTTTTTATCTGCAGCCTGAGCTGTTATCTTTACAAGGGAACAGAAGATGGGGCTCTGTGCATTTTTATAACTACTCCTCTTCCTACTCCCACACATTATCTCACCCCCAGAGGTTTTTTGTGACCAGAACTGGCCTTTTTTCTTGCATCTCTCTTTTTACAGCTGATTGCTAGGTGAGCTTTCTGTGAAGTGCTTTGCTGAGCTCCAGCTTTGCAGAAGTTTTGCAGGCAGTTTTGACTCGCTGCTCTCCTTTCTCAGGGGGATTCCTCTGTCTACAAGAGGATCTGTACCTCCCACGGAGCGCTGCTGATGGTTTCAACTCTAAAAATGCTGCTAACTTAACACAGGTTATTTTTTAAATGTTTTATTTTTTTAAATACTTTCTTCCCCTTTGCCACCGTGAGTTTTTTAGTCTCTTTGAATCCGAGTGACACGTCACTCCCTCTCTTCAGTGTTTGTATGTGAAGCGAGAGAGATCAGTGTATCTTTGTGTCTGGGGGGGGGAACATATTGTGGTTTTTTAAAGATGCTTTTATTTTGACTTTTGAGAATCTTTGTAATAAAACTGGTACATTTCTATGGTTGGTGTGAGTTTGTACTGATTTCTACTGAAAGGAAACATCAGCTTAGAGTGGGAGTCCCGGTTGCTTTCAGTCATTGATGGTTCCTTTTGTAGACTTTTTTTCCCTCCACTTGATTAAAAAAAAAAAAAAAAAAAAAAAAAGCCTTAAATTTCTCCGTATTACCCTTCTCTGTGGGAAAGGTAAGTGGAAATGCCGTGGGTTTGGTTTGCTCACACCTCTTCCCTTAAGGATCACAGGATCAAACTTTCCTCCTTCACATCCAGCAGTAGTGCTGATGCTCCTGGGTTTGTGGTTTGCACGGCTTTGTGCAGCTGCCTCTTGCTGTGGAAGCAATGTTAATCTGGAAAAGGAATAATTAGTTATGGGATGGGAACAGTTTTAGGTGAATTTAAGCCCTTTTTATGTGGTATTGAAGTGAAAAGAGTATTAACTGAAAGAAGGAGCAGGTTACTGTTGCTGTGCTGGAAGTGAGTGCTGATCCTGAGCTGAAATGCACATTGAAGGTTCACAGGCCCAATCTTCTGTTGCTGCTGTTAAAGAAAAGCCCGGCACGCCACAGTTGCCTTCCATCACTGCACTAACCCTCCAGCGCCCTTCCTTGTTCTCCTTCGCACAGCAAACAATGAAAATCCCCCTTTCTTTCACCACGCGGAAGCGTAGCATTCCCGTTTACCCCGTGCTCCCGCAGTCCTTCTCGGCGCCGCAGCGTTTCTAAAATGGCTGCCGCGAGGCTGCTCGGGAGCGAATCCCGCCGCTCCCGCGCGCGGATGCGCGGAGCCGCCGGCACCCGGACCTTTGGAACGCGCCGGGGCAAAGACCGGCCCTGCACCTTCCATCACCACCTTGGCATGCAAGGCGTGAAACGAGGAGCCGGGCTGCTTCCCTCTCCCTCCAGGGTCTTTTTTCCCTGCTCCGGGGCCGCGGTGCTGCTGCTGGGCCCAGCTTTTCCCTGCCCGCTCCAAGAGCTGAGGCGGGTGATCCATGAGGGAATGGGAAGTAGGCCACCCCCTGAAAGGGGCTGTGAGCTCAGGCTCGTCAATGAGCCAGTAGCAAGAGCTCTCAATGAGGCTGTAACCTTCATGCTGGAGCTGGTGCTCCCCGTTTATGGGGTCCCCATCTTCCTTTGCCTACATTTTTTCCCCCTTGGACATGAATCTTCCCTCCCTATGCTTACAAAGATATAAATACCATAATTACAATCCAGTTTCTCTCTGTAAGAGAGAAAAACAGATTTGAGGCCGAGGCTTTTTCATGAAGAAATTAAGCATCTAAAACAAATAAATAGTCCCCCACCACCCTGAGAACTGGAACCTCCATGAACTCCCTGAAGCCTTTGGGGTGCAGAGCAGCCTCCTCTTCTCCCCCCCAGCAGAAATTTGGGCAAGTTTCTAAGAAAACTGCCCTGCAGAGCAGCTAGATCAACAGGGCTCGTAGGCAGCGGCAAGAGGCTCGTGTGAGAAAGTCCTTTGTGGCTGGGGCTCTACAGCTGCTGCAAGTCAATTAAGTGGGAGCAGAGCTGGAGCTGCAGTGATTAAATGCAGCAGCTGGTGAACTAAATCAGCAACTGCTCTGGGCCCTGCTTCAGCATCCGGGACAAGAAGGACTCGCGCGCACCTATAAAGGGGTCACCATTTATTCCTTTCAAATGTTACAATAAAACCCATACAGCTTTTTTTTTTTCTTTTAGAAGTTAGAAAATTGGAAATCAAGTGTTTTGGCCATTAAAAAATTATTTACAGAGAAAAAACAACATTGCTTCACATTGTACAGCTGGCACACCCTCTTCCCCCCACCCCAAAAGTTATCCCTCAGAAGCAGAATTAAACACAGCGGACTTACAAGCTTTATGGGTTTAAGCCAATAGTAAGACATTATAAAAAACCTAACCAGATTAGCTTTTAAACCATTGGTTTCTATAAAAAGCACAAAATACTTTAAATGAAGTCAGAACCAGGAATGTGAACTGAGAAAAGGAATCCACTGAACAGTCACTGGCTTGTGCTGGGCTTCAAGGGCTGCTTGACCACGCGGGGCACAGTCCTGATGCCAGCAGAGATACCAGAGCACGATGTAAAAATCTGGGTTCTTAGAAACTGTAAATTCCAGTTATGTCCAGGATAGTCTTCCTCCACAGTTTTAAAGGATTCAGGTAAAATTACCCCAAGTGGTGGCGGTGGTGGAATCCAGATCCATTTTCTAAGGGGAGAAGGGACAAAATAACTCAGGAGGGGCAGTTTTAGAGCGTGCTTGTCAGGTCTATGCTGAAGACATAAGGTGGGTGGGCAAGGCGGCGAGGCTGGGGCCTTACTAGGATGGAGAGGATGGCTCAAGAGTCTGGAGTTAGGAGCAGCCCAAGCGGCTTCTACTCCTCCTGCTGCTGCTTGGCCGCTGCCGGCTCCGCTGCCCCCGGGTTCGAGGGCTCCTCGGCCTTGGCCGCGTCCCCCGCGGGCTGCTGCTGTTGCTCCTGCTCCTCCGCGGCATCCCCGTCTCCGGCCTCCTGCCCCTCGGCTTCCTGCTGCCCAGCGGCAGCGCCGCCGCTCACGCCCTTCTCCTCCGCGCTCCCCTCTGCCCGGGGGGCCGCGGGCTCCGCGGGGCTCTCCTCGCCCTGGGCGCCCGCCTGGTCTGGCTCCTCGCCAGGGGAGGACGCGGACGAGTCCCCGGCTTCTCTCTTGTTCTTCCTGAACGAGATGCCGCTCAGCTTGAAGGACTTCTTGAACGAGAACTTCTTCTTCTTCTTGGCGTCCTTGGGGGCCGCAGCGCCGTCCGCCTTGGCCTCCTCGGCGCTGGTGCCGGCGGGCGCGGGCTCGATGGCGTCCCCCCCGCCCCCCCCGCCCGTGCTTTCCTGCACGGGGGGCTCTGCGGCGCCGTTGCCGTTCGGGGGCGCAGCCTCGACGGCCGCCTTGGGCGTCATGTCCCCATTGAGCCGCACGTGGCCGTTCTCCTGTGGGGAGCCCAGCACCGCGTTAGGCACCGAAATCCAGCCCCCCCCACCGCAAAAACAGCCCCCCAACCTGCCCCCCCACCCTTCTGCAGCAAGGGAGGATGGGGAGAGGAGCCCCCGCCTGCGCACAGGGCAGCGCCGGGGAGCACCGGACGGACCGGGGGCTGCACGAGGGAACCGCACCGGGCTGCACGAGGCGGGGGTGGGCAGGCCCCGGGGACGGCGGCGCCACCGCGCTCGGAGCCGCCACCGCGCTCGGAGCCGCCCCCGCCGTTACCGCCGCCCTTTACCCCCCGCGCGTCCCCCTGCCCTCGGTGCCTACCTGCCCGTTGGCCTTGGCGGGCTCGGCGGGCTGGGCGCTGCCGTCGCCGCGGGCCGCTTTGGAGCCCTGGCTGCCCATGGTGCGGCCCGTGGGCGCGGAGCGCGCGGCCCCGGCGCAGCGCTCGGCGGGGCGGGCGGCGAGAAGCGGCGGGCAGAGCCCCCCGCCCGCAACGTTATAAGGCGTGGGGCG
>NW_020455566.1:1132234-1145582 GCF_003342845.1 Nothoprocta perdicaria
GGGCGGGCGGCGCTGGCGGAGGGGCCCCCGCCGCGGCCCTGCCCCAGGTCTCCGCCCCAGGCGCCGCTGCCCCGGCTCTGTCCCCCCCGCCGCGGGGCGCAGCCGTCCCCGAAGGGTCCACGGGGCCGCCGCCGCCCCGGGCCCAGCACCCTGGAGGGTCCCGCCGGGGCTGCCCGTCCCTTGGCTGCGCTTTCCGGCCGCACGCAGACCGACGGACATGGACGGGCAGGTTTTTCCCTGCGGCTCCTCCCTGTTTTCTGGGAAAGGGAGAGTGTGGGAGAAAGGAAAGCGGTGACAAAAGCTGAGCGGGTGCCCCAGCCCCAGGGGCACCGCGGCCTCCGAGGGGCCCCCCAGGCGCAGGGACCCGTCGAGCCGCCACAGTGCCCAGCCAGGGCTGCCACCAGCGACGAGGACGCTTTGCGCCCCCCACCCCACGGTGCCTCCACGTGCCCCCCGTCCCAAGACACGGCCAGGAGCCCCGGGGCCATTCGGGGGAGCTGCTGCGCGGGGCGGCGGGGGCCGGTGCCCAGCTGCGCTGGCGGCTACGTGCCGGCTCAAGGGCACAATGCGGGGACACAATGCGCCGCTGTGCGCGCGCCTCAACAAGGTCATGTTTTGTCTCCGGCCTCCCTCCCCCCGGCTCACATCATCTCCCCTCCGCGAGGGAGAAACTTGTGTGTTAATTAAACCAGGCGGCATCTTCCTCATTGACTTTTGGTCGCCAGTTGATAAAGGCCTCTGACTGGCGGCTCCGCTGGGGCCGTGGAAGGAGCCGTGGGCGTTTGCCAGGCTCCAGAACACCCGTTTTGGGGGAGTGGTGCAAGGTGCTCGGGGGCGGGAGGTGGTCGGAGCGCGGCCCTCGCTCCAGGCTGGGGTTGCTGCTCCCTGCCTGGAACGCGGCTCCGGGAAGCACCGGGGATTTGCAGATTAGGGCTGCGCCGGCGTCCCCAGCAGATGGACAGGCAGACAAATCTGTCTGCGCGGCCGCCACAGCCGCAGGGCTGGCCAGGCTTTGCCAACAACAGCGTCGCCCGCTTCGCAGCCCGACTTAACACAGGGGTTGGTTCCACTGGCCAGGGCCGAGCGGCCATTCCGGGTCCTAACCCAAGTGAGCGGCAGCCTGGCCAGGGCAACGCGCAACGCTAGGAGCAAAACAGCAGGATTTCCATATTGATTGGAAAATAGAAGAGGAATTAGCTAATTAGATCTTGCTGGGGAAGCGATGGCAATGGGGCCAGCTCATCCGGGTGCTCCCAGCTCCGGTGGCGCTGCTGGAGGAACGGTAGCCGCCAGTTTGGGTGCTGCTGGGATGCAGGTGAGCATTAAATTGGGATGCACCCGGCCTCCTCCCGGCCCCTCCTGGCTCGGCAGGGATCTGGGGCTGAGCGGGATCAGGGAAGGCTAGACTGGGACCGGCTCCGGCTGCAGCCCGCGACACTTCCCATAGAAACACGGGAAGGGGCCTGTCCTGGCGGCTGCCGTTGACCTCCGCAGATCCCATGGCGACCGCAACCAGGGACAGCAGCGTTTTCTGCTCCTGCTTTTCCTGCATCCCGCAGCTGCCTGTCCTGCCCTGCAGCGCCGGGGACCTTCCTGCCACCTCCTGCCCGCACAGCACTCGGCCCCGCACGCCTTACGGCCTCCTCCTTCCCTGCTGGATCGTGGTGCTGATGTGCAGCCTCCCAGTCGTGGGCCAGCAGGGAGCCGGGAACACGGCCGTGGAGGCCGGGCGGGCGTCGAGGCCGCGCTGCCTCCCCGCCGGCAGCTGCCGGGTGCCCGGGGGCTGAGCAGGGAGCGCGTTACGGAGCCTCCTTCCTCCTCAGGAGGGACGCCCAGCATGAAAACAAAAGCCCCGCTCTGTCCGAATGGAAGCTTTTCCCATCGCGCTTCCTCCGGATCTGTTTGCCCTGGAAGGTGTTGCGGGAGCGTGGCTGGGACGGAAGGACCTTGCGATTAGGAGCGTGTCTGCGGGGACAGCGTGAGTGCAGCCCAGGGATCCCGTCCATACGTGCACCGTCCCGAGGGTCTCCCGCTGCGCCTCGCTGCAGGAGCCGGCTCATCCTGGGCCCAGGTGCGGGGATGCTGGACGCAGCGCTCCCCGGTGCGGGGATGCTGCCGCCGCGGAGCCTCCCCCGCCGAGGCCGCCCACTCTATGGGCCTCTTTCTCCGCACGAGTCAATGTGTCTTTTTGTTGTGCTGCCGGCCTGCGATGCCTGGGAGCCGCGCGAGACAATACGTCGCATTGTTCCCTTTGAGCAGCATCCGAGGGCACAGGCAGAGAGGGGCCAGTGTGCGCAGGAGGCCGGGCGGACGTGGGGGAAGGGACTTGGATGGCCCGGGCGGCCGCCAAAATCCCGGACATGGAGCCTCGGCCGGGCAGGAAGGGCTGGAGGGAGGGGGAGCAGCCAGGAGGAGGATGGATGGATGGATGGATGGATGGATAGATGGATGGATGGATGCCCAGGCAGAGGCAGGATGGCTGCCTGGATGGATGTGGGATCAGTACTCAGGTGCTCGGAGGAAGCAGGATGGGTGCTTGGGTGCCCAGAGGGAGGCAGGATGGACTCTCAGGTGCCTGGAAGGACAGACACATCCTTTCCACAGGGGCAAGGGGCTGCAGACTTTGCCAGGTGCTTGGTTTTCCCAGCTGTGGGCATCTCCAGCATCCCATATTCCTCCCCTCTCCGTCCCAACCACGCAGAGCTCAGCAGGGTGAGTGGCGCGGGGGGCTGCTGGTCGCAGGGCCCTGGTATCCTCGTGCTCTGCAGAGCAGTGACGTTCTCATCACATGTGTGATTTGGGCAGAGCGGGAGCCAGGCTGGCCGAGCACCGCTCCAGGGAGAATCCCACGGGAACCTGGCAGCCCAGGGAGCTACGAAATCCCCTTTAGCTGCAACTTCCCGGCAGAAACTCCCTCCTTCCCGGCAGCCGTCATTGCCCAACCACTGGGAGCCGAATTCCCCACTGGCTCAGAACAAAACCGAAAGTGTCCCCAGGGTCCCTTTGTGGCGCCCTGGACGGAGGGAGGTCCCTACGCCAGGCGGGAGCAGGGCTGCGAGCAGAGCCCGGAGATCCGGGTGAGGGTCCCGGGAGCTTTGCCCTGCCCCAGCCCGGCCCTTTGCATTCCAAGCGCTGGGAAGGCGGCTGCAGTCCAAGGAGCAGCGTGCCGGACAGCGGGGCTGGGGAAGGCAGCTGGCAGGGCTCCGTGTCCCCAGGGCCGCTGTCCCCAGCGCTCCCCGCCCCCGCACTGCAGTGACAGCTGCATCTTCCCGGGACTCGCATGGCCGTAGCCATGGAAACAGCTGCTCCGGAGCGGGAGCCACGCGGGGGGAAGGATGGCGCCGGTGCAGGGAGCGCGCAGCTCCGCGCCGGCAAGGGGAATGGGAGCGGAGACCGGGGCCATCAGCAGCCCCGGGCCGCAGGCGCTGCCGGCCCCGGCGGTGATGACGGTGCAGAGCTGGGGGGTGCAGACGTGGACGTGCAAAGCCGAGTGTGCAAAGCCGAGTGTGCAAAGCCGAGTGTGCAAAGCACCACGTGTTTCCACCGCTGGGGAGGCTGGGGCTGGACCCGCTCATCCCCTTTACCCCCCCAGCTGCAGGGACACAGGCTCTTTACCCTGCCGCTGTCCCCATGGTCACGTTTAACCTGGGACGAGCTCGGGGTGCCCCACACGGAGAGGCTCGCAGGGGGGAAGGGCCATTCTGGGATCGCTGCACTCTGCTGTCCCCTGCTCGCCTCTTCCTGCAGGGTCTGTGTCCCTGCGCCGGGCACCGCGCGGGCAGGAGCCGACGGCCCCACCAGCCTTGGCCGCGGCGCAGCTGGAGAGGAGCTGCGGGCGCTGCCGTGACCCACTAACCCTGTTCTGCTGCAAAACGTGTGCTGTGGCGCGCCGGCCGCGCGCACGGGCGCGCTCCGTGCGGGAGCGGGTGGCCTTGTGCGCGCCAAAGCTCAGCGGGGCGGCACGACAGAGCGGCTCGTGTCGGCCCCCATTGCGGGAGCCACCAGGAACGCTTTGTTTTGCCTTGGCCCTCCTGGTGTGTGTGACTGTGCGGGGCCAGCGAGCTCACCTGGAGACAAGGAGCAAGGAGAGCCTTCCCAGGGCTCCTGAAAATCCCTGCGGTTTCCCATGTAGTTTCAGTGCTCACTCATCTCAAGGAAGAGAGGGAGTTTCATCCGCAGGAAACCGTAGCGCTGGTCCTGCCCTGTCCCATCCCATCCCTGGGGCCGTGGCCGGGCCGCTTGCCGCAGCCCCACTGCTAAACCTGCTCTTAGGCCTTGGAGGAGGGGGATAGCTGCAGCGCTTGGCGCATGCATAGACGTGCATCATGCATGCACCCCTGCACACCATGCCCACATGCATGCATCCGTGCACACTGCTATTTGCGCATGCACTAGCACACAGATGCACATGTGCAACGCTCCCCCACCGCCACCCAGCCCGGTGCCAGAGGCCTCTGTCTCCCATCTCCCCTGGCTAATTACCATGAATTGACACTGGCTAATTAACTGTTCCAGCTCACTAGAGCCTGGATGCTGCAGCCCTGGGAAGGGCAGGCAGGGATGCCCCGGCTGCGCCGTCCCGCGGGATGCCCTGGGCATCGCCCGGCCGCCCCGCGGCTGCTGCCACCGTAACGCAATTGGGGCCTAATCCACTTATTTCTAGCTGGCGCCAAGGGCTGGTGGCAGCAGCCGGTCCCCAGCTTGTCCCCAGCCTGTCCCCAGGGCAGGAGTTTGTAGCAGGGATTAGGAAACTCGGTGCCTCTATTTCCCCATGCATGCCACAAGGACAGGGCTCTCCCTGCGGTGCTTTTCCTTCCTGGTCGCTCCTTCCTGCTGTTCAGGAAAGCCAAGAGTGCCCGGGGGGCTCAGCCGGAGCCTGGCACAGCCGGAGCCGTGGGTCATCACCTGTCCCGGCTCCTGGTGATTCCCAGCCCTGGAACAGGATTTGGACTCGAGATTTGGGTCGCTGGTCGGCAGCCGCCTCGTTCTGTGCTCGTCACGTGTGGGACCCGGCCCCAGCTCAGGGACTGGGGACCGGGTCAGCAGCGGTTCCCCAGGAGCAGCCACATTAGCACAGAGCTGATCTCAGAGCACCAACCCCAAGGAAATTCGCTCCCTCCCATCCCTTTCCTGGGAGAAAATGGAGAAATCGCCACTAGGGTCCTGAATGCAGCGGGACGTGGGAATGGGAGCGACGCTGGAGACAGGGCCGGCACGGAAGGACAGTGCCAGGAAAGCAGGGAAGGGGCCGGGCAGGAGCCAGGGGAAGCAGCAGCCGCAGGGGCGGCAGGCGGGAAGGAGCCAGGGGGAGCGGGGCAGCGGAAGGGCCGGGGGCGACCCCCGCGCGGGGCAGGAAACGGGGCGGCCGCGCCGGGCAGGAAGGCGGCCCCAGCGGGCGGAAGAGCCGGGGGAAAGGCCGGGAAGGCCGGGAAGGCCGGGGGGAGGGGTGGGCAGGCACTGCTCTGTTTGCCTTGCGCTCCATCTGTCCCCCCGGCCCGCGCTGCGCGGAGCCATCTGCTCCCGCTGGGGTCCCAGTCGCTGCGTCCCCGGCATGCACCCGGAGCAGGAGGCCTCGCGGGGCCCAAGGGAGCAGCCCGGCACCGCAGTAGGGTGCAGGGAGGTTTTCCTGCACACGTGCAATGAGTTGAGCAGTCTCAGGTAGGGCAGGAAGGCGGCCTGTGGCAGCGGGGGTCACCCAGGGGAGCAGGAAAGAAGGAGCAAAGGAGGAGGGAGACGGCGGGTGGGCGAGCACACGGATGGAGCTGGATGTGTGGAGCATCCCGGAGTGCCTCTCTGGGGCAGCGGAGCCAGTCGGAGGGGAAAGGAGGGTGTGTGTTTGCACTAATTGCTAGCGAGGGGTCGTGCTGGCTAATTGAGCACTGCCAATTAAGGCCCATCCTGTGGGGCTTGGCTAATGGGCACCACGTGTGAGAGCAGGGACAGAGCCCCTCACTCGCCGGAGGAGAAACCGAGGCACGGAGTGAGTGACGGGGGGCTCAGGGCTGGCACAGCCCCCCGGGCGGCTGCAAGGGCAGCACCAACTTCAGAGGGATTCCGAAGGAAGCAGAAAATCCGGGAAACCTTCCCATGGCCGGGCTCTGGCTGCCCCTCACAGCCCCCCGGGCACAGCCCCGATGAAGGGGGCAGGAGATGGGGACCCTCACTCTGTGTCCGGGGGTGTCCCCATCCCCAGCACTGGGCAGCCCCCAGCGCCATCCTCATCCCGGTGGGGTCCCTGCTCCCCAAGGGGCATCATTTTCGGGAGGGGGGAGGGAAGAGGAGGGGGCTGCCAGGCCAATGGGAGGCCAGGAAGGGTTATTACGTCACCAGCGCCATCCCCCATTGGAGGAGAGCCATGTTGCCCAGCAACTGCCCAGACCCTGGACCACCCCCCCCAGGATGGGGTCCCTCCATCTTCTCCCAGAGCGGCGTCTGGAGGCAATGCCGGCGGGACGCTGAGCCCCGTCCCACGGACAGGCTCCTGGGAAAGCCTCCCATTTCCTGGAAAAGCCACCACTTCCCAGTGCCTCGTCCCTGCTGGGAAGCGGCGTGGGCAGATGTCCCACCGGTGCACGTGGCCCGGCTGAGCCACCCAGGGCTGGGAATGAGGAGCAACCGGGGTGGGATGAGCTGTAACCCTGGCCCCCGGCACGGGTGCTACCTGTGGCAAACCTGCGCCTGGCCGCTAATCCTGGGATTACTGCAGCGGGCAGCAGATGGAGCGTGGCAGTGCCCGTGGGCTCCCAGCATCAGGGCAGGCGGAGCTGGGATGTGGGGATGAGTGAGTAAGAGGTTGAGTGTCTGGGAACTGCTCCACAGGGAATTCCAGCCCTGGAATCCCCCCGGGAGCCTGCCCATGGGGAAAGCCCCATGTTAGAGGGAAACGAAAGCAGCTCCCAGCCCTGCTGCGCTGCTGTTCCCAGGAGGAAGA
This sequence comes from Nothoprocta perdicaria, assembly GCF_003342845.1. Lineage (NCBI taxonomy): Eukaryota > Metazoa > Chordata > Aves > Tinamiformes > Tinamidae > Nothoprocta > Nothoprocta perdicaria. Next base: position 1,139,166 of record NW_020455566.1, read on the forward strand.
GCCTTCTGGGAAGCAGCAGAACCCCTCAGAGCCCAGCACGTCCCCCCTTCCCACCCAGCTGCACCCTGGAGATCCCAGAGAAGCAGGTGGAGCAGGGTGGGAAGGCCAGGAAGAGAGCGGGAAGCATTCCCTGCACAGCCGCGGGGCAGCGGGAGCGAGGGGCCCCGGCGCGCGGGGCTGCGCGCTGACCTCGGGGTCCCGCTCAATGGCAGGAAGGAAGCCCTCGTCCCGGGGAAAGGCCGGACGCACGTGGCTTTCCTCCCACCGTCGCGCCCCCCTGCCCGGTCACGGACCCTGCCCGGGACAGGCAGTGATGGCAGAGGGTGACGATCCGCGGGTGGGGACCCAGCAGGGACCTGCAGCTCCCCAGCTGCTTCCTGCAGCTTTTCTGCACATTTAGCAGCAAAACCGTCTCCCTGCGTCTGCTGCCCCGGCGGCTACATGGGCAGGAACCTCTTCTCCTTCCTCTTGGTGCTGTGAATGCCCCCACTGCCCCCCCGGCTCTGTGCTGCTTCGGCAGCGCCGGGACGGCCGTGGGGATGGGACAGGCTGCCCTTCCTCTCCCCGCCCTCCTCTTCCTCGCCCTGCCCTTCGCCCGGAGCGGAGCTAAGGCGCAGGTGAACTGAGTCCCTGCCGGCTGCTGCGCGGACGGGCGCCCTTCGCCCGGCACTGCCTCCCATGGCGCCGGGGTGAGCCCCAGCCGGCCGGCTCCGGGGCCTTCCCGGTGGGATGTTTCCTGCAGGAGCACTCATCGGACCGGGTCCGGCACTGGGAGGCCTGGCGGGCTCTGGTATCGCGGAGTGGAGTGGGGAGGGGGCTGTGGAACTCCTGGTGTTTTTAATTTCCCTACAAATAAATCACCCCGGTCCGCGTGGTGCCCGGTGCCGGTGGCTGCCAAAAGGGCAGCCTGGATGGGCCGCCTGCCTCCCGTGTGCGGCGCCTTTGGAGGAAAACCACAACTATTAAATATTTAATCTCCAGGCTAAGACCTTTCTTATTTCATTTGCAATAATCTTGCCGGGACAGATGGTGTTCCCATGGCCTAGATAGTGGCCAGAGCGCCCAGAGCCACGGGGCCACCCCGAGCACTACCAGGGCAAGGGCTCCGGGTGCCAGTGGGGCTGCCGTGGGGCAGGGTCTCTGTTGGGGGGACACGAGAGTCCCTGTCGCCGTGCAGGGTGCGGGGGGCCACCCTGGAGCTGCACGGCCACAGCATCTTCCATCCCCGCGCAGGGGGACGCGGGTTCTGGCTGTCTGTGTCAGCGAGGAAGAGGCGGAGGAGGAAGGACGCAGAGCAACCCCAGGGGCGGCTGGTGCTCCTGAATGGCGAGGTGGACAACAAGGAGCGTGTGGCAGCGGCGTGGTGCCGGAGCGGTGCCGGAGCAGTGCCGGAGCTGTGCCAGAGCGCGGTGCCGGAGCGGTGCCGGAGCGGTGCCGGAGCTGTGCCAGAGCGTGGTGCCGGAGCAGTGCCGGAGCACGGTGCCGGAGCGCGGTGCCGGAGCAGTGCCGGAGCACGGTGCCGGAGCGGTGCCGGAGTGCGGTGCCGGAGCAGTGCCGGAGCGGTGCTGGAGCACGGTGCCGGAGCGGTGCCGGAGTGCGGTGCCGGAGCGGTGCCGGGGCGTGGTGCCGGAGTGGTGCCGGAGAGGTGCTGGAGCTGTGCCAGAGCGGTGCCAGAGCGGTGCCGGAGTGTGGTGCCGGAGCGGTGCCGGAGCGGTGCCGGAGCGGTGCCGGAGCGCGGTGCCGGAGCAGTGCCGGAGCACGGTGCCGGAGCGGTGCCGGAGCGGTGCCGGAGCACGGTGCCGGAGCGCAGTGCCGGAGCGGTGCCTGAGCGGTGCCGGAGCTCGCCGTGCAGGCGCCATCTCGTGGCAGCGGTGCCAGAGCGGGAACAAAGGCTTGGACGCAGCCATGGAGCTGCCGCCGCCACGCGGACCCGTCCAGGTGCAGAGTCCAAACCTGGATGCGGCTGCAGCCTGCGTGGCCCGAGCGCCGCTCGCCAGTGCATGGTCCTGCACAGCTTTCCCCAGCTAGGGCCAGTAGCCGTGGGCTACCGGCAGTCACCTTGCTCTGCAAGCAGCCTCTGCCTGGTTCCTGGTCGGGCTGGGGGCACCCATGGGTGCTTTACAACCCCTGCCCTTCTTGCTTGCTAGGAGCTGCCAGGAGCGTCACCTGGCCCGGCCCTGAGTCACCCCGGGGCCGAGCTCCTTCCTCCTCCTCCTCCTCCTCATCCAGGTGATGTCAGCCCAGCTCATGCAGAGCCTGGGAAGCCTCAGCCCGGCCAGACCTGCAGGGCTGGTTGGGCAGGAGCAGTAGTGGCAGAACCACCAACCGAGAATGAACCGGGAGTGATGAGATCAAGCCAAGGAGGAGGAGGAGGAGCGAGGAGTGATGATGTCCCTTCCTTCCACACCGAGTACCCCTGGACACGGCAGCCCCCACTCCCACATCCTCAGCACGGGAGAGCTTCGGGATCAGGGCTCCAAGCGGCAGCACGGATGTTCAGCTGAGATTAACGATTCCAGGCATCCTTAACTGCTTCTGGAGCGGCACCACTTCTTTAAGCTGCTGCGGAATGATTTCTCCTGTTGATCCCTGTCACCTCTGGTAGCAGTGTGACATCTAGGAGAAAAGCGCTCAATAGAAATCCATCGCAATGAGCTGGTTAAAAACATATATAGAGACGTGTATCTTGGAGGCGCTGGAACGATGGCCCATCTCCGCGGTGGGGAAACGAGGTGCCCCCCTGTGAGCGGAAAATGGGGAAGCGGGCGGCATCCTGGCCTGTCCTGGCCTCGACTTTTAAACCAGACTGTGTGGTGGAGGCAGAGCTCAAGTCACTGCTGCCTGCTGTCGGAGTCAAGAGGCAGAGAGCCTGGCGTGAACCCTGCCCGCAGGGACCCCGGCACCACCTGCGCACGGAGGCCCCGGGAGGCCGCACGAAAGTCCCCCAGGGACAGGGACGAGAGACATTTGCGTGACCAAATCTCGTAAAATTAGAGCAATGCAGCAAAGCTCAGCAGGATTCGCTCAGTCTAGATACCTGGTGGCCAGGACAGTTGCTACCCCAGTATATTTCAAGATAGACCTGCTTGACATTCTGCCAAAATTTCCTCTTTGTAGAAACAACCCTGTCTCTACAGAGCAGGAAAACACTGTATCCCGTTACAGTAAAGGAAGGACATATGTAACATCGTATACACAGGCATAGGTTGGAGGGGTAAATCACAGCTCCTGTGCTTGTGCCACTGACTTTGCAACGGGGACGGGAACAATAGCCTGGATGGGGTGATATTTTAAAGGCGAAATAACCAAAGGTGTTTTTGGCCACACCAAGAGCTCCGCTTTAGGCCGAGATCTGCTACTTTGAGACACTTCCACCAGATGTCAGTGTAGGAGCTCTTTAGGAGCGAGGCTGAGGCGGAAAAAAACAAGGCACGGGGCAGACTCCCATGAAAACTCAGGCTTGGCAAATGGCAAAATCCCGTGATTCAGAGACAACCAAGAGAGGAGTTATCCTGAGAGGATGCTGACTCGGGGTGTTTTTCTAATATATTTTAAAGACGTTATTTTAAGAAAGCAGGTGCCTTACATAACCAGAGGAAAGGCGCCTACTCTCTACTGGTGTTCAGGCAAAGGATCTTTCTGAGCTTTCCAATTCAGCCCTGAAAAGTTAATGCAAGTTGAAACAAAGGTAGGTGCTACCAGAAGAGCAATGCAAACCCAACAAGCAAATGAGCCTGCTGGAGCTGGAAGAGAGCAGTGCTGCGATTTGGTGTRGGCTGAGCCTGCCCTCGCTGCCAAGAACACCTCATCCCTGCAGGAGTCATAAATGCATTTCAAAATGTCCAAAAAATAAAAACACCTCGAATATCAAATGCTTTTGCTTTGGCTCTTCGTTGTCCTGCGTGCTGCTCTGCCTCGGAGCTCTGCCATTGACAGAAAGCTCCTGTCCGTGTAAATATGAGATGGGCACCTGTACTGAGAGGGGCCCCTCTCTTCGTGCTGGGCTCGCCGGGGTTGGTGGCACCCGCTCGGCTGCCTGTGATCCCTGTGGGATGTGCAGGAGCTGCAGGAGCCCGGCCAGGCCGGCGGCTCCGTCGCAGCACGTCCCCGGCAAGAGGCTGGCGCTCGGCCCCTTGCAAAGCAGCCAGTGCGGAGCTGCCACCCGCCAAGGCTTCAAAAGCAGCGGGGGCTCCCGGGCGGGTTTTGCCACGGGGTCCTGGCACCCGTGGGCACGGAGTCTCCATTGCCAGGAACGTGGGAGATGCCGATTACTACTGGCAAGCCCTGATGCCAAGCGGGCCTTATCTCTCGGTGCGTTTCGGCACCGGGCAAGCTCTCCAGGAATGAGCCCAGCTTCCTCCCTGCCTCGGACACGATGGATAAGGTCCCAGCGGAGCAGATGCACATTCTGCTCCACTGTGACAGCTTAAATGTCACCGTAAACCCTACCAGGGCATAAATTATCTTGTAATGTTTATTCATGTCGTCCCCAAAAGCAGCGGCAATAACATTAAATATTTCATAAGGTTGTTATTGGGCTGCAGCGCTGCAGGAACTGCAGGCAGCCCGCTGCCAGGGGCGTCTTGCTGCAAGATGTGGCGCAGGTGGCCGCGCTGAGCGGCCGCAGGACCGCGGGGCCCCGCTCAGCCCTACACGGGACCCGCGGGCCTCTCGCTGCAGCCCCGCAGGTCCCAGCACAGGCCCGGATGGGGATGTGGGATGTGGGAAGGGATTCCCAGCGGAGGGACCGCTGCAGGGTGGCGAGTCCGTCCTGGACTCACACAGGTGCTCCTGTGCCCGTAAGGCCCCGCTTGCTGCCATTCTCTTCATGGGGGAGCAGCGGTCGCACCTCCAAGGCCCTTGCACGCTCGTGCAATGACCCCCCAATTGCTCTGGTCACACTGCGTTTGCCGCCAGGATTTCACAGTTTTGCCTCTTTTGGGTAGATAAAGAATCAACATCGTATGGATGACCCAAATGAGGGGCTTTGAGGATGAGCAGGAACACAACTGCAACACGCAGCATGTCCAATCCGATTTTTCCCAGCAAATGGAATGGATCTGGTGGCAAATTAACACAAAACTTGTAGGAGCAGCAGCCTTGCAGTGCAGTTGAGGGGGTGAAGCCTGCCCCCCTCTGTACACCCCTCTTTAAATGCTACCATTAATAGAAATAAATTAGAACAAGTGATCAGCCCTTGCCTCTGAAAGACAGGTGGCAGGGTAATATTAAAAGAAATGAATAAAAATCCATTTAATGAGCATTGTTAATTAAACCTGGAAATCAAAGAGGTCTGAGTTGTGGGAATTCGCAGGAAAAATGAAAATGAAGGGAGCTGTAGCTCGGGGCAGGAAGAGTGGAATTAAATTAAATGCAACGTGGGATTGTGCCTGTTAATGTCTATCGCCCACCACAGTTATTGCAGTTTGGGATCAAGTGTTTGTTCTCTCGTGCGCCCGAATTACGCGCGCCCGCCGCCAATGGAAGCTGCCGCCCGGTGCGGGGCAGCCCGGCCAGGGCTGGACCCGGCACCACCGCCGGGACGGGGCGGCCACCAACCTGCCCGCGGACACACAGCAGGTCAGTGTGTGCACAAGTGTGCGGTGTGTGTGCAAGGGGCAGTGCACAGGCGTGCAATGTGCACAAGTGTGCAATTTCCACAAGTGTCCGGTGTGTGTGCAAGGTGCGGTGTGTGCGAGTGTGCACAGGTGTGCAATGTGCACGTGTGTGGCATATGCACAAGTGTGTGGTGTGTGTGCAAGCGTGCAGTGCTTGTTCCAGGGGGAGGTGCACATGTGTGCAGCGTTCTTGCTACTTTGGTGCCCACATGCACACGCGTGTCCTTGCGTGTTCCCGTGGACGTGAGTGGTGCATGCCGGGGTGTCTCTGCAGAGCTGCTTTGCAGTGCATGTGTCAGTGTGCACCAGTGTCAGTGTGCACCAGTGCATATGTCAGTGCCAGCATGGGCGCTTGTGTGCACCCATGGGTGTCTGCACCCGTATGCACTTGTGTCTGTGCACATGTTTGCACAGGTGCCTGTGTTGGTGCTCTGGGCCTGGCGGTGGTTCTGGAGGGCCCAGTGCTGCTCACGGGCCCTGCTCACTGGACCCACGGGGCTGTCGCCGCAGCGGGAGGACAGAGGGGACACGCTGGCCCTCATTGCTGCTCTCCCCGCTGTGTCCCGCACCGGCAACCGCCCCCTCGGGCAGCCCCCAGTTTGGCCGCTCCCGCCGCGGCCACCGGGCAGCCCCCGGCCGCCTCGGGCTCACAAAGCCAAAGCCCGGAGCGACACCGCGGCCCGGGGCTGCGAAGGACGCGGGGATCCGGGGGTGACCCCGCGAGGCCGCAGAAAGGGCCCGACGGCTGCTGAGCAGCCGCGGGGCGACCCCCGGCGGCAGCGGCGGCCCTCGCCCCGCT
>NW_020455566.1:1146291-1149660 GCF_003342845.1 Nothoprocta perdicaria
CGCGCCGCTGCTCTCGCCGCCCCACCGCGCCCTGGCGCTCGAGCCGCGCCGCGACTACCCGGCCGTGCCCCGCCTGCTGCACGGGCTGCCCGACGGCGCCCACGGCCTCGCCGACGGCGCGCTGGGGCTGCACGGCCTGGCCCACCACGGCCTCGAGGACATCCAGGTACCGGGGGCGGCGGGAGGGAAGCGGGGATCGCTGCAGTCGAGGGAGCAGCAGCCGGGGTCCCTGGGCCCGATCCGGCTCGCACGGGAACGGCGGCGGGACCCGGCAGAAACGAAAAGTGGCCGCTCGAGGAAGAGCCCGGCGCCCCTCGGTGGTGGCGGCCCCGGGGCTCCCCGCCAGCCCGGCCGGGATCCCGCTGCCGGGGCCGCTCCCGGGCCGCTCGCCGCCGCGCCGGGGTTTTTCGTTTCTCAACGATTTCTCCCCGCCGCGGCCTCGGAGCGGGCCAGGACCGAGCTCCAGGACCGGGCCGGGGAGCGGGACCGCGGGGCCTCCCCGAGCGGATCCCGGCAGCCGCCCCGAGGGTCTCGGGGACGCCGCGTCGCTGCTCACGGCTACCGCTTTGCTGCTTTCAGGCCGTGGACGACAGCGGGATGAACCTGCTCGATCAGTCCGTGATCAAGAAAGGTAAGAGGCGGCGGCGCCCGCCCCGGGGCTGCCCCGCCGGGGCTCGGCCGGGAGGGCTCGGAGCCGTCGGGCCAGGGGGTCGCTGCCCGCGCTGGGGCAAGGGGCGCGACGGGGCCGTCGGCAGCAGCGGCGCAAGGAAAGCGACGGGTTTCGGGAGCGGGAATCCGGCCGGGCCTGCAGCGGGACGCGGGGAGCCCCGGGCAGCCCGAGCGAGGCTCCCGGGAGCACCGAGGAGGGTCCGGGGACGCGCACGGCCCCGCGCCCCTCGGAGGGCAAAGCGCTGCGTCCCGGCGCTGCGTCCCGGCGGGAAGGGAACAACCTGGGGCCGCACCGGGAACTCGGCGGCGGGTACCGGCTAAAACCGCCCCTGAGCCCGGCAGGCACCGGCGGCTCCGGCCGCGCTCGCAGCCGCTGCCCGGTCCCGTCCATAGCGGCTCTGAAGCCCCGAGCCGCTCCGTGGGACGCGACGGGTGCGCGGGGGCCTCGGGGACTCGCACGTTGTTGTTCTGGGGACGCAGCCTCGTTACAGGAGGCCCTGCAGTGGAGTATTAATGATCGTAATTATTTCAGCTTTAATTAGAGCACCTAAGAGGCATTTCATTAAACACCCCGACATGAGAAACACTCGCAACAAGCGCAGTTGGCGCTTTTATCCTCTTGCTGGGCTTTTGCTTCTGTGTTTGGGCCAGGAGTGGTAGAGGTCCCACTGGAAAATACCCCTCGATGGGAACATTTGTCTAGAAAGTTGCGCGAAGCAGCAGCGGGCTGTCTGGGTTTTTCCTCCCTTTGGAAAAAAAATCGTGGGCTCATTTAGGGGAAAAAAATACTTCGTGCCTGGTGGAATTATTGCTGTTTTGTACCAGATCTGTGCCTGAATATCCTCTAGCCCTTCTCTTTCGGGGAGGGGAAAAATGAGGGGAGGAAAAGGGGGGGAAAATGAAAAGAAAGTAAGTGAAAAGAACTTCGTCTGAGGAGCGGGGGCCTGCGGATACAAGTTGTCCGCAGCCTCGGTGCCTACAGCCACGGGCGCTCCCTTGTCAGGGATTTTTTTTTTCTCTCTTCTTCTCTTCTTTGTGCTGTGTTTGGAACAAAGGCGCAAAATTTGTTTTGGAGAATAACTAGATTTTGGGCGCAGCCATTCGGGAGACGACGATGCCCTGCACAGGTTGCCCCGCTCTCCCCTCCGCAGTTTTAAGCGCTTCATCCTCCTGGAGAAGGGATAGATGGAAAGGCGAGGAGCGGGGCTAAAGAGCCCACACCAGGAGGATCGGGCAGAGGAGGAGGCGGGGAGGTCCCGGGCGGCGGCTCCGTCCTGACTGCAGTGCTCGGGATCGCTCCCGGTCCCGCTCCGGCCGCGCCCGTTCCGCCCTGCCCGGGCTCCTGCCGCGTCCCCGGCCCGGAGGCAGAGACACTTGCTCGTATTTCGATGGCTCCGCAGCCCCTTCCCTGCGCGGCCGTCTCAGGCGCGAAGCCCGGGGAAACGGGAGCGTTTTAACGGAGCCGCTGCCATGGGAATGGGAGAAGCCGCAGCAGGGAGGGGGCACCCCAGGAGCCCCCCACGGCCCTGTCTCCGTACCCTGTCTCCTCTCGGCAGCCCGTGCTCTCACCTGCTCTTCCCGTCCCGGCTCTGCCTGGCTCTTCTCGCTCTGCCGCGCCGCGGTTTCCCCGACTTCTCTCCTAAAATTTGGGAAAAACAAAATATTATTTGGGGATCCACTGTCCCGCACACCTGTGACCAGGGGAGCCCGCCACTGAGCTGCTTAGCGCCCAATTAATCCTCGCACAATCGCGTGTTTGCTTCGCTCGCCATCCCGCAGCAAGCGAAGCCGCCTGCCCCTATCCCAACTCTCGGAATTAGGTGTTCGGCAGCCGGGTTTTGCTTCGCCTCTCTCGGCTGAACGAGGGAGCCCCGGCTCGAGCCGTTCCGTTCTCCGGGCGAGCAGCAAAACCCAGAGAAACCCCAACGATCTGGGACAGAGAGCGCAAGTTCCTGCGCGGCGCGGACTCGCAGCTGGGGGGTCTCTTTCGGAGAAATTATGCGCAAATTTAAAAGCGGAGTTTTGGCAGAAACTGCGCTGTAATCGCAAATAATCTCAAATAGCACCCTGGTTATGAGTAATCCTTAAATTCCTCGCAGCATAGCCCTCTGACAGAGGGCTGATATCAATCTGTACATGTGAAAACAGATAAATCTCTCCTTAATTAGTTGCCGCGATACTGTTGTCCCGGTTCAACAAAATATTAATCACCTGCCCCAACCCCCTAAAGCGACCTTTTAACTTCTGCGCTTGAAAGACGCTTTTAATTCAAGCCAAGTGCGGGAAGTTCCACTCAAAAATAGCCCTATGTGTTGGGAAGAGCCCCCGCAGCTGCCTCCTGTCCCCTGCGCCCCCCCGGGCACATCATGTCCCGGCTCTTCAGTGCAGCGCCTGCAATTGTGGATCGACTGGAGCAAATCCATATTCCCTGGGCACAAATTGATACTAACGGCGAGTGACTGAGATTTAATGCGAATTGTTGGGCGGCGGGGCGAAACGCGCGAGGCGGCAGCAGTCGCTCCTGGTCTCCTGCCCCGCAGCGCACGTAGAGCCGTGGGCAGCGGCCCCTCCGCCCCGACAGCCAAATACTCCATATTTGCGGCTCCGGAGTATTTTATTTTATTTTATTTTATTTTATTTTATTTTATTTTATTTTATTTTATTTTATTTTATTTTATTTTATTTTATTTTATTTTATTT
>NW_020455566.1:1149890-1233093 GCF_003342845.1 Nothoprocta perdicaria
ATTTAGGCTCTTAAAAAGAGGGGGAGAGCAAAAATTCCGCAGCGCCGAGCTCGGGGCTGCGCGGCCGAGGAGGAGGAGGGGAGGAAGGTTGAGCTGCCTCCCCGGGGCCGCTCTGCGGCTCTCTGCGCCCGTCGGGGCCGCCTCGGCGGCGGGGCCAGCCCCGCTCGCGGCCCGAGCCCCGCCGTTCTGGGGGGATCTGCGCGTAAAAGGAGGCGCTGGAGCCGCCAGGAGAGGGACGCGGTGGCACCGAGCGACAGAGCCGGGGTTTAGGTTAGAGCACCGCGGGTAGCACTGCAAAACACGCGCGAAACCCGTCGCAAACCCGGCCCGGGAAATAACCGGTGTATTTATTTTGAGGAGAGAAAGGATAAAATCTCAGGTAGAGAGGTAGAGCCTTTATGAATATCTCTTGCAAAAATATTTTTTTTTGTTCTTCCTCTTGTTGGGAAGTATTATTTATTATTTATTATTTATTATTTATTATTTATTATTTATTATTACTTTTTAAAAATCAAGTATTAAGGTAAGAACAGGAAAAAATATATATATTTGAAAACAGTAGAACAAACTCTGAAAAAGTCGAGCTGGAGGCTCTTTCTTGATTTCTGTAGGAAATCAAGCTTTATGTCATGACATTTTGTAGCAAGAAACCTGCATCTTGGTCCCTGAATGAGAGTTTTCGTTGATTTTGTTGCATCCTCTTGGAGGTCAGTGGAAAATTTCCGAGAGTGCTTTTTTAGTAGGAATAAGAGAAGAAATGTGGTTTTTTTTGATCGCGTCTGGTGCTGTGCGGGCAGCTGCACTGAGGGAGCAGCTCACAGCCCGGCGCGCACGGGCACTGCCGGGTGCAGGGGTCTGAGCTCCTCCAGCTTCTCTTTGAGGCATCGGGATTCGGGTGCCGTTTTCTCCTCCGTGTTTGTGACTTGTTTAAGTTTCCATCGGAGGTCTGAGCCCCTCCGGCGCGGCGCTGCTAGCGTTTCCGCTCAGGAATGCCGATCTGTTTGGCTGGATGCTGGACGCACGGGCGAAAGCTGTGTCTCGGAGAGCTCCGAGCCTGCGTTTAGAAATACGGCAAGGAGTATCTGTCACAGCTCAAGAATGCAGCAGGGGAGGCAGATTAGGATCGAGGCCCCTAGCTCCACTTGCCACCACACATGAGCTCCAGGTTTTGGAGCAAAATCTTCCCTCGGGGCTGGAGTGCAGGGCTGCTGGTGGGATCATGGGCAGCTTTGGTGTGGCCAGCCCAGCCACAGCTTGGCGCTGCTTGGTGACAGGAGCTTTCCCATTTTTCCTCTTTTTCTATAGTTTCAGCATACTTAAGAACCCAGTTGTAAGAAATGCCTCATTAATCCAGATGTGGGAAAAAAAAAAAAAACCCTAAAACCAAACTGAAAGACTGATATTCCCGCAGATTAGATAAACATCATTTCCTGTGACGAGGAAGGTAACGAATGAGGTCATCCCATAAAACACCCGGGGCTGTGAAGACTTGTCTTTTACGAGCCGGTCCCCGCGCGTGGGCACGCGGGCTGCGCTGAGCTCGGCTTATCGCTCCTCGCGGCTCCGCAGGGCTCGTGGCGGCGTGAGGAAAGGGGCTGCCCTGGAAGGAGCCCCGTCTTGGCCGCAGGGCTCGCTGTGCCGCTCTTGAGAGTCCAGCCTAGGCCTCGCACGTGCCGCGAGCTCCCGCGCTCGCCGAAACACGGGCCCCCTTCCCGGCCCCCGCACGGCTCTTACGTGTGCGTTGCGAGAACACCTACTAATCAAACAGAAAGACTTAAAAGAAAGTTTTTACTCTGAACTGGGTCCAGATCACCATTCCTTCATTAAAATTATATTTTTAATGTCCTATAATTGCAGCAGGATAAAACCAGGTGTGTGTTCGTGTGAGATAACACACTTGGGACCAGTGAAGGCGCTGGGCTTTGTCTCAACCTTCCTGGTGCCCCCAGGCACGTGTTATCTCCAAGTTTCATGTACCTTGTCACGACTTTCTGTTTAATTAGATGTTTTTAAATGAGTTTTTTTCCCTCTTTGTTAGATGTAAAGACCCATTTGCACGGGGGAGGTTCAGCAAAGCCAGCTCAGGTTACTTGCTGGTGTTGGCTTGTTAGTAGAACCAAGGGTTTCTTCACCAAGGGATGGACTCCAGAGGAGATTTTTCCATGGGGCGGTGCTGTGCAAGGCACCAGCAGCGGTGCTGGCGTGGCCTGGCAAGGAGCTCGTCCTCTGTGCCTCGTTTCTGAGATGTTTTCGCCGTTCGGTGTCTTAGTGGAGGTTGCTGAAGATGTTGCTCCGGGGTGGGCAGCATGGAGCCGGTTGTGGGGCGCTGCGGGAGAAGGGGAGAGAGAGCACAGGGTCGGACGGTGCCCACGGCGCCCTGCGAGCTCGTGCCCTCCTCTGGGGAAAGGTGGGAAAGCGGGAAAGCTCCTGTGGAGGAGCGGAGTGCGTGCAAGCACAGGGCGGGCAGAACAGAAATGCTGTCCGAGCGGGCAGAAGATGCAGGGCGAAGCGGTGCTAGGAAAGGGACGGGGCTGTTCCCCAAAGGATGGGGACTGGGGGGAGAGGGGACAAGCGGGAACGCAGTGGATGCTTCTCTGGTGCCTCGGGACGAGGGCGGAGCACGTCCCGGCCTCGCCTCGGCGCCCGGCTTCTCTTGCGCGCTGCGTGGCGGTGGCGGCAGGGCCGCGGCCGCTCGCCGGGAAGGCGCCGAGTCCTGGGCTGCCTCCCGCCTTGTGGGGACACGCTCGGCGCCCACGGAAGGGGACGGATCTCCAGGTGCTTGAAGGCTTCGGGCCCCTTTTTCACCCCATGCGACTGGCCCAGGAGCAGCGCAGCAGGTCGGGCTCATCTCCCGGGCCGGAGCGCTCGCTCCCCTGCTCGCTCCGGAAAGCCGCCATCCCGCTGGTGCTCACGGCGCATCCGCGTGGCCACGGAGCCAGCCCGGGCAGCGCCGGGCTCGTTCCCAGGCGCTGTGCGGAGGGCGAAGGCCGGGGCGCGCGGGCAGGACGGGCAGCGCCGCTGCCGCGCGGCGCCGGCTCCGGGACTGGCCCCGTGCCATAGGGAGCCCGCGGCAGAGCAGCACCAAGCCCGGACCATCTTCCCTGTTATTTGCCTACATGGTAATGCTGCAAGATACGTGGTCTCAGAGGAAAAATGCATCCAGGCTATCTTAATTATTTAAAGAGCCTAAATGAGGTTCTCTGAAGTCGCAGTCCTGACCACTAAGCCATCCCACCCTTCCCTGGGTGAGCCTAGCGAGTTACTCATTCCTGCTGTCCTTCCATTTGTTTGTTTATTTTCATTCTTAATAGAAAAACTAATTAGCAAGCATGGACACCCTGCTCGGAGCTGCTAAGTGCTGCGCTGTCGCCTCTGCGCCCTGCGCCAGACCCACTGCTGTGTCTGGGCATCCTTCCCGCGTCACAAAGAGGGTCAGTGTCGAGGCACGGGGCAGAAGTGCCGAGAAGCACAGGGCAATGAGAAAGAAGTGCAAGAGAGGAGCCCCGCTGACCCATTGCAATGAATAGCCCAGAAGAGCGTGCTGCGAGGCAGCGCTTCGGGAGCGAGGTGCTCCGGGGCGGGATGCAGGAGGCGGCCGAGCGGGTTCAGCCCCGCCGCGCGGGAAGGTCCCGGCCTTGCCGGCGTCCGCGGCGCGTGCTTGGCATTCCAGCCGCGGCCGAGCCTCCCCGCCCTCTATCTCAGGTATTTATCTAGCATCGGTCCCCGCGTAGCGAGGCGCCTCGGAGCGAGGGCGCAGGTCAGGCCTTATTCCTTCTGGACTGGTCGGGCAGGTCGGGGCTGAGTGGCGTCTCGGAGCGCGGCCCGCGTGGAGCTGGCGCGTCCTCGCTCGCTCGCGCGGTCCGGAGCTCGAGCAAGACATCCACGGTAGCAGCGCTGGGAACATTCCTCCAAGTAGCTGCACATGAGAATCAGTAGGTGCCCTTTGCTGCAGTCGCAGTGACCCATGCGAGGTGGTGACCACCGCGGAGGCCGCTCCGAACAGCTCTGGTACAAAGAGCTGCCCGTGCTGGTCCTTCCCTCCCCGAGGTTCCTCCTTGGCACCTCGCGGGTCCGCTGCAGCGCGGAGGGGACTCTGCAGCGGCCGCTCCCACGCTGCACGTCCTGCAGCTGCTCCAGGAAGCGCATTCCCGGTCGGAGCGCAGCAGTGACCGGAGCACAGGAGGTCCAGGGTTGTCCGCGACCCCTTGCCCAAGGCCAGGCCTTAGGACACCACGGCAGCTCTCCCTGGGACCATAGCGGGCGAGCGGAGTCGTTCCCCTGTGTTGGTGACTCCAGCGTGGCAGGTGAACCGAGGTATTTACATTGCTGTGGTTTGAATCTCAAATTGAAACCCTCCCCAAACGCTCTGCGGATTGGCAGCAAGTTCCATATGAAGAGAAGTATTTTGCTATTATTACTCACGTCTAATCTTTGCTGAAGGGTCTTTTGCCCTTCAATAATCTAAATACATTTTAACAAATTGATGCTAACATTACCCTGGCTTACACAGGATCCGCAGCCCTTGCTGAAAGACACTGCGCCTTTGTTCTCCCTTGCGAGATTATGTAGATCCAAGCCGCACAAATTCAGGCCTTTCTATAGGCAACGCAGGGAAAAAACCTCTCAAGCATGTTACTGCAAAATGGATTATACTGTTTAAACACATAAAGATCCCGTACACGGCTGGCCAAAACGTAACGGGAGTTTGTGCTGCTGAACGAACAAACCTGCGACGCTCGAATCGAAGCCGCGGGGCAGAGCGGGCAGCGCTCGCGGCCGCCCCGCGCGCCGGGCCGCTGCGGTGGCACCGAGGACAAACCCTCCTTGTGGCCGGCACCCAGCGGGGCCACCCCCGACCTCGGGGGCTCTCCGGGCTCCCCTTCCCTCTTTTTTTTTGCTTTCCCCCTTCCTGCATGTTTTCTGTGCTGTGAAACGCGCTCGTTCTGCACAGAGGTAGAATTCCCTCCTCCCCGAGCAGGGAACAACTGCGTTTTAATCAGTTGCTAGCATTTTTCTAACGTGGGGGTGAAAGGGTCTAGCTGCAAACTCAGAAGGAAAAAGCGCTGTGTTAGGGGTGGGGAAGGGAAATCACCTGAATTACTGCACTGAACAGTAACGTGTCAAATAAAGTTGCAAAGGTAGAAAAGTTACAGTATTCGTCACAAAGGAAGATAGATGAAATACCATTTTCCGAGCAGTTCTTTCGGCAAATAGTAGGGGAAAAAAAAACAGTAAATACTTGTAAAATTTTCAAAAGTGGAATCCAAATCTTTTTAAATTTATTTTCTGTGAAAGTTTAGGTACTTGAGCCTTGCTAGTGAGAAGGACCTTTTCATCTTAAATATTTGCAGGTTCCCAGGGAGCATTTCCCCATTCACCGTTCAGGCTGCTACATCAATATTGAGAACAGCTTCCCCAAATCCACAAGAGAGTCTGACCAACAAGCACATTGGAGGATGGGTTGTTGCTAAACTGCAAAGGAGGCAAATCCATTAACTGAAATTATTAATTGCAAATTGCTTACTAACCCCCCATCATTCCTAGTCCTGAAGGAATACAAGGCACTTTTGCAAAGGGTAATTTTTGTTATTATATTGATTGGACGATGCCTTTAAAGACACAATATAATAAGCAGGTTCTGCCCTTAAGTGAGACTACCTGTCCTCCAGTCCCAAGGAAACTGAACGTTAATATCTCAGCAGTGAAACTCCCCAGAAACAGGGAATTCCACAGGTACTTCCCTGCATTCACCGGCAACACATTATAAATGCAGTTAATATCACATGACAACACCTTAAAATTCAGTTCATAATCTAATGTATTGATTTGCATTGGAAACCAAGTGTAAGCACAGGAGCTTTGCATAGGCATGGGACCTCTCCTGATTAGTGTTCTCATGGGAATAATTGGAGGCTGCTGACTCGGACCCTCGGAAGAAAAGAGGGAGCAGGAGCACAAGATCCATTTGCCTATCGGAGCTCAGCAATCTGGAAAGCTCGGAGATAAAACAACAAGATTCTTTCCATCCCTCCATTTGAAAAGGCCTTCGAGCCCATTACAGCATTTCCTAGAGAGGCTCTTTGACATGGAGACTTGATTCAGGCTGGGCATCAAGATAAAGAGAATACCTGTATAATGCCCTCTGGGGAGAAAGGATAATTACAGACTGCCGGGTTGAAATATAGCTGATGGCCCTGACCTCCTTCCCTGGCCCATCAATAAATACCTGCCTGCTGAAGCACCAGGAAATTGAAGGAGCTGAACTCCGCAGCACCTCCTCGATGGAAAAGGGCTTTCAAAGCTCCGGTAGGAGCAGTTGCCTCTGGCTCCCACCCACATGCACATACTGCTTTATGTATGTATCTCCATCTCACAATTTACATCAGAGACATTCAAACTAAGGCTGGATGAGCTCACTGAGGGCCCTTCCCGAAGGCTGGCGCTGACCCCGTGCCTCCCACGGCCCCTTTCACCAGGGCTGCTCACGACCAGGAGCCGGCCGCAGCTCCTCGACGCCGCAGACCTGCGGGAGCCGCCGGAGCGACGGGCACCGGAGCGGCCCCGGCCACCGCTCGCTGCCACCGCAGGGACATCCAGGGAGCGGCGGGAACATCCAGGGATGCGGGTAGCGCACGATGGGATCTGCACGATGGGATCTGCACTGGCCGAGCGGAGCAGGCGACGTGGCCCCTTGGGCTCCGTGGACCTGCAGCAACCAGAACCATCAGAGCCAAGGAACAGACCCCGTGCATCTTCATTCCTACAGGGGTAGATGCCAGACTGCTCCATAACAGGTGGTCTCCTAAGAGGATTAGCTGCTACCTCTTCAAAACGTAATCTAAGCTTTAGCACGCTCTGGCTTCTTAAAAGAGATGTTGCAACAAAAGCCTCAATATCCAGGGATTCAATGTTGCTGAGGTGGAGGATTTACCTGTAATGCATCTAAGGAAAGAAGAAAACAGACTTGTAGGACAGGCAGCGATTTGCAAGTTCCCTCTGGACTTGTTTTTCCCCTTGCAGCAGCCCAGGCTTCGGCTGGAAATGAAACCGAACAAAAACACGATAAGCAACTTAACATCCAAGGAGCACCAGCTTTCCCGCTTAGAAATTATTCACAAGCAAGCAGCACATTTCGCACATGGGAATGAGTTTGCATTTCATCTTTTCCTTTTCGTAGGTAAAAGTCTCGTTTCCCTAAAAACTGCTGATGGGGGACGGGCAGCACGCGAGCGCCCAGGAGGCCGGGACGCCGCAGCCCGTGGAGCCGGCGTTACGGCCGGCTCATGGTGTACATTCCTACACCAAAGGGGCCCTTCTCAGCGATCCTAGCGGTGGATTCAGACAGCTCCATGAACAAACAGTTGCAAGGGCTGCCAAGCCCAGCAGATCCGAAACCTGCGTTTGCATCCAGAGGGATATTCGCAGGGTTTTATCCTGACACATACCTGTCTTGTTTGATTTCTTCTAGTGGGGTTCCCGCCAAAGTCATTTGATAGGAGGAAAAAGACAAATCTGGAAAAAGCAGGAAAATGTTCAAGGCTTTCTAGTTTCTGAGGTAGAAGTATTTGAGCCTTTGTACCTGGAACCTAAAAGCCAAGGGACCCGCCATGGTGCATATAGGACTGTCAACTGCAAACTAGACAAAAAGTCACAGAAAAAAATTACACTTTATTTTGAAATACCTTCTCTGGCATGAAAGACACTAAGGCTCCTTACTCCGTCCATGTGCCTTGACTCACAGGCTGATGTCAGGCTGATTAGTCCCGTGGTGCTTCTCCTCTTTTACTCTTCTGGACAGTGTAGGGGAAATAAATATTCAGAGAATTCAGGGTTTGGGATGCTCCTTTCCCCTTCGTCTTTGCAGGCTGCTGCTTCTGCAAAGCTCCGCACAGAAATGAGCCCTGACAGCCCATCTGCAGCATCACTGCAGGTCAGAGGACCTTGTCGTTCAGGGTCTGCCTTTCCAAGATGCATCATTAAGTCCTGTGCTTAGGTATCAAACCGACTCCTCCTGGCTATGTTTCTCATCCAGGGATTTTTCACCTGGGGAAATTTCTCATCCAGGCATCGCTTGGCAAGTTTTAGTTATGTATCACAATATCCCCCCCGGGCAGGGTTTATTATCTCTATTTTGTTGATGGAGATTCTTGAGCCCAAACTGAGGAGATGACCTACCGGAGTCATAAACCAAATCCCTGGCAGAGAAGGGAGCAGATTCCAGCAGTCCCGACCCACATCCTCCCTGCTCACAGCAGCAGCGCTCCGGGATGCGGAGGATCCAGGAGGACAATTATACAGAGGCAGAAGCTTTGCAGCCTTCTTTGAAAGCACTCGGGGAAGTTCTATGACAAACCCTTTGGTGTTCTTAGAAACCAGGACCGATTTTGCAATCTGAATCAGGTGTTTTCACACCACAGCAAACTAACTGAGTTGTGCAAGTTTCATCATCCCTGGCAGCTACACCCAAACTGAGTTTAAAAAACAAACTAGATCTGATTCAGCACAAAAAAAAAAAAAAAAAAAAAACCTCTGGTCAGAGCTCATAAAATTCTCCTGCTCAAAGGAGAGGAGAGTTGCATGGGATTTTGTGTGGCCCTTTACATTGAGCTGTTGCTTAATGCACATGGGAAATGTATATTATACTACAAGCAGTACCTCAATTGCAATACTGAGGGAGGTAGCAAGGTGCTAAGCGTCATAGAAATATATTTTGTGGCAGCATGCAGGAGAAATAAGGATATAGTTTTCCTTTTGATGTTCAACAGAAGGATTTTGAGGTCTTGGGGAAGAGGACCATGTCAGCTCTATTTCAAAATCGCAGGTTTCCTTTGCAAATTGGCTTCTTCTGACACTTTTGCTGTGCAGCCCTGCAGGATCTTTTTGCAGCCATCAATCCCGTTGCCCATCAGCAGCTCCCTAACCCAGAAACAGCATCCCCCAGGGCAAAGTGTTTCACTATGATTTTAATGGGGGAAAACAGCAGCCAAGCTCACCTCCATGCAAGTAGCACAAATCAAGACCGTTTGGATCTGTTGAATCAAAAATAATAGGATGAATCTGAACTAAACAAGACCCGGACTAAAACACCCTCTTCCTCAGGAATGAGGTACTTCAGCCAGGTAAAAAGCTCTCAGGAGAGCCTGACAGCTGAGGGCAAGAACAAAGATTTAGGGAACATAGTGCCCTCCATTCACCCATTTACCACAGTTTTAAGATCACATACAAAACTGGTAAGACCCCATTCCCAAAGGTTTGATAAATAATAATGATAGCAGATAGTAAAGAGAGTCTCAAGAAGAAAAAAAAAATACTTACACTTCCCAGCAGATTTCAGAGCAGCAAATAGGTATCTAAAATTCCCTCCTTCCTCTTCCTCAGTACATCTCCTTGCGAGAACTGACCTTAAAGCTTTACCTGCACCCAAAGGAAATCTGATCCCCTGCCTCCTGCCTAGACTAAACCAAACACAGCCAAGGCCAAGGCAAAGCAGCCTCTGTCCTACCCTTTAGAGCCTTCCTGGGCCTGGGGTGTTCAGCCCAGCTGAGCCCCATTGAATTCATCAGGCCGGGCCTGGCGGGAACAACAACCAGTTAGACCCCGCTCCTGGCTGGTCTCTGTGCTGTGTGTGCATGAACAGCCTGGGGTGCCTTCCTGCTGGCAGTGCTGCACGGGAGCGGAGCCTCCTCCAAAGTGTCTCTGCAGCCCCTGTCCTGTCATATCCGTATCCCACATATCGGACCTTGCCTGCAGCCCCTCCATTGAGACCAGGAGCGGAGAGCAGGCTATGGAGAGAAAGGTAATGTCCTTCCCTGGGGCTGAGCAAAGGTATCTCCTGTAGCTTAACCCCAGGAAACCTCAAAAAAGAAAAAAAACACCCAGGACAGTGATGCCGCTGTAATATTTCCATTCCCAGCCTTAAGTCTGCACTGCTTCCAAACTGTTGGAGTGGGGTCCAGGTTTGTGTCTTTGCTGGGGGACTTGGGGTTGCCTCTGCTCGGCATACAGAGGACCCGAGTGCTCCCAGGGAGAAGGAGAGAGGGGATTTGTGCTGTGCCTGTTCAACACCCTGGCGCCCAATAACGTGGTCACGAAGCCCTGTCTCTGCTCCAGCTGTTTATTCTTCTGCGCGGTAACTTAGACGAAACCTTGGCAGGATCTGTGCCGGGCACCGTGTAGCGTTCCCGGAGGGGTCAGTCGCCTGCATGCACGCGTCTGGTTTGGAGATGTCCCCCTGCTCCTGCCCGTGGCCCCAGGACTCCGGGGACGTGCGTGCTGGGCGCCAGGGCACTGCGCTGTCTGCCGGGCACCGCGCAAACCTGCAAGAGTCTCATGCTTCCTTCTTGTCTGCAGGCTGGCTCAGGTGCTCCGATCACCTGCTGCTTGCGGGAACAGGAAAGCAGCAGCTGAAGATCGAGGGGGACTTTTGGTTTGCTCAGATGACAAGAGACAATTTTGGGCCCCCCAAAGCCAAGGAAACAAAGCTGTCAGGCTTTAATGGTAGCTTGTCTCCCTCCTGCAGCATGTTTATGGGCAAACAAGCTGCAGATCAGACCAGGCAAACAGCAGGTGAGGCCAAATATCAATAATTAATAATTAATGGCAAATGTGGCTGTGTTTATTCTTGTTGTATCGAGGCAACCCTGTCTAATGCCTGAAGCACTGTTACAGGACTCAAGAGACGTGGGCTCCGTTTCCAGCGCTGCCGCTAAGGTCCGTGTGATGCTGGGCCAGCCACCCCTCCTGTTTCTCCTTTTGCAGTCTGCGTGCTTTGCTCTTGACGGTGCAAGCTCTCCATGACGGGGCTGCCGTGTTCCATGGGTGCCCAGTTCTCGATGCCATGGGGCCCCGAGGCAGAAGAGTGATAACTGACCATCATTTTCTGCTAGGGGTTCCTCCGTGCCGATGCCTGCATGGTTTGGTCGTGGCACATACAGATAGCCTGACTCTATGGGGCATTCATTTTCAGAGCAATAGGGTCTGCTTTACAGTTCTCCAGGGGGGGCTGGATGGCAGGAACATTCCTAAAATTAGCGGTATGTGTTTGAAGTGTGGTGGCTTTCCAGGCTTGCACAAATGTCCGAATATAGTCGATACGCAGAGCTCTTTGGAGACAAACTACAAACGGGGATCCCCAGCAGTTAACTAAAGATACGGCACAAGAAGCAACCCCTTCTCCCGAGGGGTGCCTGGCTACGTGGCGGCCCTTGCTCACGTCTGCTGTGCTGCCTCTGCGGCAATGCATGGGTATTTGTAAAACGTGCTCTGACTTCTTCTTTTAAGGGTGTGCCTCGGAGACAAATATTCGTTGTTTTAGGGTTCTGAAAGCAAGCCCTGAAATTGCTGCTGCCTGGAAATAGCTCTGGTTTCCTAGGTCCCGTGGATTTCTTACTTGTATCTGTTCTTTCCTTAATAACCAGCTACGGTTGTGGTAAACACCAGTAATTCAGTTCTCGACTCTAGCAGGGAATCGGTGTGTCTTGCCCTTCGGAGCCCTGACTTCATCCCAGTTTCATGCTGAGCAGGAACATAATATTCCTTAGCTCATTTCCATTCATCTTTCAGTCTTAAAACATCAACCATTTTTATATAACATGTGCTCCTTTTTACTGCCACACTAACAAGTTGTTGAGCTGTATTTATGACATGCCAACTGTAAGGCTCCATTAATAGGCCCACTCTATTTATCCCTCCCATTAATTTTCAGCTTTTCCGTTTCATTCGGGGCATGTGTATTTCCTTTATAAAACCTGCATCTCGCCCTGCTATTTGTTGCTGTATTCCTTGTATGACCCATTTGAATGTGCTTTATGGAACAGTCATTACCATGCAACCACAGAGCGCGCCAGGCCTGAAAGGAGCTGCAGCAATAGCACTTGCAGTCCGCTTTGCATTCTTTGGAAGCATGCTTTTTCTTTTCCTCTAGAGTTAAACTGGCTATTAATTTCAAAACAGAAAAGCCAAAGAGGTTGGGCACAAGTGGCAGCCATAGCTTTAACCCATAAATCCTTATTGTGTCTAAAAATGTTTCTTACTGAAGTGACGTATGGGAAAAACGTACTCGTTTCATCCTGGATGTGACGCCCTGGGTCTGGTGCGATGCCGCATTCACCGCTGCTGGCTTCTTGTGTTAACTGACTTTTTGTTCATTAAGTAAAAGGAAGTTTGTGCTGGATTAATTTGGTTTGATCTTCTCAAGCTTCCTTTAAACCAGGGATGATCAAAGTTTAGTGCTGTGGCTTGTTGTGGGGCTAATCCCAAAGCTGAAGCCAAGGGAAGGCTTTCCACTGGTTCTCATGGACTGCATTATTGGCAAAGATGGCTCTTGGCCACCCCAGCATTTCCCAAATTTTATGAAAGGCACGAAGGGCTCAGCCTTGTTGATCCTTCCAGGGGTATGTCGCCCTGTGCTTGTCTGGATGGGACCCCTAGCAGTGGGAAGGGTTATTTCTCATACTCTGTTCTTGAGGAAAATATGAAGCAAGCAGACCCCCCGAGCAGGCTTGTCCCCGTCGGCGGGGAGCAGTGCACGTGTGCTCTGTGTCCAGAACGCTGCCATGAGAATCAGCAAGCTGCTCCCCAGCTCCGGGGTCTCTCCGTGACAGTCCCCTCTTCTCTCTCCCCCTCGCCTTTCTCCTAGTGCCCATTCCCTCCAAGGCCAACGGCACCATTTCCACGCTGGCAATGAACAAGGACGGTCTGATCGGAGGGGTGACGAATCCCAACGAGGTCTTCTGCTCCGTGCCTGGCCGCCTCTCTCTCCTCAGCTCCACCTCCAAGTACAAGGTGACGGTCGGGGAGGTGCAGAGGCGCCTTTCTCCCCCCGAGTGTCTCAACGCCTCTCTGCTCGGCGGGGTCCTCCGGAGGTAATAGTGACCACCAGAAATTAGTTCTTTACAGTAACATTTGGGTTGCTTTTTCTTCTTTCTCTTAAAATTCAGAAACTTAAACTGTTTTATTTTCGTTCCTCCTTGTTTTCGTTTTTCAGAGCAAAGTCAAAAAACGGGGGCCGATGTTTAAGGGAAAGGCTAGAGAAAATCGGACTCAATCTACCTGCAGGAAGGCGCAAAGCCGCAAACGTCACCTTGCTGACATCCCTAGTGGAAGGTAGGAGCCTTTCTTTCCTCCCATGTACGGCGGGAGGGCCGATACTTGGCCCGTTCAATACCTTTCGTTTGTAGCTTTCCACAAACGAGAGCAATTAAAGCAAAGAATGCAGCAGCCTCGAACCGAGACTAGAAATCCCTCGGTGTCAGCGGCCGTGCTAAGGCAGAGCCAGCTGCCTTCCGAAACCTCGACGTTTCTGCTGGACTAGTCCTACTAGTCTTGGAACTGAACGAGCGCGAGCTCCAGAGGGGCCAGCTCCCTTATGGCAATAGGCACGTGTGCCTCCAGTTGGGATGTCTCCATTGGGACAAGGAAGACATAGAGGAGACACTACCCAGCTTGAAGGTGGTGCAGGTGGGCACAGAGTTTCTAAGAGCTGGTCTTTGGGCATTAAGTAAAGCCTAACAGAGCTAAGAGGCTAAGTAGAGCCATGGCAAACGTGCTATGAGCAGCCCAGCCGCCCCGTAAAGGATGAAGCGCTGCTGCTTAAAGCTGCTTGTTTAGTTGCTCCCCTCCCACTTTTTGCACTATGGAAATGATGATGTCGCCACTGCATCCTTGGAGAAAAGGCCACGGGTCGCAAACACATGAGATGACAGCTCTGCCTCCCTCCTAGCCCTGGAATCCATTGTATTCGTGCCCAGCAAACTGGAGGCAGCTGCCTGCAGCCCCTGAATAGAAAATCATCTCCATTGTTGCCAGCAAATTAAATGACCCGCTTCATTAGGCGGAGGTTGTTACTGAGGGCAGTTGGTTTGTGCTGAATGAAAGGCTGATTTCCATTAAAAGAAAAGAAAGAATGAAAGAAAGAAAGGAAGGAAGAAATGTACATTTTGATTTCATGTGGCTGCTGATGTTTTGGTTACTGCTTACACGCTCATAGTAAATAAGAGTGGTGCCATATGTGCTGGATGGATAGAATTTCCTCCTGCAAATAAGTATTACGGTACTTGGAGATGCTGCACACAGAGGAAGGTGCTACTGCTCGGTCATTATTCAGTCCTCTCTCTTGGTTGTTTGCTCTTAAGTTTAATTTTTCTCCCCTCTGCATTCCCAATGTCTGCCCATTTAAAGAAAGAAAATGGGCACTTTTGGGGTGCCAGTGCTATTTTTGTCTTACATTATTCCATAGCTGTTCCTATAGATGGGGGAGAAAGTCTGCAGAGAATGATGCACAGAAATGAAAGGCATCACCTGCACTGGCGCGAGTAGGACAGCTGGAGCTGGGCAGTCTCCATCAGACGGATGTCTCCAGGACTTAGCAAGGTTTTTGCCTGGTTTCTGGAGTTCTGCCACAGTCTGAGCTCACATCCATCACTCTGCTGCTGAGCATCAGTCATTTTTGCATCTCACAGCTGTCTGTTTAAATCATCTTTAAGGGACATCAAGCTTTTCCAGGGAAAAGGAAGTGAGTCCTGTTAGAAGTGAAGAGCAGAACAGGTTAGAAGTGAAGAGCAGAACAGTTCACTGTGGTGAACATCCTTTTCTTTGCTGCCGTAATTGTTTTTCTGCAGCCAATATATCTTGGTTGGTTTTTTAACCACACAAACTACCCCTGTTCTGATTCTCTAAGTTTGCCCCGTATTTCCCTTTTTAGAGGAGGAGACACAGTGAAAAGCATAATTTTTACGTGGGAATTAACTCTACTGATAACGTGACTTCCCGGGCTCGGCTCGCCGAGCTGGGGGATCTAGGTTAATGTTATCGGGATGGATGGCCTAATAGGGATGAGCAGCAGGGGGCAAGTCACATCAGCTCCGCCTGCCCAAGCAGGATTTCGGGTGCCGGGCAGGATCAATTGCCATCAGCTCGGATTATTTCCATGGGGATGCCTAAAGACGGATCAATTGCATCAGGCAGGGGGCATTTCCACGGGGTGATGGCTCTGGTGCCTGGGTGTCCACCCCGAGGCCTTCCCACTCCGTGTGCAAGGATATAACCACCTTCCTCCTGCACTCTTCTCATAACCCACGACTGCTAGGCGAAAAGGGAACAAGATCGATCGCTTAGCCCTCAGCCCCTGTCTAAAACTGAGACTAGCCTATGACTTCCTTAATTTGGAGAGCCAAGCGAGGAAGAGAGCGGGCAGAGAAAGCCTTGCTGGTGCCACTGCACCAAGCCCGAAGCCCGAGGGGGCAGCCGAGGAAGGGGAGCGTGTCCTGGCCGCCGCAGCCAGGGCTCACGCCGCGCGGCGCCGCAGTCGCTCCCTTTCCCACCCCGCGTTCCTGTCTCCTCGCAGGCGAAGCCGTTCACCTCGCTCGGGATTTCGGCTATGTGTGCGAGACGGAGTTCCCGGCCAAGGCGGCAGCCGAGTACGTGTGCCGGCAGCACGCGGACCCCGCCGAGCTGCATGCCAGGAAGAACATGCTGCTGGCCACCAAGTGAGTACGGGGCCCGGCGGGCAGCCCCTCGCACAACGGCAGCTTTGGCCCCAAAGCTTATTCCCGCGCTGGTAAAATCGGGCCTCAGATGTTGCATGTAGACAAACCCAAAAAGATGTGAAGAATTAGTAAGGAAGCAAAAAGCAGCTTGAATCTCCAGGCAAAGCTGCATCCCTGCAGCTTTCCAAGGCTGTCTAAAGTAACACGATGGTTTCTCTTTCAGGCAAATTTGTAAAGAGTTTGCGGATTTGATAGCCCAGGACCGCTCGCCCCTCGGAAACAGCCGCCCCTCACTCATCTTAGAGCCTGGCGTCCAGAGCTGTTTGACTCATTTCAGCTTGATAACCCACGGCTTTGGGGGCCCAGCCATCTGCGCCGCGCTCACAGCCTTCCAGAACTACCTGGTGGAGTCCCTGAAAGGGCTGGATAAAATGTTCATGAACAGCACGGGGAACGGGCACGCGGCCGGAGACTCCAAAGGCTCGGAAAAGGAAGCGAAGCATCGGAAATAACCAGCTGCATCCCTCCCGCTCCCTCGGGAGCGCCATGCCCAGCGCCGGGGGAAGGCTGCGCGGCCCCGGGGGAAGAAAGACAACCCGGGGCCCTGTTCTCTGAAGTGCTGCATTTGGACGTGGGAGGAAACTCGCAACGAGGGGCGGGGAAAAAGACTTGGGGAAAAAAAATATGTAAACAACTCTAAAGGATATAGTGAGATTCAGAGAGAGAGAAAAAAAAAAAAAAAAAAAAAAAGGTTCATGGCTTTGGGGCTTTGCCTTTTTGTTTTTTTTTTTTTTTAAACATGGATGCAGGAAGATAAGTTACGTGCAATTTTTATTTTGTTTTTGATTTTTTTTCTCCCCTTAATGAAATCCTGCTGTACTCCAGGAATTTGTTCCAACTGAAAAGCTGAGAAGAAAGGAAAGGCCTCGGCAACAGCAGAACCTGAGACCCGAGCAGCAGAGCAGGAGGGAGCCGGAGCACTGGCTGTACCTGGTAGCATCATGTGTTGGTGACAGGCAAACACCTTGGAAATGTCCCCGTTTCACCACGGGCAGCCCAGGCCTAGAGCCAGGCCAAGAAAACTCCTGCCGGAATGGCCTTGGACGTCATGCACTAGCAGGACTTGGTCTGCAACCTTCAACAAACTGAGCCTCGCTGTGGATTTTCCCCAGGGCTGCGGAGCCTGGAGCTGTATCCTGAGGGAAGGAGCAAACCTCGTGCCTGGATCGTTCCCAAGGCGTGAAGGCATCCAGGGGAATCCTCCCAACTTCGATGGCCACAGCAGGAGGGATGAAGCAAGTCAGGAGGGCCCTTGCTTAGGGCCATGATTAAAACTCCATGACCTATAAGTGACAGCACAGAAGTTTCTAAAAAATAATAATAATAAAGCACAAGGAGCAGAACTTGAACCAGGCCAAACTGAACTGTTCTAAATCTGTATATATTTATTTATGTGTAATTAAATCTAAAAGTTTTAAAATGTCCTGTGCAAGTTATTTATATTGAATTGAGTTGGGTCTTTTTTTTTTTTTTTTCCTTTTTTGAGAGATGAAATTCTTTGGATTTTCTGCCATTAGAAATGGGAATGAAGTTTTGGATACACCAAACTGTAGCATGGACAAGATAGGCTGTGATGATGATGACTATAGAAGTTCTGCAGGATTTTGTACTTGCTGTTGTTCCTCTTAATGCTGCAATAGATGTACAACACCCACTCCACAATGTCATTCTCATTATCTTAATAAACCTCTTTCTATTTGGAAAAAAAAAACCCAAATCACCTTCATTGTCTTTGTGAACTGGGATCCTTCTGTTTCGGTGGTTACATCGTGAAATAGTCTACAGATTTAAGATAAAGTGTCTTCCAGCTTCACAGGCGCCCTAAATGTCACACACTGATGTGCCCAGTCAAACTGGTAGCACCATGGAAGCTATAAGGGTGAGGAAAGACATAAACTGACTGCACGAGGAAAGACCAAAAGGACCAGAGCTGCTCTGCCCGAGAAGGACACTAGCAGTACAGGATAAAGAAACAGAAAGCAATAGTATAAAACACAAACAGGGAACGATTACATTAATTTCACCTGGCAGCCAGGCTCTGGTTTTCTCGGGCAGCAGATCTGCAGTGTGTGAATGTGAAGACCTAACTGGCAGGCTCTGCAGATCCGGTGTCTCCGTGGGCCTTCCAGAAAGAAGAGTTAGGCAACAAGGAGAAGCCGAGGAGCAGGATGGAAATAGAGACACATTAGAGGCTTGTTTACACTTCAAAGCTGAAAGCACAAAAGCTACTCCTAAATAAAATTATTCCAAAATAGGACTGCCCTGTTCTGCATTAGCATAATCCATGTTTAAAATGGATTATGATAAAGGAGAACAAGGTGCTTTTGTGCTAGAATACAGGTTTTCCTACATGGAGTTATTTAGGAATAATTATCCCGATATAATTCAATTTGTAGACACGTTCTGGTGCGTAGCATCAGAGAAGCACAAACTCCATGCCAATGCACGATGAAAGCACGCATGTCCACACTATAACATGCAGTGAAATGTCATTTCATCACACAATCATATTATGAAATCTGACTTGATTATGGTACTCCTGAGTATCAAAAAATTCTTAGACATAGCAATGATGAGCAAGACAATCAAAGCAACAGGATATACCTACAGTAATTACATACTGCGTTCACCAGCCAGAGAAATTACTTCCTTTCTCATTTTCCGTCTTGGATTGCTGCAAGTCTTTTGAATGTTTCATGAGGTAGAGTCTGGTGCCTAAAAGGCGAGGAGGACATTACATCAATTGCCTTTTAACTGGGACGAAGTTTGATGACTTGGATTCAGATGCTGATGTTGGGTATGTCACATAGGATCAAATTTTGTAAAGTATTAAGATTCTCATCTCCCAAAGAAACTAGAAAGCTTGCAAAACTCCACTTCTATGTGCCTGCATCAATACTTTAAAAGATCATAGATTTTAGAGGTTGCATCAAGTCATTTCTTGCTCGCAAGTAAGTTAGTGCTGGAGGTCCCTTTCCAAGGTCACTGTCAAACAAGACCATCCCCTGGTGGGTTCTCTGCCTTTCCATCCTAAGAGAGAGAAAGGCTTTTTGCACAATTCAGTGCCCAACCCTGGTATAAATTCCCACACTGATTGCAAATATCATCATGGGAAAATACATCAGATTGTGACAAAGAATAAAAATAGATTCAGACTCATGGTTCCTACTCTTGTTATAGAACACTTTGGAATTTCAACCCTAAAGGGGAATTGAATTTTTTTTGAATTAATTTTGAATGAATAACAAGTCCAGGGAAGCCACATGACAATTCTTGATAAGTAAAAAAAGAACATTGCTAAAAATTCTTAATTCCCTAACAGTCGGCTAATTCCAAGGGTAAACCGAGGTTCACGTTGAACTGGGACTCTATATTGTATCATTAACATAAAGAAGCAGAGGTTGTGTGTTGGCATCTTGCATTACTCTGGCAAGCTAAATAATTATGTTTAAACAGCCTATGTTAAAAATGACAGCATAATAATAACTCTCTGTGCTGAAACCTGACAATAAGCAGACTTCAGTAGCCTGTAGTTAACACATTCTTTCATGTATGAGATAGTCCCTTAAATTCCAGACTTTACATATAGAGCCCAGGGAACCACACAGTCAGTGAGCAAGGAAAATTTTTTCCTGTTGGTGCAATTGAGGCAAAACACTAAAAACCAAGCTCTTTGCAAATAAGACAGTAAAACAAATGCTATTTGCAAGAGAGAAAAGGCTTGCTTTGGAGATTATTGTGGCAAGCTAGGCAGACAGCACGGTTGTCACATGCAGCACACCACTATAACCTTAATTACATTAAACTTGGTCAGAAATACCCTGAAATTCATCACACAGAACCTGAACATGCTGAGCCAAAAGGTATTGTTTTGGTCTCCACTGTACTGCAAAGAAATCCCACTGCAGCCACCCAAGCATCAGTGCACTTTCAAGAGTAATATAAACAGCAGTAGTAACTCGGCTGCACAGGGGCTGATATATTAGATATATTAGATATATTAGATAGGCTAGATATAGGCTAATTATATTCCAGCATTTGACCCCCTAATCACAGTACTGAAGGCACCACAGTTACCTTTTACCTAGGCACTGCGGAGGGCTCCTTTATGTGTTGTTTTATATTGACACCTTCAAATGCTTATTCTGCTTAATTCTCCCCAAGAAATAAGATATTAAAACTATAGCAAAAGCATTTCCCATAAAGATGAGCCCAATTTTAGTGACAAGCTCCTCATTAAAGAAGGGTTGTTAAATGCAGACCACTCCAGTTTCTAGGGTTGTGGGATTAGTTTGGAGAAAGATCAAGGTATTGCTCCAAGTCAAGTCATTCCCAGCTGCAGCAGGTCGAGACGTGTCTGGATGCTAGGAGCCTCTCACCTTGTGATGGGCTGTCCCTGCAGAACTGCCTCGGGCTCATCTCCTGAATTCCTTCACTGCACCAAGTCTGAAACTGGTTAAAAATCCCCAAAGGCAGCATTTTCCTAGTTGACCTGCACTCGACAAACAGAAAGAGATTCGTCCATCACCTTTCCTTGCTCAGTTTCTGATGACGTGATTCTATTCATCACCTCAGACAGAGACATTTCAGTTAAAGCCATAATAGCATCTTAGTTTCGTTCTCAAGTATATGTTCTCACCTACATGAGGTGAAGCACATTTGTTCCATCGGCTACTCTAGACCTCCACAGGTACAACCCACCCCGTGTTACAGACACAGAGTGGACCCACCAAGCCTTTTATTAGAGGAATTTTAGATTATCGGACCATTTATAAGCCGTGCCCTACCAAGCATAAAGGAAACTCATCTGTAAAACTCTGCTGCAGGCACCTGCTGTGGAAAGACAGCTGTGTTCCCAAAGCGGGAAGAGGGAAGACCATTGAGGTAGCTCTCTGAGTAGCAGGAGCAAAGGGCCAGGGGACTCATTCCTGTTATAAATGTACATCATAGCACTTTTGAGATGAGTATGTGGCAGTTTTCAAACCTTCTCTGGGTAGGAAGAGAAAGAGTAGAAAATAGTTTGGTGGCTGGTGCTTGAACATTGGGATGAGAGGTAGAAATCCAGGCGTTCTGCACCTCTCTGCACCCAGCAGACTGCAGGCAACACTCCCTCCTGAGCAAGCGAGGCAAAACCAGGAGCTTCACTTCTCAGGCGCTCAGGGGCACTCGCAGGGTCCAAGTAGCTCTGAAAATCGCGCCAGGAAAAGGGGGCTCTTCATCCACAGCAGCCCTCAAGTGCTAAGCAGCGAGGAACAGGAGCCAGCGAGCCCCAGAAGGAGGCACACCCTACTCTCTCCTTTAAATAGCATTTGTTTGTGTTTCCCAAATGCCATTTTGAGCCCCTTGTGCTGTTTTGGCTGTTTCTCCTGGTTATTGCAAGGCGGATGGTGCCAGCAGCTCCTCACAGAAGGAGGAGCTGCTACCAGAAACCTCGGAGCCCTTATTCATCAGAAAGCTCAGCAGAAGCTGAGCTCCTCTAAAGACTGCATCATGGGGGGATGTTTCTTTTCCACCAGGCTTACATTTCAGCACGAAGCAAATAATTAACATTTTCACAAAGAGCCATTTTGCTGGAGTCAGTAATCCTGACAGTAGTTAAGTTTCATTGTGACTCTTTGTGAAAATAAGGGAAAATTCAAACTAGGAGGGCAACGCGTCAAAGGTTCCTGGGCTGGAGGTGTTACAGACACCGCTAAGGAGGAGACTAGTGGAAGGGCTAGTTTGCTTAGTCTGGACAAGAACAGCCTCTCACATCCCCTTTGTGATCTGCTCTTTGGAGTCTTAAATGGACCCTGGCACCACAGAGAATTGCTTCAGTCCAGACCTCCCACTCCTGACCCATTTTCATTTAATTTTCTCTCCCCAGCCTTGTCATGTCAGGAGTACATTACAGGAGTGTATTATACCTTCCAGAGTTTCCTGCTAATTTGGCCCTCATAGTAAGCACAGTAATTACCGTGCTAAATCAGGCTGCAGCCTTTAGTACAAATTACTCCTTTTTTCCCCCCCCCTCTCTGGAAGAAAGACCCAATTCTGCACAGTTCTCTGGAGCCCAACAAGGAGCAAGGGACATCCGTGTCTGTGCGGGATGTTGCTCCTCACAGCAGCAAACAGAAAGAAGAACAGATTTTCTGCAGATTTTGGAACCAATGCAGAAGCCAAACCCAAAAACCTATGGCTTTGCAGCTCCTAAATACATCAGCAGAGGTTAACCTCAAATCCTTACCCAGCCTATATAAACAGCTCCGTGCTGGAGGCAGGCTGACCTCTGGCAATGTTCACACAGCAGCCTTCCCCAGGTTTCATCAAAGCACAGGCAATAAACACGAAGGTAAATACAAATTCACAAGCTAAAGAATATCAGATGCACCAGCCCAAAGCCTTAAATTAGATGATTTGGTTTGGTTTCTCATGTATTTCGGGTGGATACTGGAAACAAATGGAATCTAGGACCCAGTTTCAATTGTTTTCTTTTTAAAGAAGCCCACTCGGGATTGTAATATTTTAAAGATTATTTATAAGGCAAAATAAAACAAGTTTGAATTTTCCTCTCAGCTAAAAAGAGTGATAAAGCAGAAGTTAGTGAGCTCAGGAGACCTTAGTCCAGTGGAGAAACAACCAGTATCGTTGCTGGGCAGTGTGTCAGTAGCAACTACGCGTTCCCCATAAGGCAGGACTCCCGTGCCCGTTGGATCCGTGCGGAGATGAAGCAGCCGGACACGTTCGTGTGCAGGATCAGTGCCCTCTGCCGAACGCCGAGGCCGCGCGGCCTCTGCCCAGCCTCGCCAGGCAGGGCCATCCCTTGCATTAAGGGCAACATTTAGCCGTGGAGACCAAGCAGCACTTAAGCCCCGAGGCTCTTTGGTGGGACTGTAATAGGGCACCGTCAACAGTCCCACAGAAACCCACACGAATTAGGATGGAGCCAGCTTTAGCTTTGTCTTTGGGAAATTAAACAGATAAGATGCATTATTTTCCATGTTTGTACATAAACACCAAAACTACCCCGTGACCTCAACGCAGCCACTCCTAAGCACCGTGTGCTGCACCCAAGTGATCTTCTCAGCTTGAAGGCAACCACAGCTCAGTCCTTTCCCATGTCCAAGGCTCAAGGGAAATTTAATTAAAAATGAAAGGTTTCCCCCTCCCCACCGCTGAACAAAAGCTACTGAAATTGGTAAAAAAAAAAAAAAAAAAAACCACCACCTGTATAAAGCAAAAATCTGCCTCACTACCATTATTATCCTATGCTAGCATATATATAGTTACTACATATATGGATACTAAACACCATTTAATCAACGGAGTGCTAGGACAGTAGCACTGTATTTGCAAAGGACAAGGTCTATTAACCGTGGAAATGTGCAAAACGTTGTACACCACCAATGAAGCAAGGAGTAAAACAACCAGGATTTGGGAAAATAAGCACCCCAACCTGCTTTCATTAAGTGCCAGACCCAGCCTGAAGAAGGTTAAGAAGAATTTCACCAAAACACACTCACCCAGGTCACCATCTCAGACAACAGGGATATTTGGTCGGCCCCATCTTGCGGCCTTCAGGCGGTTTGGATTATTGCCTTTCAGAATCAAGTTAGCCATAGATCACAAACGGACCCTGCTTTTGCTCGTATTCAGATGTTGGCCTATGCTTTACTTCTACTTCTGTATAGATTTGATTAGCAGGGTTTAATTTTCTTTAAAAAGAACTTGCTAATCTTTAATGCTTTCCTACTTTACATTGAGAACGTCCTGGTAATTCTGAAACAGATCCCTTTAAACATCCTTTCCCTCCTCACTATTCATAAACAGAAGGGTTTTCTCTACCCCTTCCACAGCTGGCTCGAGTTAGGCGACATGAACAAGCTTATTGGATAACTACCTAATTGCACGTTAACACAGAACCAAAACGCTTAAAATGTCACTTTACATTTTCAAGACAACTAACTTTTATTTAACATAGTCCTCGGCAGATCACAGGCGCACAGGGGTTCAAACTTGTCAAGGGCATGGAAAATGCGATGAGTATTAATTTCAACATTTTCATTTTTCTATTTTAATCCACTAAAGCAACTTCTTCCCCTTTAGCTTGATCAGTGCTCACATGAAAATTTCCTGCACTTTGTTACTCTTGATGGCAGACTGATAACACACTGAACCTCAGCATAGGGTTAAACCTTTGAAGACAAGAATTTTAAAAGGATTGAAGGATAAATCTGTTTTTATGAGCAGGATAAACGTATTCTCTTTACATACAGGCAATGTGTACTGTGCTACACAGGCAGTAAATTTCTAGGAAAGCACAGGCATTGCTGAATGAGCCGGGGTGCTCTCCTCATGAGCAGCCCTATGCAACAGCCGAGTACAGCAGGAGAGGGAGGTGTTTTCGTCTTTCATTAATTGTCTTTCATTAGTTTCATTACTGAAATTAATTTCATTAATTTTCTTCCATCTTTCATTTCAATAATCTTTCATTAATTTTGGAAAACAAAAGCCTTTTCCTCCAGAACCAATCCCTTAACAGGGCAAACCACCAACGTGCAGTTTACACAGCAGCTAATTCATATTTCAACTTTTGTTAAAGTCTTTTTTTATCTTGAGCTGCTGCCCATGTTCAACTGTCACTGCGATCCCATGTCCACAAAGCTCTACTACCCAGGGAGGTTTCTAGCCACCCTTGTCATTTTTAAGGCTGCAGGACACCCCACTACGTTACACGTTGTCACTGTGTGCAGTTACACCAGGCAGCTGACCACAGACACTGACAACCTTCTGTGTTATTATGCTTCTAATAGGCATAAAGTTACACAAGGAAATGTAGCTTTTCTTGCACAAAAAGATAAGTCAACACCAAGGAAAGAGCTTCTCCCTGTATAAAGGCATTTCTAAGGTTTACCAACACAAGCCCAGTGCTTGTGCAAGCGGCATAAGCCACTTCTTGTAGTTTAGGCCAGGCCTCCGAGGGCTGCACCTATGTGAGATGCTTCTTTCAGCAAAGCTCCTAATGTCGACATGGCCTAAGGCTCACGGGCTCTGTTCCCTTGTAAACCGATCTTACAGCAACCCCTGAGCTCGAGGAGATGAGCTGGTGCAACGATCTGTTACACACGCGCAGCGCTCAGGAAAAGACCATCTTTAAACAGGAAACCTGAAAGGAGAAAAAGTGCCTTGTTAACTCTTTAGGCCCTGAGGCTTTGGTAGTAAAACATATGGTCAGCATTACCAGCCAGAGCAAAGCAGCATAGCTCACTGTGGATGAAACAATAACCACAAATACTTTACCTTTGTTAAAGCATGCTCTTTTAAAGTAGATACGTGAAGATCCAAAAGTAGTATTAGACAGAACTATTCTTTGCAGGAATTATGCTTACAGAGAAGAGAAGGTAGATGTTTTTGGAAAGGAATGCTTTTAAAAGGTATTCTTGGATTCTAGGTAAAACACAGCTTCCAAATGCTTCAAGGCTAAAACTAAAGCAGTTACTGTAAATAAGAGGTTCCTCTTCCCCCCAAGGACCCGAAATAGGAAATCTCAAGCACTTATCAAACAGATCATATACTACACTTAGGAAATCACAATTTAAGTTTCTGTGAATCTCAACGTCAGTACTATGGATCTTTAAAACAATGCACAAAGTTGCACTGAGAATATTATTTCTCTCTGTAAAAAGTGTAAATAGTAGAAAAAGTCCCCCAAAGACAAACTACTTAGAAAGAACATCCTGATGTTTTGGACCAGTTCTTTTGTTCTGCTTCACAATAAGCGTCCGTATTTATTCATTTCTAGACGTTGCTGCTCTGTTGGTTTCTCATGCAACCCCTTCCATCTTTCAGTCAATGGCAGATTCGGAGCCTGGCTCTTGCCCTCGGGCAGAACATATGTTCCACTCCAACCTGAATCCAACACGGGTGTTTGCAATAGAATATCCATTTTATGTTTATTAATCACCTGCATGCAAATTGCTGTCAATAAAAACTCCAGACAGCTCCTCTGCCAAACTAACATGATCTAATAGCAGCACATCCCAGTTCTGGGGTCTGTGGAACAAAGAGTATCTCCAATAAGACGACATTTCTGCTTTGATATGCAGTGACAAAAATATCACATCAACTTAGTCACTCTGCAATGACTTTGAAAAGAGAGACAAGAAACCTGCAAAAACATTCAAGATCAGTGGTAAAATAAATTAGAGATGCTGCATATCAAACTAAACAAAAAAATACATTAATGCAACATGAAAGGGTGAGATTTCAATTACAGAAGAACTAGGAGATTCTTAAGATTTTACTTATGTTAAATGAGGCCTGCCAAGAAGAAATACTTGGGATTTCCTCTCTTATAGTTGAAGAGTTGAAAGAGTTTTTCAAAGATGATCCATTTTAGTAAAATGTTATATGTCACTGGTTTTAAATAAAAGCCATTGCAGCCATGACTACAATAAAAACAGCTGATAATTAAATTCACTCTGGAAAGAATTAAAAACTACAAAGCCTGATGGAGCTTGAGTTCAAAATTAGATTTAAGGGCAGTCTTAAGGAGCAGGATCGGTTAAAGCACTGGAGACAAGTTTCTTTGGTGACACTGAGCAAGTCTCAATCTCTTAATCCAGTTCACACACCCTGTAAAATAAGAATACAGGGAAAGATCAAAAAAGCCTCGACAAGCCAGGACAGCTTGTCTCAGTTACTCACCTTTCCCAATCATGAGACCTTAGATATTGAAACATGCAGCACAAATTGTCTACATAAAATCATACACAACCATCTTCATTTTCAGATTGGAAACTAGGTTTCTATAAAGCAAATGGTGGATATATTTGGAAGTATTCAACAGATGCTGGTACTTTTACTATGAAATATTTCTGTCCTGTTTGTTGTACTTTAATACAGAATTGTGAAAGTGGGTAACATCGCATCATCTAGAAAACACAGTATCAGTTTCCCCATATATAAGGGAGCTTTAGGCAGAAAGATTTTAATGAGGAAAATAAACTTTACACAATGTCGCAGCATAGTAGAGAAAGAATATGCAACCTGAATGTGCAGCCATCAACAATGCATCAAGTTTCATGCTCATTGTGAATGATTTACTTAAATACTTTGGGGAGGGATCAGTGGAATAAAAAGATAAGACTGGCTATATAAATGTCAATCTTTATTCGATATCCCAGTACATGACTTGTGTGCCTCGAATGAATAGAAAAATCTGAAAGTGAACAGGGAAAGAAAAGAAAAAAAACAGATCATGGAAGAAAGACCTTAGGGGTTAGGATACCACTTTTGGAAGGGGTATATTGTCCACTTCATGGATGCCATCTTTGTCAATGAACCGGACATTGAAAGAAGGCAGATTCAGGATGAAGCGTTTCTGAAGCTGTTCAACAAAAGACAATAGAGATGAGATACATTTAGATACATTTAATGCTTAAATAAAAGCACAATTTAAGGGATGTGCTAGTGCACATCAAGAAAATTCTGCCTTATAACTTTTCATCCTGGCTGTTCCTAGTATCTCAGGTCACAAAAGCTAGTGCTTTTTACTGCTTAGGAATCTAACAGTACAAGAAGGTGGGGTTTTTTTTGTGTTATAAGATTGTCCTTGTTAGACCAGCCTGACTAGGCTAGAGGTGCAAAATACACCAATCCTGCTAACATGGAAGGCATTTAAGGATCAGGAAGGTGAGAGTGGCTACAGTTTCGATCACAAAGTGTGTATTTCAAAAAGATGTCAAATAGAATTTCTCATTAATACTATTCCCAAGATTTTCCTAGTTGTTTCCTATCATTTTTGATTCAGTTCTGTCTCTTGAAGACAGACAAGATTTTTTTTTTCCCCTCTACAATGAAAGGCTTGCAGTCTGAGAGGATATATTTATGCTAAAGTGGATCAGCTTCCTAAGATCAAATTTTTATCTCAGATATTCCTCATAAGCTGGAAGAGAAATGTGCTTAAAAGTATGGACTGGTTATTTTCATGTAATCCAAACAAAAGAAGGATACTTGCATTATGTTCAGAAACAACATAAAAGGAAAAGTCAAAGGCTGTCTGTATCAATATTATGCTAAGCTTGGAAGAAGCAGAAGTAAAGAAAAGCAATTAAGCTTAAAGTTTACATTCTGGAGGACATGAACCATACTAAGACAACGCAAGTGCCCACAAATCCTTTTCCTCAGTAGCTACTCCACATCTGGTCAATGTGTATTTATTACCCCTTCTGGCAAAAGCAAGGAAAAATGCAACAGGAGGAACAGGAAAAATACCAGCAAATGAATGCAAACAAACATTCCTTTCTCAAGATCACACAGGCTTAAGTTTGGCAACTCACCTCCTCTAGACATTTCTTTAGGAGCTCTATAGCTTCCTCACGTGTCATACCTGAAAAAGAAAACATCCCCAGGTTGCTTTAATTAGAGGCCATCTCTCCCAACAGAAACTTTATTAAATTTAAACAACTCCTCAGCTGAGCACCAAAACCTCTCCTTCTCAGCTCACAGAAAACACTTTCCAGATGTACTGAGGATGCCCTGCGCTGAAGCGCTCCCGCTGCAACAAGCCATTGAGAATCGATTTGTTACACTGAATGGGAAGCATGACGGAATTTCGCCTCCCATAGCCAGGGCCTGGGCTCCGGAGAAGTCCAGCCGTCTCTCTCTCTCCTCGAGTTTATTACAGTTTTAAATCAGCTCCATCTGTCCACAGCCGGCTGCAAGTCAGTGAGAGGAGGCGGAGATTGGTTTTAGTGCTACATTCCCTGCTGGGTATTAGCTTTAATAATGGGAAAGGCACGTGTGTGATGCCCCTGCTATTCTCACACATTAGGATAAAACCCGGCACTCTAAAGAGATGGCAAGCCATGACAACATATTGCAATTCATTAATTTTCTCCTTTCACAAAGGATAAGGAAAACAGAGCAGCATCATTTTCAAAGGACATGAGAAATTGGGGGGGGAGGGAGGGAAACACACAAAAAAGCACGAAGGTCTGTGGATCACATGCAAGTTGTTTCTAGAGGTTTTGTTTTTGGCTTTTTTTTTTTTTTTTTGGTTCTACACCTGCACTCATTGTTTAGGCAGAACTCCCATTAGAATAAAACTGCCAGCTTAGGGCTGGATTTGTTGCAGGAGAAAAAGTATTACTAACTGAATAGCTATGCTACCAGCTCCACACACAAGGAGTGAGCTAGTTTCATGGCTAAATGCAAAGATGACAGATGAACCATATCCCCATCTTTGTACATTTTCTCATCTGTGTATATGGATGTTATTCTTTGACAATATAAGAACTGAATTATGCTTCAAAAGATAAGACTTTAGACAGGTTTTGGCACATAGACAAATTATGATGAACAGTTACCATGTGCATAAAACTAAAACAAATCAACGAATCTCAGTCACATTTCAGAGGACCAAGATAATCTTGCTAGGAAAGAACATACTTTCACTTTGTTTTTTTCTCTAATATAACAAAAATCAAGTCAGTCCAAGATACAAATCTGAGACTACACTGAAGATTGATACTTTGGAAAAATGTATGTTGCACAACCAAAAGACAAGCAAAGAAGAACATAAAGGTATCAAACTGCTCTTTATTAAACACAAACTAGCAGCTAATAGCCCAAGGAAGCCTAGCCATGTTTTAGAATAAATGAAACTTTAGTCTGTTGTGCTTTAAATGAGAAAACACTTTAAAAGGTTGTCTAGTTTCACATTACCAATTACAGCAAAAACAGAAGGCAATTTTTAAAGTTACATTTTTAGCCTAGCAAAAAGTTCAAGTCTGTAATACTGCAGTAATTGTACTGGACTGGCTGGCTCAAACATCAAACTCCAATTTTTAACCCTTTAATTTACCAATCAGGAGGAGAAATCCTTTCCTCTCCACAGGCTTTGCTTACCTGGCTTGTAATAGCGGTCCAGGATGGTGAGGGTAAGGAATGCACCGTATCCATGTGCTGCAAAAGGAGCTTTCGCCAGAGCCGCAAGATAATCCATGTAATAAAGGGTAGGACCTTCATGGTCATCGTAGCCGGCCAAGAGCAGGTTGACATGGTAAGGGGTCTGCAAAGAGAACCACGTTCGTTAGGACAGCCACACCCAAACCCTTCAATCTTAATTCCCTGTTATGCACACAATATCAACAGAGCTGATTTATATATTTATGAGCATAATAAAAACATTTTACAGAAAACTTTAACTTTGCTGTTGCCTCAGTTGCATTGCAGGCAACTATAGACCATTTTAACAAATAAAAACACTTACATACAGTGTGAACAATTGTAACATTATGCTGTCTTTTTAATTGGCAGCTAGACTCATTGCACGAACCACCTTTAGTTTTTAATATTGGGCTAACATGATCATATGAGTAAGGAAAAGTTAGGAAATCTGTTTATTTCCATTCAAAACAGACAACTACTTAGATACGGCAATATTTTTCAAAAATTTTCACTGCAACTTAATACAGGACTAACTCCTCTATGCTGGGACTTGGGATCTTCTTTACACTTCAATCCTTTCAGTCTTGTTTACTCAACATGACCCAAACTGTCACGCACTGACCTACCAACCCCAGAGTCGATGAGGATGCAAATGTTAGCTTAGTATTACCTATACTTAATAAATGCACAGCCCTCCATTTAAGATGCAGCTTTGGATTTTAAGTAAACCCAGACCAAGGGTTTAAAGCTCTTTTAAAGAGTGCTATGATCTCAAAGATCTACCAAAGAAGTTGGCAGGCTAACACTTCAGGAGAAATTCAAAACAGCATCTTTTTGCTAATTTAACCTCAGTGTTGTAGGCAATATTTCTCATCCAAAGCAGCTTTACACTTCATGCTGTTTGATTTAAAATAACTCCAGTGATTAAGAGATGTGTGAAGTTCTGCAGAATTTACAGCTGAGGAGAAGAGCTGTGATAAATACACTAAAACACCCAGATCAGCAACGGGAGGCTGGGCGGTGACAAGCAGCGGTGTGACATCTGGCGGAAGCCAAAGTCACAGCAAGGGGGAGAGGTGGGCGTGAGGAAGCATCCTGCCAGGCGTGGACAGGCAGAGAGAACTGACAACCTTTGGATTGGGGCCAGACCCTGTCACCTATAATTAAACATAGCATCACAACAAGAAGCTGCACGATAGCGGCTTTGGGGGAAGAAGCAGTTATTTTGGTTCCCTCCAAGCACCCCAATAATGTGCTGCAACTTAATGCAGTATGTGCACCGAGCCCGGCGCTTGCACAACTGGCAGGGGAGCCGGCTGGGGGGCTGAAGAAGGTAGCTGTGCAAGTGCAGCATCACCACCTCACACAGAAGCCAGCTGGCACCAAAGCAGTTTCCAGGTTAGCCTCAATTGCAACAAAAGTGGAAACCAATACAGACTTTTTTTAAACACTGGACAGAAATGCAAGATAGAAAAAAAAAAAACTTTTAAAAACACACACTGCCTACTTACTCATCGAAAAAGAGCATGGTAATGCAACGAGTTCAAAGTTACAAGCCCAAGGTCACTACACTTTATGCTTTGCACCACAAGAAACTGAGGGATACACTTACAAGCTCATCAAGTCACTCCTAAAATAACATAGCACCATTTAATTCACTTCTTATAGTACAGCTGCTCCTTCCTGACCTTGCATGTTTAACATAACCATTTAACTATTGAAACTGTCCTGGGAGCCATGTAAGTTGTAAGGCCCCCTTTCTGTACTCTAGAACATGATTGTATTTTTCCAAGACTAATTTTTTAGGTAGTCCTATCAGAGAAACACGGATGCCATGATACACTCAACCCAGAAGCCAGACAGTGGTTAATAGTAAAGAACAAGCTCTCTTCTGGGCTGAGCTGTGACAGCTGTTTAGTGCCCCAAATCATCTTATTTCAGAGCTTTTTAGTGTCCCAA
The DNA here is from genome assembly GCF_003342845.1 of Nothoprocta perdicaria. Lineage (NCBI taxonomy): Eukaryota > Metazoa > Chordata > Aves > Tinamiformes > Tinamidae > Nothoprocta > Nothoprocta perdicaria. The sequence goes on from NW_020455566.1 coordinate 1,181,327, forward strand.
ATCATCTTATTTCAGTACCAGTCTCTCCCAGATTTTCCTAAGCCCTCCATAACAGAATAAGAGTTTTACATGGTAAAATGTCAATATACCAACAAGCTAAGCATCTTTTCCCCATCAAATTCTCTACTTCTAAACTATTTCCTCCTCCTAGCAGAGATTATCACCTTGCTGTTCTATTATCAGGCACATAATTAACAGGCTCCTGGAATACGATATGCAATTTAAATAAAGTTAGTTCATGGCATCAAATTCAAAATGCTGCACACAAATCATGAAGTTATCTTTAAAGGAGCAGGAGGGGAAACAAAAAGGAAAAAGAAAAAAAGAAAGAGTTCTCCCTGCAGTACAGGGATCGCTCTAGTGTGACAGTAGTGTCAAAGTGCACCATTTGCTCTAGGCATTGCCATCTGCAACAGCACAACATTTTGTCTCCGGTAAATAAACACATCTGCCTTTGCCAGTGTCCTCCCCACTGTGCTGCCCATCTGGAGCAGGTGAGCTGGAAGACAAGCATGGGCTCAGGAAGCAGGGGAGGTGCCAGAGAAGATCCGGGCTCGAGGGACATGGCACATAGAGGAAAACGACAGTGCCCCATCATGTCACATCCTGCCAGCCAGGTTTGCAAAAGAGCTTGTTATTGATTATGACCCTCGTTAGTGGGATTTTCAGTCTTACATAATGACTGCCTGACTGTGCACAAGTGGGCAGAGCCAAGTCAGCTTCACCTATGGCACACGGGGGGGTTACAGGAGAAGGTGTCGCTGCCAGGCAGCTGAGGGCCACCCAGGCACCGCATGGGCACCCAGCACGACTGCTCCTGCAGCACCAAAGAGCTCTACTCTCCTCTCCCTTTGCACTGCATCTGCTTTGTTTGAAATAAGACAGAAATATAAGTAACACTTAGAGCATCAAAGAAGCCACCTGAAGAAATAGTCAGACCTCAGTATAGCTGATCAAGTAAAATAAACAAAACAAAATTGACAAGTCATTTTTAAAGGGTTTTTTTACAGACAAAACTGCAGAGAGCTTTAGGCTAACTGCCCTTATTTGTTAAAAACAAACAAACAAAAAGAAAATCATACTATTAAAGAACTGGAAAATTGGAAAGGCAGATGCTTCAAAATGTCAAATTCTTTCAGATGCTACTCACTCGACTCCGTAGATAATCAGCTAGGTTTCTGCGTGTAAAGTTTGCAGCAGCAGTAGGAGATAATTCATAACCTGGTGAAGAAACGCATATACATTTGGTCAGAGTGCAAGTCTACAGGCATGTTTCACTTCAACGTGCCATTCCTGTTTTGAAACAACAATATATTAATGACAGCATGGTATTTAGTCTAATTCACATTTATTTCAGAAATTACAGTTATAATAACGCACATGAAAATGGCACTCAAAAATCAGGTAGCTCATGTCTATACAGACCATTAAAATGGACAGTAACAGTAAAATACTACACCTGTAGCCTGAATTTTCCATGCAAGTGTGAGGAAACACTGGCACCAGTTGTTATGCAATGGATATATTACCTATTATCATATTGTTCATTCATATTACACAAGGTTATCCTGCCTTCCTTAACACCTTTCCTTCACAACCTAAAATGCAGAAATTCTTAAAACTAGATACGCTTTAAAAAAACAAAGCGGTTTCTGCTAACATACAATTGTAAATTACACTAATTCTGCATCTCCAAACACTCATTTACACTTCTCATTCTTCACTCACCATTCCTCATTTTGTAGAGTTGAACGTTCTTTTGGATGTATTCTGCAAACTGTACAGTGTCTCCAGCCTCCCCAACACACAGGAGTAAGATCTTTTCACTCATTTTAAACATCTTGTCATGGTCTGCGTAAAGGAAAAAAAGAAGATCAAAAGTTACAATTATGAAAAGAACAAATTATTTCACCAATACCATTAACACATTACAACTTCTTGTGGAAATATTAAAATAATTGAAGAGACCTGTTGCATCATGGAATTACACCCAAAACATCTTCCAGAGCTTCTCTTTTCAAAGAAAAGCAAAGACGAAATATGTTGAGGGCTTTTCTCAAGAAAAGAGGAATTCCAGGAATACATGATTTTGTCTATACTGACATGACAACAAACATTTCAGAGACAACCATTCTAAGAGATGAATCTTAACCAGTTACAGCCAACTATTGCTCAGGTGAGACACATAAACAAGAATTCAAACAGGTTTGGTGAAAAGGAAGACTGCTCCTCAAAACTGAAGTCAGGTCTAGATGACAAATGCTAAATCTCCACATGTGAACCTCACTTCCATCTACTAAATGCTGCTGAATAACCTTCCTTGCAAGCTCTATGGCATTTCACAATCCTTTGATGGGATTTAAAGAGTTAAAACATCTGAAAAGTGTATAAAAAAATCAACATCTGGACAGTTCTCCATTTCTGTTGAGCCTGATCCGTTTTTGCATCCTACTTATAGCTGGGAGTAAACATCAGTAATACCTATATTCTCTTCAAACACCCAAAGGTTTTCCTTGATTATTCTTCAAAATAAAGACAAATAAACTATATTTTCCTGAAAGATATTCAACAAATCGTTTTACAGCAGTCCTATTATTTTGCAGAATATTTTGCCCAAAGAGGTCACATACGCATTGTGGATATGCTGAAGGGTTTCACAGTCATTTTTCTAACAAGACTCCCATTGATTGGGGCAGACTTGAAAAAAAAATGCATTACTCAGGGAGTAGCACTGCTGTAACATTAACGGTTTTGTGGAAAGTTAGCAAGAGTGCAGTGTATTTTAAGAAGAGAAGAGCAGCTAGACACACTGTGTTAAAATCTGAAAGGTCATTTTACCTTACATAATGCTGTATCATATATACAAAGCTTCTAGTCCACAGCATTGCCACGGAATGTAGAAAAAAACTGATTTTTGATTAATCTGAAAGCAGGAGAAGCCCCTTTTCCCTCACGAAAATAGATCTCAGGGCCCCGGTGGGGGCGAACCGCGAAGGGGCGACCGCGCCGCAGGCTCCCGCTGCGGCCCCCCGCCCGCCGCGCCCCTCACCGTGCTTCATCTGCAGGATGCTGGTGGCCGCCACCGAGTCGGCGGCCACCAGGACGTAGTCGGGGCCCTGGATGCCGATGAGATACTCCATGGCGGGCCGCGCCGCCGGGCCTGCCCGTGCGTGACACAGCGAACCGCCGCCGCGCGCGCATGCGCGGGGCGCGCCGCGATGACGCCGCCAGGCGCTGCTCTCGCGAGAGCTGCTGAGGCGGGAGTGACCGTTACCGTTACCGTTACCGTTACCGTTACCGTTACCGTTACCGTTACCGTTACCGTTACCGTTACCGTTACCGTTACCGTTACCGTTACCGTGAGGCGGCTCGGCCCCGCTTCCCGCCTTTTTATAGCGCTCTGGGCCCGGCCGGCTCCCGGCGGTGCCGTGGGGGTGACGGAGCCCTCGGGCTCGGGGTGTTCGGCACCGTTCCTGGTTGCAGCATGCTTGGCTTGCTGCTCGGGAGCACAGTCCCGAGGAAAAGCCTTAAGGGAGATGCATAAGGAACTGGAACGGGGGTCACCGCAAAGGCCCTTCCCGCCCCAGGCGCCTTGCGAAGCAGCGGCGAGGCGGCCCGGCGGGCCCCGCTGCGGCGGGCGACCGGGTCTGCTTTGTGTGCGAGCTCTGCAGGCGTCCCCGAGGAAAGAAAAATAAAATCCCTGCTTGCAAGGCGACGTTTCCTTAGGCACAAATTCCGCCGCCTCTGATCGGTGCAAAGGGAACTGAACTGTGAAGGGAGGCAGCAAAACCCTTCCAGGAACAGCGCGGGGGGATTATCCACTGTCTCCTCCATCGGGAAGGGCCGGCGGAGCCATGCGGAGCAGAGCCCGCGGCCGCTGCACCTACGGGATCCCGAGACCCCCCCAGGCACCATCCCGAGCCGGGATCCCCAAGGGGCAGGCTGGAAAGTTTGGTTCACTGCACCAATAAGTGTTAATAAGGGTATTTATTTCTTCCTGACTTTTAGTTTCCTGTCCGTGGCAGCCCCTGGAGCATCCCAAGCCCCGTGGCAGTGGCCAGGAAGCGCCGCCCCAGGACACCAAACCTTGGATGCTCCAGCACATGGCAAATGCCCAGCTGCACCTATCCCGAGAAAGTCACCATGTAACTATGAGAACTAGGCATAACCTTTGTGCGGTTTCAAAAATACCCAGCGTGCCAAAAAGCAGCAGCAAATTGTCTTCAGGAAACAGTATAAACGAGTGTAAGCAGCAAATTCACCATTTTGACTGTTTTCCAATTGCCCCTAGCTACACTTGTTAAATTGAGTGCTGCGTGCGCAAATCAAAACAGGATGTTTCCTTTTACCTAACAATGTCCCAGCTCCGTGCCAGTTCCTGAGTATAATTTGCTGTGTGGATCCAATCTGAAGTTTTAAACACGTTTTTCCCCGCAGAGCTCTTGTGCTTGTTACACATGTACATACAGCCAGACGAAGCAGTCGTATTTTGAGACCTCTTTTAAGGTTAACAAAAAATCAACAACTACCATCCTCGTTGGTTTTTATTGGGCTCTAGGGTACAATTAAATGTTGAGCTTGTTATTGAATTTTCTTGACAGATGGAATTCCCTTGTTTAGGAAGCACATACATACAACACACGTTACCTCTCTTCCTTACGTGAAGGTATTTCTGACATTATTAAGTTGGTAGAACAAGTGGGTTTTAGTAGGAAGGTGGATTCCTCCTTAATGAAGGCTGATTCTGTAAGGATCAGTGAAATTGAGAAGTTAAAAAAAAAAAAAAGAAAAAGCAACAAGATTGCCCATATGATAGGAAGCAGTGGAAGCAGCTTCCACTTAGTACCTGATTTGCTGGGCCTCGCTGGACAGCAAATTGGTGTAAAGATATATGTAATAAAGAAGACTCTGCAAGGACAGACTAGTTAAGGGGAAAATGGGAAGGTTGGTAAGCAAACAGAAAAGCTGGCAGGCCGGAATAGCTGTCATGTTGCTGGCTGCAGCGCTGCCAGGTCCCGTTGCGGACGCTGGAGCTGCCCTGACTGACACCAGCTGGGAGTCCAGCCTGGGCAGTAATTGCTCATCTCCACCAGTGTCACGGGCTGACCAGTACGCTCTAATTTCAGATGATATTTGCAGCGGAAAACATCACAGGCTTTTTACTAGGTGCTGATTGCTCCGGCAGAGATGCATGAGCAGGAAACCCAGACAGGTCATTACCTCAACAGCTGCAAAGCGGCAGTGTCCGTGAAGACCGCGAACCTCTCAGGAGCTCTTTTTCCTCCCTGTTATTCTTTCACCCCTTCGCACACCGCCTGGGAGACGCCGCAGTTGTTATTCCTACCTTTACACAACACGGTGGCTTTTACTCGAGCGGTACCAACCTGCCGGGCCACCCCGTATGCGATTGCTCGCACACGACGTATGGTTAGGATTTTAATTCTTTTTGGTTAGGATTTTAATTCTTTTTAATTCTTTTTAATTCTTTTTAATTCTTTTTAATTTAAAGGGCCTTTTGCCCTTTGCTGTGATCCCTCTCAACGTGCTCTTAACAGGGCCGTGTTAGACTTAGTCCAATGCGTGGGCGAGGTGTTGGTGCTGCTGGGAGCTGGGTGCTCTCCACAGAAGGAAGGAGCCCCCGTGTTCCAGCCGCCGCGGGTGCAGGAAAGGCAGTGATTTAGCGGAGCCCAGCGGGCAGGTTGGAATGGACGGGAACAGAAGCGTCCCGAGCCGCGAAGCCACGCTCCGTCCGGCTCGCACACTCTAGCGTGAACGTGGCGAGGCTCACGGCGAGCTTGGCTCCTAATCCCTCACCCTGGCTCCACGGATCTCTGCAAACTGACCTTCTGTGGACGTTTTTATGCTATATCCAAACATTCCCCTTTCTGCCGGGCAGGAAGGAGCCTAGCGGTGTTCATCCCGAGGCCCACGGTGGGCAGTCGTGGAGGGAACTTCCCATCCTTGGCCCTGGCCAGCAAAACCATTCCTCGGGAATCGCGCTGAACCCGCTGGGAAACGCAGCACTGGCCGGGACGGCCCCCAGCGTCACCCGCCGCCAGGCAGCGGGTCTGGGGGTGCCCGTCCCGAGCCCCATGCCCGTGCAGGAGCCTTCCCCTCTGCCTGCCGCGGCAGGAATGGGGCATCGATCGCCGGTCGCAGGTGCAAATGGACTGCAACCTGCCGCCGGCCGCGTCAAGAGAGCTGATTAGCGCCCGGGCCCCTCTCTAGCGGGATTGATCTCGCAGGTGAGAATGGGTCGGGGACCAGCTGGGGCCCCGCTCCCCTCCGGGATGCTCCCTCGGGGGCAGTTGTGCTGCTCTCATCCTCATCTCGCTGCTGGGACAGCCCGAAGGCTTTTGCCGTGCCCGGGGACAGCAAACGTTCCCGCCTGATTTCCCATTTCTGGAGCCTCCGCAGGGACCCTGCTTGTCCCGGCTCTCCCCGCCGTGTTCCTGCGGCTCCTCGCTCGGCTCCTCTCCGTTTGAAGTGCAGGTTACACCGTCCCGGAGAGGCCGAGAGGCAACGGGCGCTGCCGGCCGCTCTTGCGGGAGCTCCGTCGCCACAGCCGGCGCGATGATTCCCAAACGATTCCCAGCATTGAGCACTGTCACCAGCACAGGACCGCTCTGCGGGCTCCGCGGAGGACCCCTTTCGTAACCATTTGCTATGGAAACATTAAACCATAGGGAGAAATCTGCTTCCAGATATGGATTTTTTTCCAGAGATGAAGGAATCAAAATCAAACCAAGATTCCTCCAGGATTGTGGGAGCCTTTGGTGGCTTTTAGGCCTCAGCATGGAGCGGGAGCTGCCCACCCCCATCCTGCGTTTCCTCCAGCTCCCTCTTTCTGCTCGAATTCCTGCTGGTCACCGAGTTATTACTTTCCTTACTATTTCCTGTGCTTTAAAAGTGGGCAAAGCACGATCAAATCATCGTCATGCTTATTTGGTTAATTACCCATTGAGTTACTTATTCAGCTCATTAGAAAGGCGCTGGCTGCTGTCAGGCGGAGGGGATGGAGGGAGGCAGGCGGCGGGACGCGGGGCCACGCAGACCCTTCCCGCCAGCGCCAATTCGTGTCCCTGCGCCCCTGCCACGTCCCCTCCGCACCCCGTCTGTTTTGCATTAAAAACCAGCAGCCCCAGAACACCAAAGAAGCGCTGGGGACCCCCATTGCTCCTTAGAATCCCTCTAGATTGAAGCCAAAGATCCGCAGAAACCCAAACCACCTATTTTAGGATTCCTTTCTTTCGGCTGAGGAAAATGTGCTGCCCCACAGGTCATAAGCTGCCTGTAATTATGACCCTGAATAGATAGAAATGTTGCTTCTTGAGACAAATTCTATCTGACAGTTTTTACAGTACGTTCGTTCAGAGCAAAATGCCCCGTCCTCTGTCACCCGGATTGAAATTATTAAGACAGACAGACATTTCACTGACAACTCTAGCCTCAGGGGGGAAAATATTCCTTCTGTTTCCCTCTGAAGGTCAGAGCTTCTATAATGCAAAGCACTTAGAGCACGCGCGCACACGCTCACACACATGCAGAATAAAACCTGGTCTTCGGTGCAGCTTTAGATAGGTTTTATAGCAAACAGGAATGGGTTTCACATGCATCTGGAAGAGTTTGGGCCAGAAAACAAAGATAAACCTTATGCTATTTTAAGTTCTTATCATCTCTCAAATAATTGTTTTCTCCTCTGAGACAGAACATGCAAATCCCGTTGTGTTTGCTCACATGTTAACATTTCCACCCCTGTTTTCTATACCCAAGTGCGGCACAGAATTCCCTGGGAATTCTTGGGACCAGCTGCAGTCCATGAGAAAGTCACACTTTCTTGGTATCCCTTTATTCCTCCCAAGGCCTCCCGAGCTGTCCCGCGTGCCGTGGGGCCCCGCTGGTGGGAGGGACGTGTCCCCCTGCCCCAGGAGCGTCGCTCCAGGGCCTGGCTGCTGCACGGAGCCGGGCTGAGCTGTCCCTGCCGCGTCCTGCGCGCGGATCACGGGCTCGCTTAATCTAGGGCTGAAAATTGGACCAGAGCCAAGGTGAGCAGAGGTGACAGACCCGACGGCGCTTTATTAACCTTCTCCCGTGGCCAAAGGTAAAGCAGCGGCTCCGTCTTCCCGGATTGCAGCAGCCGGGCGCACGCGGTGCCGGCCGGCGTGGCCTCGCGTCCTCGGCGCGGAGCTTCCCCATTCCCTGACACTGCCTTTGCTCCCGCTGCAGCGGGAAGAGGCCCCTGCTCCGCAGCAAACCGCTCTCGCCACGCCAAGGGGCTCCGACACCCCGTGCCCATCCCGCCTCCCTGCTCCGACCGTCACCTCCGCAGGCTCCGGAGGACAGCGGAGCAGCCGCGCGGGAGCTGCCGGAGCTGCCGGCTCTGCCCCGGCGGCTCTGCCCACCGGGGGGTGCAGGAGCTGGGGCAGAGCAGGGGCAGGGGGGACACGTCCCCATCCCGGCCAACATCCCCGGCCGCCCAGCGCCGCGCTCCCTCGCTCAGGTCAGCGCCACGCTTGGAACTTTTCCTCCTTCTTTCTCTCACTCCCTCTTTCCCAAGTTTGATTCTGAACAGCCGGCTGCGTTCAGCCTGACTGGTTTGTTATGGCTTATAATTTGTGTTAGGATTAATTAACTAATTACCGACAAATGTCCGTTGGCAAGATTCTGCTTCTGCTTGTCAACTTGAAGTATTTAATTATTTTAATCATTTACTTTCATCTTCAGAATTTATGCTCTTCCAAGAGCGTTTCTAGGCATCTTTTAATTATTATTCTGATTTTTTTGTTAGTGGGGTGGTGAGCTGGGGGGAGAGCTGGGGGATGCTGTAATTTCTCATTAACTATTTCAGCGAGGCAACCTCCTCTGAAGCTCTCCCTTGGCTGGGGATGCACAGAGAGGCCTGGACATTTCCCAAGCTGGAGAGCTCTCCCTTTCTCCAAAGGGATTTTGGAGATCCCAAGCGGATCATGTAGATGTAGCCCTGCCCCGTTCCAGGCCCGAACGGGCCTTGATCTGCTCGTGCGCTCGGCTCTGCACCCCAGAGCCTGCGGGTGCCCCCCGATGCGCCAAGGGGCTCTGCGGGTCCAAATCCAGGTGGATTCCCAGCACCTGCGCCCGCAAGAAAACAAAACCAAGAGTCACGGCAAAACGTCCATTTATAGAGATTTTTTCATCCAGAAAAGAGCGTGAATTGCTTAAAAGCCACAAACCAAACTCTGCCTTTAGCATCCCGCGGATTTTAAGGGCTCTCCGGAGAAGAGAGCGAGCAGGTGGGTTCGGACGGCGCGTGTTGGAAGCGCAGCCCTCGCACCCGCATCCATGATGGGACGGGGACACCGCAGTCCCCCGGAGCGAGGGCAGGTCCTGCCAAGGCCGAGCCCTTTCGCAGGACGTGTCCCCCGAGCGGCCTGTGCGCCGCCCCCGGCGAGCACCCTTGGGTGCGTGTCCAGGGTGCTGGAGGTCCCGGGGACCCAGGGATCCCTTCCCAGCCCCAGCAGCAGCGCCCCCGGCCCGGGCCCGTCCCCGTGATGCTCGAAGCGAAGGGATCTAATCTCTCTTTCTTTCACACATCAGAACCGGGGCACTTCTATGGGATTAAAACTCGCGAAAAGAAAGCGTGATAAGCTGATAAAAAGCACACTGAGACTCAGAGACTTTCGCTGATACTTCACAGCAGACTTGAGGGCTTTTTTAATTTTTTTTTCTTGCCAAAGGCTTTATCCTGCCAACCAACTAAACTGGGAGGTGCTTGCAGAACTTTTTCCCGTGCTGGCCAGATGCCTGGACGGGGCATCTCAGCGAGACCCACGTCTTCAGCGCTGCACGTGCAGCCCATTGACTTCAGCAGGAGTCTATCTGGGGGAGAGATTAATGAAGGATTTGGCCCCGAGAACATTTCTTTTCTGAAACAAATGAATCCCTTGGACCACAGCACCGAGGAGAACGTGCTATTTAAAAGGTTTCTTGAGGGTACGTAATTATAGTGAAAATAATTAGGGACGAGGCAGCAGTATTATTACCACTTATCATATCATTCTAAACTTAATCCAGAGTGATCTATGGGGAGGCATTGGGAATGCAGAGACGAGCCCTTCTCAAGCAACGTAAGTCCGTAATATTGCCCCTTTACTGGACTAATGCCGGAGACGTGGAGCCAATTTCATGTTAGATGAAGCCTATCGAAGCCCGTAGCTTTGCACGAGAAACGAATCCCCTCCCGGCAGCGCCGGGCAGAGCTGGGGGTGCTCGTGGCTCCGGGGATCCAGATCTCTGTCCCTCCGTGGGACAGGAACCACACTCCTTAGCTGAGCGTGGCAGCGTAATGACTGCTAACGATGTCCTAACGTCGTTATGTTGCGTGCGTTCCCCCGGGAAGGCTGCCGCTGAAAGGCGGAATTTCCGCGGCCGGAGCAGCCGGAGCAGCCGCGGAGCCGGCGTGTCGCTCAGTGCTGGGGTCAGTCCCGCGTCGCCAGCCCCTTGTCCTGAGCCTCGGCACGAGGGCCACCCGAGCTCGCCAGGCGCCCTCCGCAAAGGCCTAAGCAGGATGAGAACGACCGGCTTGCTTAACTAAAGCGTCCTGTTAATTAGAAGCCGCTGCACGTTAAAGATCGCTCCAGTGACCGGCCCAGCCGGTGGCTTCACGGGCGGGCCGAGGCCCAAGCAGGTCGGAGCCGAGTTGCGGCCGCCTCTTGGGACGTGCCACTGAGCAGGGACACGCAGCCCTGGACGGAGCTGGCACCCGCGACCACGGGAGCCCGGGAATGCAGCGGGAGGAGGCTGCAAGAGCCCGGAGAGGAGGGAATACGGGAATCTGCCCGGATGCCACCCTGTGCCGCCTGCCCTGGGTGTCCCTGCGGAGCGCAGGGCCGGACTGGGGGATCCCTGGGGGCCCCTTCCAGCCCCGATTCTGTGGGTCGCGGGACGTGGCGGGCGGCGCTGCCACGGGCACCCCGGGGTGCGGGAGCCGGCGGGTCCCGCGGCGCCCCGGCGCAGCCTCCGCTCGGCGCCCCCGGCGCCCTTCGCAGCCCGGCGGCTCCGCGGCGGCGGCGGGAGGAAGCGCGGGTCGCTTCACTGACCAGCCGTGACATCCCGCCAGTGCATTAGCTGCCCTGCTGCCCTCAGCCGACGTGGTTTTACAGACAATAGCCACTGGCTATTTAGGCAATGTATAAATTAACATATTCTGCACAAACGAGAAGCATATTTAATTTAAAGGAGAGTGCCCTTTATTTGTCAATCATTCATCGTGCACGTTTTTACATTCCTTTAAAGAGGCCATTTCAGGCGCCCCAATCCCCCTCTCCCAGCGCTGGGGAAAGGCGCGTCCCCGGCCTCCCCGCTGCCCTCGGAGGCCCGGCCTCCGCTCCCCTGCGGTCCTTCTCGATGGCTGGTGACCCTGGAGCCCGGACACGGCAGCAGATGCAGAGAAAAGGGGGTCACCGGCAAAGCTCCTGCCTCCCCGCGCGCTCCCCAGTGCAAAGCGGGGTTCAACCCGAGCGGCTCCGAGCAGGGCGTCCCGGGATCCTCCTGGAATAAAGAGCTGGGCCGGGGCGGCGGGACGCGGTAATGGACCCACGCTCCGATGAGCTTGCTGTTTGGCGCAGCGCCCCGAGGCTGCACTTCTTTCTGTGGCTGTTTCGAAAATAAACATTCTGTTTGGAAAGGAGCTGTGTTTAGGGGCTGAAGGGAGCTCTCCTTAGCACCGCAGGGCCCCTCGGTGACCCCCGTCGCTGCGCGGCTTCGCAGGGGACGTGGTGCAAGTGGATGGGACTGGGGAGCCGGCGGGGTGCAGTGGAGATGTGGATGCTGCAGTGAAAGCATGGAGAGTAGGGAAGCATGGAGAGCATGGGAAGCAAGGGAAGCATGGAGAACAAAGGAAGCATGGAGAGGAAGGGAAGGGAGGGAAGCAAGGGAAGCAAGCTGGGGCCAAGCTCTTTTCCCACCTTCCCGCTTCCCAGGAGGTGTCTGTGGAGATGTGGTCCCCAGCAAGCTCCCAATCTGTCACCTCATGCCCGCCTGGCACCAGCAGAGCTGGGATCCACTGGGAAGGAAGGGGATGGGGACACCGGGAGCCCCTTGTCTGGGAACACATAGCTCCGTTTCACAGCCACGGACGGCTCCGTTTCACAGCTCTGTGCCCGGCGGATCCCAGCTCTGCATCCCGTGGATCCCAGCTCCACACCCAGCGGATCCCGGCTCCTCGCCACCTCCCGGTGCTCGGCCATGTGTGGGACTCGGGGGAGCAGGAGCGGGGTCTGCGGATGGGCTGAACCCCTGGGAAGAGAGACCAGAAAGGTAGGGAAAAGGAGGAATACACGGCCCCCCTCTGGGACAGAGAAATACCCCAAAAGGGCACCCAGAGTAGACAGCCCCGTGCTACAAAGCACATGGATCCTTCTTCCCTCTGGAAACACAGCAATCTGGTGGCCTGGAGCACCCGTTGCGGCACGGAGGCGGACGGGCCGCGCGCCTCGCTCAGCATCGCGCCTCTCCCAGCCGTGCCTAGAGCGGCCCAGGGAGCCGGAGCCGCTTCAGCTCTTTGCTGCAGAAGACGGACCAGTTGGCAAATTGTTTTATTGACCCGCAGCCCCGCTCAAGGTCGCTTGTTTCAGCGGACACGGCGACATGCCCGGCGTGCAAACAGGCTGCGGCGGCACCTCCGGATGGGAGCGGCGGCTCCGAGGCCGGCCCCGGGATGCCCGCAGCACCGGGCCCGTACGCCGCGAGCTTGGGCTCGACTGCTGCGGCTTCCTCGGGCTTTTGTGCCTTGCTGCTGCTGGGCATCCTCCTCCTCCCCCGCTGAAATGGAGTTTGGAGGCTTGGGGCTTTGCCTTTAAATGGGCGCTGGAAATAATTTCTGGGCAGGAAGTGGGGGGAAATAAAATAAGGCAGCTCAGTCCGCATGGAATCTGCCCATGCTTTGGGGGAGAAAGACACCACAGAGAAACGTTTTGCAGAAATGCTGTGTCCCCCCGGAGCTGCGGATCTGATCCCAGCACGGGAGGCGCCGCGGGAGCGCCCCGGAGCTCTGCGACCCCCGGCGCCCACACAGCTTGAGCCGGAGCGTTTCGGGGTCCCTGTGGGGTCCGGGGGGAGGCGAGGCCCACGAGTGTCCTCGCGTGACCCCGCAGCCGCCCTTGCTTGGTACCCTCTTTTAAGCGGGGACACGGGGGTGCCGGAGCGGGGCTGGGGCCGGGAAGCACCGTCCGCTCTCCCATGGCAGCCAAGCGGGAGGCTGCCCGGGACCTGGAGCCGCTGGAGCCGCTGGAGCCGCTCCGGCCTCTGCATTCCCACAGGGAACGGGATCCGCTCCGCATCCCTGTGCCGGGCGACCCCTCCATCGCCCACCCCTGTCCTCACACTTCGTTTTTCCAACTTCACCAACGGGCCAGATTCAGGGAAATTAAAAAAAAAAAAAAGAAAGAAACCCCACTGCGGAGCCGTGGCCGAGCAGGCAGCCCCTCGCCTCGCTTCCCGGAGCTCCCGGTAAGTTCCTGCACACGCTGACAGTTTTCCCATTTCCATGACAGCTGGCTCGCTCGGAGGAGAGCTCCGTTAATTAAAACAGCACAAAGGGAGCGGAGCGGAATCGTGTCAGCGGATAATGAATGCGGCGCAGGGCCGCGGCCGCGCCGGGCGCGCTAACGAAGCTCCGCAGGAATTCGCGGCTCCGCGGCCGGGCGCGGAGGCTCCCGCGGTGCCGGTGCCGGAGCCGGCGCGTGCCGGTGCCATGGGGGCCTGTCCTGTGTCCCTGTGCCCGCACCGGCTGCCATCCTCAGCCTGCCCTTTGCCGCTCCAAAACGCTTTCTGCTCCGGCTTTCCCAGGCCCACAAGCAGCGGGCGGGACCCAGCCAAGGCCTACGGAGCCGCGTGGCCGGGGCGGGATGAGTCGCACGGGTCACAGCCCCTCATCCCATCGCCCTGTGTCCCCTGCTCCAGCGGCTCCGGCGGCTCCGGCGGCTCCGGCGGCTCCGGTGCAGGAGCAGGGACAAGGAACGAGCAGCCCGGGGTGCCGCAGACACAGACTTAATGACGGCGCCTGGGGTTCACCTGAACAGATGAGCGCGGCCGCGAGGAGAGCAGCAAGAAAATGGAAAACGGAGAGGATCATTTTTCAGCGTGGCAGCTCCCCTCGCAGACATCTTTTAGCAAGACGGGAAGAAAGAAAGAAGAGGCTTCGGCGGCCGCGAAAGGGCCAGGGCGCCGGCGCTGGGCCCCGTTCCCGCCACCGCCGCTCCCGGCGCTCCCTCGGGACCACCGCGGGCCGGGAGCGCTCGGCCCGGGACGGGAATCATTCTCTGCCCTTTAGCAAAGGGAGACCTTCTCCCTCCGCGGCGCCGGGCTGCTCCTTTCCCTTGGGCTTTGCAACCATTTCCAATGGACAAACTTCTCTAATCACTTCCACGTCCAAAAAATGGGTCTTTTTTTTTCTTTTTTTTTCCATTTCTCTTTTTTCAGATGTCCAAAGGAAACTCTTCATAATCCTCTATCTAACCCAGTGTGTCCAGGCTGGCAGCTTCCCCGTGCTCCACTGCCCAGCAGGGAACAGGACGCAAGGAAAGAGCCCGACCCTCGTGCAGGGCGGCGCATGGGGGGACCCCCCGAGGCCCCCAAAAGCCTCCTTGGGCGTCACACGGGGGAGAGTTTCCCTCCGCTTCCCTTCCGAGCGGGAATTCCAACCCAACGCCGGCAGCGAGCGAGTTGTGATCCTCGTCACCTCGGGGGGACATCACCTCGCAGATATATCCATTTTATCCATTAAAACCTGTTTTCTCCAAATAAAACAAAATAGAAGCAGAGATAACAAAATTCATTTCTTTTTCGTATATACACACACACACACACACACACACATATATATATATAAAAAAAACAAGAAACATTTTGCATTCAGGGGAAAAAAGTTAATAAATGGCCGAGCCCCAACAGATGGGGGTGTGTGCGGAATTTGCATTTTTCAGATTAACATGCACGAGCGAAGATAGCAAACGCGCTTGCCCCGGGGAAATAATTTGAGAAATCTTTGCATATTTTATTTAAAAGCATGCCGCGTTAGGCAGGGTAATAATGCAGAGCGGTGGTGATTAGGTTGGGCCTGGAGGGATCGCAGCCCGGGACCTCCCTCCCTCCTGCCTCTCGCTCTCGGCCTCCCTCTGGTTTTGTCCCCTCGGTGGCCTGGTTGGAGAATATCCCCCACAGGGGTTATCCCTGTCCCCAGGGGCTTCCCGGTTATGTCGGCAGCCCTGGGATGCTCTGGAAACGCTGGGAGCTCCGGGCTGGTGACCCTTGGATGGAGCTGGGCTGCAATTCCTCCCCCTCCGAGGGGTAAATGCACGGAAAAGGGGGCTGCAACAGTCCTCCAGGCTGGAAACATGCCACTCTTTCCTCAAACGGGCTGCTTGATCCCGATGTCTGCAGCTGAAGGGCTGCTTTCCAGGCTTTCCCAGGCCGGCTGTCTGGAATTCCTCGCCGGGACGGAGGGGCTGCAAGGAGAGCGGCTCTGCACGGGGCAGCGCCGCGGGCCTGGGCACCCGTCTCCATCGCTGTCCCCATGGGCTCCCTGTGGCCGCGGCCTTGAGGGGAAACGGGGCGCCCTGCACGGCGCAGCCCCCCACACCCCCACGGCTGGATCCCGCGTCCTTCCCACGCGCCCTGTCGGAAAATCCCCCTCCAGCCTCCCCGGGGCTCTGCAGCGGCCCCAGAGCCACTCCTGCCGGCCCCAAAACCCAGAGCAGGAGAGCGCTCGTGCTCCGCGCCGGAGCCCGGCCGGCATTCCCGGCCATCCCGCGATGCTCCATGACAGAGCCCGGCCAGCATTCCCGGCCATCCCGCGATGCTCCATGACGGAGCCCGGCCGGCATTCCCGGCCGTCCCGCGATGCTCCCTGGCCGCGGGCACCGCGGGGTGCAGAGCGGGCGGGCGCCGCGCGGCCCCGGGGCTAAACCCTCCCCTGGGCAGGGTTTAATCCCCGCAGGTCCCGCTGCCTCTGCCCGGATTAGGGCCGTCCCCGAGCGCTCCTTTGTCCTCCCCTTTGTGGAGCGTTTTGCTGCCTCCCCGCTAAACCTTGTAACCGTTTTGCTGCCTTTTAAACGGAGCCTGAATGGGGGCCGGGCTGGGGCCGCGCGGAGCCGCCGCTTTGAGGTTAAAACGCCGCATTCAGGGGCTGCAGCTGCCCCGTCTCGGCGCGTCCCGGTGACCCCCGCGGCAGCGCGGCCGCCGCGAGCGGCGCTGGCACCGCGGCCGCCCCGCGCACCCACCTGCCCGCCGCGCACAGCCACTTTCATGCCTGTTGGGATTAGGGACTTTAAGTGTCGTTCCAAATTGCGCGGATAAACAGTCCTGTGAAAACTTGTTATCGTGGCGGAAAGGCCCCCGCCCCCGCCCCCCGCCCCCGGCCTTTTGTTCGGGCAATTTTTATTGCCGGATTGGATTTGATGAGGTTTAGGGTTTATTCTGCGGAGTCCATTGAGGGGCTGCGCCTTTGTCTCCCGCCACCGAGCGTGACGCCTGTGAAACGCCGGCGAAAACAAATCTGCTTTTGAGGCGCGTCAGCCCCCGCGATGCTCGGGGACCACCAAGCGCCAGCTGAGCGCCCCGGTCCCAGGGCACCGTCCCGAGCTGCTCCCGGCCCTTCCGAGCAGCAGGAGCGAGGAGAGGGGCAGGAACGGCACGGCCGGGGCCTTGGGAGGCCCGGAGAGCTTTCCCCTCTCAGCCCTTCCTAGAAATGCAGCCCCGCTGGCGGGTTCATCCCATCTCGCTCCTTCCATCCCCGTGAGAGGGAAGAACTGGCAGATCCCAGGGGAATTCGGGCGCGGGGCTGCTGCTAGCCTGCCCCAGGCTCCTCGTGGGCTGCGCGGGGTCGGAGCGTGCGCACAGGCCTGGATCGCGCTCCTGGAGCCAAAGCAAGCGGGACAAACCGCAGCGGATCGAGTCGGGTCCCAGCACAAACTCCCGTGCATCAGATTGGGTCCCGCTGCAAAGCAGGGCCCGAAAACCGGCACGAAAACGACGTGCGGAGCGGGAGCAAGCACCTCGGCAAGGCAGCGGCCCTTCCTCTCTCCCTGCGTGTTTTCAGCCAAGCGCCCTTAAATGATACACAGGGAGCTAAATAATTAATGACAAAGTTAGTGGGAGAGAGGCACAAGCGGGGAGGGCTGCACGGAGGAAGAGCCGGGACGCGGCTGGAGGGGCGCGAGCGACGGTGGGATGCGGCCGGCGCGGCCGAGCCGGATGCGGGATGTGGGATGCGGGATGCAGGATGCAGTATGCGGGATGCAGCAGCCGGAGCTCCCTGGCCAGGACCCCGTGGTCGGCTCTAGCCCCGGCACTTGCTGCTTGGTTAAATAAGAGGTGACAAAGGAACTTTTGCCCGCAGGCCTGGCCGTCCCTGCAGGGCTGTCCTGTGCCGCTCACTTCCCGGGAGCTGCCGCCCTTCCCGCGGGAGCAGCGCGTCGCTCCCGTGGGATCCGCTCTCCTGATGCAGGATGTTCTTGCTCCTCCCGTCGCGGAGATGGCTCTCACTGCACACGTGTCTAATCTGAATGATTTCCACGGCACCGTCGTGGGGCTGGGGACTCCACGGAGCTCTGTGGTGCTGGGATCCCACCGGGAAGGAGGATGCTGGGGGGGGGCACTGCTTTGCTCCTCGGCTGGAGCAGTGACGGACGGGAGCATCGGCCTCCTCATTCCGAAGGGCAGGAACGCGCTGCTCCTAGGACGGCAGGACCCATCCCTGCTCCCAGGCGGGTTCCCGGAGCTGCCTGGAGGATGTCCCTTCGTGAAAACCGCCCGCTTCCCTCCCGGCCGGCATCGGCAGAGCAGCCCCGCGCGGGGCCGCCGCTGCAGCGGGATCGGGGACGGGGCGGGAATCCCAGCGCGTTCCCGCTCCCCGGCAGCGGCCTGGGGGCCGCGCTGCCCCCCCACCCCCTCAGCTGCCTGTGACCCCCGGAGCGGCTTTAAGCCGTTTTTGCCCCCAAGGCGCGCGGCTCCGGCTCGGCTGCTATCGCGGGGATAAGCGCCGGCTTTCCCGCCCGGAGCGGCATCCCCCCCCGCGCCGGGTTATCAATCCCGGCTCAGCGGCGGCGGCGCGGGCCGCTCCGTCCCCTCCGGCCACGAGCGAGCCCGCCGCGGCTTAGCGCAGTATCAACACGGAACAGACCCGGCCCGGCGCTACCGGCTCCGCTTAATTCGGCTTTGTGCCCGCGCCCCGCATGAATTTTTATAAAGAGGCCCCGCTCGGCGGCGCGCCGGGCTCCTCTCGGCGCTTGCGTCCCGCTCCAGCCGCCCACGGGAGCGGGAAGCCGGAGCGGCTCCGCGGGAAGGGGCTGGAGGCCCGGGCGGGCATCAGGCTTCTGCTGCTGAGACCCGGCAACTCGTGACACCCTGCACTGGCCTAGCTGCATCGGGGTTTTCCCCCTTCCCTTTGGAGGGGCCGTGCGGCAAACAGGCTGATTTAGAAGATTTCTCTATCATTAAAATGTAAATGAAAACAGACACGAAAACAATCTGAATTTCCAGCCGAGTTGCTCTTGCTTAATATTCTCCCCCGAAGGGGGATGTGCGGAAGCAGCCACATTTCAAAGGGAATCATTAAAGCGGGCCGACTCAAGCCGCGTTTCCATCAGATAGCCGGGCCCAGGCGAGCCCGGCGCGGCGCTGCTGGAGAGACGGGAAGCGGCTCCGGAGCAAGGAGCGCCCGGCTCGCGGAGGAGCGGTGCAGGAGCTGCAGCAAGCGCCTGCTTGTTTTCACCCTTAGAATCCATAGAACTGCCCTGGAAGCGCCACCGAGTTTTGCAATGTGTGCAGAAACACTTGTGCTTCTCGCTGTGTGTTGGGAGGCAGCCGAGCTTCTCCCTGCGCCGCAGCGCGGCCGGCAGCCCCGGAGCAGCTCCCAGTGCCAGGGAGCAGGGTGGCCGTGACAGAGCACGGACAGAGCATGGATGGAGCATGGATGGAGCGTGGACAGAGCATGGATAGGGCGTGGATGGAGCGCAGTACGGAGCGGCAGCAGCGCCGGGACGCCCAGCTGCCGCCGGAGCTGCCCGCGCTTTCCTGCGCTCCTGCGGTTATCCTTTCATTCCTTGAGCAAATAACCTGGGTTTTCACAATGTTTACCTTGGAAACAATTACCCGGGTGAAGCGTTTGACCAAGATAAACAGCGAACGGCTCTACGGTGGAAACGTGTTGTCCTCGCTCGGGACACGCACATGGGGCTGCAGTGGGTGGGGGCAAAATTCCCCGCAGTCCCCTCGTACAAGAGGATGGAAAATCCCAGGGGTTTCTCCTTCATGAACCGCTAACGTGGCCAGGGGTGTTCAGAGAGGGGCTGCCGTGTCTCCAAATTCCCACCTACCCGCAGGCTGCGAAGGAGAAGCGGGAAAGGGGGAGAGCAAAGGAAGCCGAAGGTGCCGGGGGGGTCCCGGCCCTGCAGCTCCGCCGGCCTCGGCGAGGCCCCGGGGCAGCCTCGGTGCTTGTGCCCCCGGGCTCCGCGCGCTGGGAGAGGCAAAGCGGGCACGGGGACGCTCAAGGACACGTCCAGCGCGGCGCAGCCGTTCCACTGCAGGCTTTATTAGCGCGCGGGACATGCCGTGGGCACGGGGCTGGGACACGAAGCGAGCGCGAGGACGGGAGCTTGGGTCGGCAAAGCCCTCCTGCCGAGCGGCGGCTCCGAGGGGCAGGCTCCCCGCGGGCGGACGCAGCCGCTGCCGCCGGAACGTCCCTCCGGAGCGGGGCTTGCGGAGGTCCCTGCTTGCCGGGGATTTCTCTGCACGGCAGGAGCATCTGGTGGTCGCGGCGGGCTGAGATCTGGCCCTGCTCGCTACGCCAGGCGATGGCCCCAGCAGCCAGAATAGATGTTCTCCAAAAAAAAAAAAAAAAATCCTTTTTCCTTTAAATGATAAATAAATGCAGACACTGAGAGCACAAGTCCCGGCCATGCAGCACGTGGAAGCGGAGCCTGCAACGCTCAGGCCTGGCTGCGAGCAAAGGAAAACGCACAACACACCCACTGACACCGAAGCTGCAAATATGCACTGGCCTGGAATCCGCTGCTGCTCCGAGGTGCTGTGTGTGCAAGAGGGGGCCCCAGGAACAGCACAGGGCCCCTGAGCGGAGTAAAACACATGCAAGGTGCACGCGGCCGCGGGCGCTGCACCGTCCCTGCACCCGCAGCCTTCGGGGACGGGCGCCGGGAAGGGTCTGCGGGGCCTCTGGCTCACGTTCCCGGTCGGTGCTTGGGGGAATAACTGGTACCACGGGAGAGAAGGGCGAGAAGGACTTCGTTAAAGGGCCCTAATGAAGCTGGTGGCCTCGGCAACGCCCTGGCCGTGTCCGACCGCCGCCCAGGGCAGCTGGGGATGCTCCAGGCCTTCCCAGTCTGAGGGGACGTGTTTTCCTAGACAGTCCTTCCCGGCGCCCCAGAGCTGCCAGGAAGCGATGGGCTCCTGCTCTGAGGTGCTCAGACAAAGGGCCCTGCAGCAGATTAAAAAGCTGAGTCTCAGCATCACCGCACAGCAAATCCCAGTGTGCCGAGGTCCCCAGCTCCGCGCGGCACAGAGCCCGGATCACGGCTCTGGCGCAGGAGCCAAACTGCCGGGTGGAAAAGGAAGTGTTGGAGCAGCAGTCGTTAAAAGGGTCCTGTAACACGGGAAGGAGCCGGAGCCGCCGGGGAGACTCCAGCGGCAGCCGCTGCACGGAGCTTTCCCGGCCCCGGGGCGTGCAGAGCCCCGCGGAGCTGCAGCCCGTGCCCTTCAGAAGCCTCCGGAGCAAAACCGGGCGCCGGCCCCGCGTGGAGGGCGAGCGCCGGGAGCGGCTCCGTGCGGCCGGGCGTCGGGAGCGCGGGCATCCCGGCAGGAGCAGCGGGCCGGGGCTCAGCGCGCGGCGCCCGCCAGGCCCTGCTGCATGCAGCGGATGAGCTCCTTGCGGTTGTCCAGGATGGTGTCGAAGCTCTCCTGCAGCCGGTTCTGCTGCTCCACCACCTTCTGCTGGAGGCCGTGGATCCAGCGCAGCAGCGCCAGGCGCCGGTACATCACCAGCTGCACGTGGTGCTTCTCCTTCTCCCGCTCCTTGAACCGCTCCTTGTCCTGGATGTGCTGGAAGGCCTCGGCCAGCGCCGGGAGGAGGGTGTCCGCGTCGGGACACGGCTCGGGCTCCGGCTCGGCCGGGCTCTTGCGGCCGCGGGCGGCGGCGGGAGGCTCCCGGGCGCCGGCGCCGCCGCTCTCGGGGCTCTCGATGCTCAGGGAGCTGCTGCCGTAGCCGTTGTCCTCCGCGGGGGAGCCGGGCGGCTTGGCGGCCTCCGTCCCGCCGGCTCCCGTCCCGCCGGCCTCCGCGCCCTCGGGGGGGCTCCGCACGGCGGCACGGAGGCGCTCCGGGTCTCCGCTCTGCGCGGCGCCCCTAAGCCCGCCCGGGCCCAGCTGTCTCGGCATTAATAACAGCAGATTATCGGAGGGATTTGTGGCGTCGCCGCTGCGGGCGCCCGGCGCGGGCCGGCTCCAGTTCTCGTTGCGGTCGTAGCCCCCCGCCACAAAGTTGGAGTTGGCGTCGGCGGCCGGGCCCGCGAAGGCCGTGCCCAGCACGGCGCCCTCGCGGAACGGGCCGTGCCCGGCGCCCTCGGGCTGGCACACTGCAAACATCCTCCCGGGCTGCAAGAGAGACGGCGAGCGGTGACGGCGGGCACGATTCCCGGGGGCCGGCCGCGCTTGTGCGGGACGCGATTCCGTCCCTGCCTGGACGGCTCGTTGGGGAGCAGCTGCCTCTCCAAGAGCAGGATAATTTGCTGTGATTCATGGGCCCTGCCGGGTTAAACAGGGCCGGGCAGCGGTGTCAGACACGGCTGGTAGATCATGGCCCTGGGATGTGCCAGATCTGACAGCGCCCGTGAATGTGCCCGCGCTGGCACCAGCGCTGCGCTTGGCTCCGTCACGGGACGGAGGGAGCGTGAGGCTGGGAGTGAAGGGGCTGGGGGCTGCAGGGGGCACGCCGGGCGGGAGGGAAGGGGCTGGGGGCTCCGGGGGGCAGGCCGGGCGGGAGGGAGCTGCAGCAACGGGCACAGAGAGACCTGCGACTCCTGGTGCCGCGTGTGCAGCTGGAGCGAGCCTGGCCGTGCACACAGCGTGCTGCGGCCCCACAGGGACCCAGGCAGAGCGTGGGGTAAACACACGCACATGCAAGCGCACGCACATGCAAGCACACGCAAGCACATACACATGCAAGCACATGCAAAAGCAGGAACACATAAGCACACAGATGCACATACAAGCACATAAGCACACATAAGCACAAGCACACACAAGCACACAGATGCACATACAAGCACATGCAAGCACATAAGCACACACAAGCGCAAGCACATGTAAGAACACAAGCACACACATGCACACGCAAGCACACACATGCACACACAAGCACAAGCACATGCAAGCACACAGATGCACATGCAAGAACATGCAAGCATATAAGCACACACAAGCGCAAGCACACACATGCACATACAAGCACATGCAAGCACACACATGCACACACAAGCACAAGCACACACAAGCACATGCAAGCACACAGATGCACATGCAAGCACATGCAAGCACACACAAGCACAGGCACACACAGGCACACACAAGCACACACGCACACGGAGGGCGGGCAGGCGTCCCGGCCAGGCGAGCAGGGCGCCGGCAGCGCCTCTCTCCTCGCGAGGCCGCGGGCGAGCGGAGCAGCAGCCTCCATGAGAGGCAGCCCGGCCCTGCACGGCCGCCCCGGCCGCGCGGCCGGCCTCGCTCCGCGCCGCCGCCACTCACCGTGGAGCCGGGCGCGCACAGCGCCGGGGCCGCCGCTCCTGCCGCCGCCGCCCGCGACGGAAACGCTCCCCGCGCGGGGAGCAGGAAAGCGTCACTGCCGCTCACTTCCCTGCGCCGCGGCCGCAGGCCCAGGCCGCCCGCCGCCGCCCCGGCTCCCTGCGGCCGCCCGAGCAGCCCGCGCCGGAGGAGGGGCCCGGATGCGGCGCCAGGATGCCCGGCGGGAGCGGGGGCATCGGCGGGCAGGAGGGGGATCTGCGGCTGCCGGGAGCCCCAGCATCCCGCGGCTCGTGAGCCGGGACAAGCCAGGCTGGGAACATGCCTCCCGTGGTCGCCCGGGATGCAGGATGGGGGAAGCCGCAGCGCTGCGGGATGGGGAAGCAGCTGCGGGCGGGAGGAGGCGGCAGGGACACTGCGCCCTCGGTGCGGGGAAAGGCTCTGCGGGGCCCCGGCGTCCTGCAGCGTGCAGCCCCGTGGGGACCCTGCATAGCCCTGGGGGACCCTGCACAGCCCCATAGGGACCCTGAACAGCCCTGGAGGACCCTGCACAACCCCATAGGGACCCTGTACAGCCCCATGGGGACCCTGCACAACCCCATAGGGACCCTGCAGCCCCAGACAGGATGGTCCCACAGCTCCCCTGCTGCCAGGACTCTCATCTTTCCCCACTGGCTCCCACGGGCACAGCGGCCTCCTGCTCTCAAAGGGACCTTTGTTCCCCCACGGAGCCCAGGGTGCCTGCGAGCTCGGAAAGCAAAGGGGGCAGCAACATCAGAGGGTTCCCAGGCCCGCGGCGCCGGCAGCCGGGGTCACGCGCGGCACCACGAGCGCACACCGGACAAAGCGGCGCTGTGGGCACAGGATGGGGACACGGACATGGAGCGGAATGGGGAACACGGGCATGGAGCAGACGATGGGGACATGGGGTGTAGGACAGGGACACGGGCACAGTGCACAGGACAGGAACACAGGCATGGAGCAGAAGCAGGAGCACAGGCATGGAGCAGAGAACGGGGACATGGGCACAGCAGGAACACTGGCCGGGGCTCCTCGCTCCATCACCCCATTCCCTCCTCCCCGCATTCCCTGCACTTTGGAGGAGTGCGGGAGCAGTTGCAGGGAGCCATAAAGGAGTCCTTTTACCTTTCCATATGCCCTGCAGGCTGCAGCCAAGCTCGCTGGCCCTGCGGCGCAGCACGGGCCGCAGCCCTGGGCGTGGGATTAAAGGAAGCAAAAATGACGCTTGTCAGGGACGCGAGGATCCAACTTGGCCACTTCTGTGCGAGGGCAGTGAAGGGAAACAGCTTGGGCCAAAAACGGGCTTGGCTTTGCTGTGCTGCAGAGCCTGGAGCCTGCCCGTGCTCACCCGTGTTTGCTCTGCTCGCTCAGAGCTAGCTGCAAAGCCACAAGCTCCTCACAGAGAGCAGGGGCGAAAGCGTCCCCGGTTTGGGGCCTCCTGCGCGGCAGCACTTTGGACAGTGCCGGGTTCTGCTCCGAGGTCTGGATCGCGGCAGATGCCGGCACAGGAGAGCGGGCGGGAGAGCGGCTCCTTGCTCCCTGCCGCAGGGATCGCGCTCGGCTCCGGGGACGGCTCCGCGCAGGGGGCCGGGCGGGAAGTTTGCAGCAATCTGCTCGGTCTGGGCTGGTTGCAAACGGAGCGGCCCTGGGCCAGCCGAGTGCCTGCTTCTCATACGCGGCGTCCCCCCGGACAGATGCAGCGTGCCCCGCGCTTTGAACAGAACTGGTCGCAGAAGAGCGCGACCCGGTGCCCGCTGACGTGCGGCCGGTGTCGCGAGAGGGGGCTGCCCCACAGGAGCCCTCGGGAGCTCAAAGCCACACGCGGGATCAGTTTAGGGGCCATGGGAAGAGGGGCCGTGGAGCCACCTCGGGAATCACCCCTGTGGCTCCTGCACCTGCCCTTCGCACAGATGGAGCCCTGCCCCAAAAGAGTTAAAAGTGCAATATTGCAAAAAAAAATAATAACAGGAGAAAAAAGAGCCCTGAACCACATGCGACCCAACCTCCCCAGCGGCTCATCTGAGTTTAATAACCGAGGGGGGAAATCTCCCCAAAAGCTCTCCGAGAAATTAAAGTAAACAGCGCGCTGCCCTGCAGCCCGGCTGCCCCGCGCCTGACTTGAGCGGCATCCACGGCCACGGAGCCGCGCCGCCGTCTGGGGGCAAACGCCGCCGTTTGGGGGCAAACGCCGCCGTCTGGGGGCAAACGCCGCCGTTTGGGGGCAAACGCTGCCACGAGAGGGGCGGAGGGACGAGCGGCGGGTGCGTGCCGGGCGCCCGGGGCTGTTGGGCCGGGGGCGGCGGCCGCCCGACCCGCAGAGCAAACCGCCTCGCGGCGGGAATCAAAGGCCGCGGCAGATGCTGTGTTTGATGAAAAATGCCAGGAATCTGCGGGCCGATTGGATCGCAGGGACGCCAGGAATGCCCCGGCGGGCGCGGGGTCGGGGCGCGGGGAGCCGGGGCTGACGGGGACGGGGCCCTGTGTCCGTCCCTGACCCACGCGCAGCACGGCCGGGAAGGGACCCCCCTTCCTGGAGCGACTTGTCCAGGGAGAGGAGCCGCCTTCATCTCGCTCCCAGCCGCTCTTTGCTTTCATAACTCACAAAAAAGGGATTTATCTCGGCTCAAGGAGACTCTCGGTGCCAAGAGAGCAAAGCTGGTGTCCTTTAGACGCTTCCTCTGCGGTTTATCTGCTGCTTAGCTACAAAAGGGGAATATTGATACCAGCTCCACCCCTTCCATCAGACCAGGGCCCAAAAATCACCATTTCCTCTTGGCCTGTGAATCACTAATAAAACCCAGACAGAAAGGTCTGATTAGGAAATTGTTTGGGAAATTGAAAGGAAGTGGGAGGAACGGCGCTCGCCCGCTCGGCTCTGCGCCGCTGTCTGGCTGGGGACGGGCCCGCGACGGCCTCGGAGGGCAGGGAGAAGCTAAATGCCCTCGGAGATGCTCCACATGGCCCCGCACCGAGCCCTGCTCCGTGTCCGGCACGCGCGGTCAAGTAGAGGTTTTCTCTCCTTGCTGAGCCGAGGCCGCGGGACCCGGCCACGTCCTTCCGCGCTTGCTCTCTGGGGCCGCGCATTTGCTGGGATCCAAGCGGGAATCCCTTGTCCATTCCCTGGGGAGCCGGAGCCGCTACCCGGCCCATGACACCAGTATGACTTAGGGGCTGACCTGCTGGAGAGCAGCTCCGTGGAGAGGGATCTGGGAGTGCTGGTGGACACTGAGCTGACCATGGTGCCCTCGTGGCCAGGAAGGCCCCTGGGATCCCGGCTGCATCAGGAGGATGTTGCAGGACAGGGGGGGATCCTGCTCCTGCCCCTCTGCCCGGCTCCGGGGAGGCCAAATCTGGAGCACTGGGGGCACCTCTGGGCTCCCCAGGACAAGGGGGACATGGAGCTTCTAGAGGGACCAGTGGGCACGCAGGAGGTCTCACCAGGAGCAGCCTCCAGCATGGGACCTGGAATCACCCCTTGTCTTGAAAACAAACCCGATGCCTCCCTGAAACGCGTTAATTCAGCCCCGTGTCGCGACGTTTGCTGGTTTCAGCCGCGCTGCTTTGTTAATAACTGCAATCGCCCCCAAGAGAAAGGCTCGCCCTCGGTGGCAGGCACCGAGGTGAAACGTTCGGGCTGCGGTCAGGGCTTTCCGAGCTCTCCATAAAGAGCTTTGAACTGGCCCAAATTAAAACCCATTCAGTGTTTTGGGGTTTCTTTCGCAGCTTCCTCTGCACCTGTAACAAGTCAAGACATGCGTGGAAATTCAAGCAGAGCAAAACGGACTGAGAAAACTCAAATTGCCAGGGCGAGATGAGACGGCGAGGCGCACTGCAGCCGGGTGGGAGGGAGGGCAGAGGCCTGGAGATACGGCCGGAGGGTCCTGGGAGGCGCTGGGATCCGCGGGATCCGAGCGAGGATGTGGAAGCAGAGCTTTGGAGAGGCAGCGAATGTGCTTCCCTGTGGGAAACGTGGCCTTTTAGCAATGATTGCGGCATTCCCAGATAAAGTCTCGCTTCCTGGCGGGAGCATTTCCACTGACTTGGTTGGGTCCCAGGAGAGCAGATCCCGGCACGAGTGCGGCAGAGCCCCGGCTCCCGCAGCGGGAAGGGCGCAGCAAGGCTCGCCATGGCGCAGCCTCCCCGTGCTCCGGAGCTGATTATCCCTGCGCAGGAACCAGCAATATCCTTTCATTTAACGCTAATTTGAACAATGTGCGCGGGCCGGCAGCGCCGCGCTTGCTGCTCGGGAGCCTCTGGAAAGGCCGGGCCGGAGCCCAGCGGGAGGGAGACGGGCCCGGACCGGCCCCGGGAGCATCTGCAGGGCGCCTGGCGGGGAAAGCTCCTCTGCTGCTTGACCTGAGCCCCAAAATGACGCCTTCCATACGGCCGCGGGCCCAGCACATAAAGTGCTCCTATCATAAAGTTTGCAGCAGGCATCGAGGAAGCCGGCGTGTGTAAGTGCTGAGTGCAAAAGCAGCCGGATTCCCGTTTTCCCGGAGAGATGTGGCGGGAGGAGGCAGCCCGGGCACCGCGCTGCCATTGCTGCTCGTTCCGGGGAAATTGTCGGGGAAAGGATGAACGGCCGGCGTTCGCCAGCACCCAGGCACGGCTTTGCCTTGGCACGAGCACCCTGGCGGGTCTAGTGAGAGGGGAGAGCAGCCAAGATCCCCCCAGGCTCCCGTGCCTCCCGTGGGTGACGGGCCAGCCCCAGGGACCCGCTTTCGGCCCATTCCCACTGGTGTCACTGGTGGCCGGTGCTCTCCCTTGCAGCGATTCCCCCATCTCCTTCTTGGGGAAGCCGGGAGACGGAGGGAATTCCTGATTTATTCACTTGAGTTGCGACGAATATTCCCCGGCAGAGGCGGCCCGCTCCCCCACGGCGGGATAGCAGTAGGAACACGGGGTAATTGATTCCCGGGAAATTGCTCTCGGTGGCGAGGGCAGCCCGCGCCACAAATTAATCTACCCCGCGCTGCTCAATTAATCGCGTTAAAGGGTCATGATTCCACCCAGCTCCGTCGTTCCCGGGGCCGAGGGGGCTCGGTGCCCGGGCGCGGGGCTCCGGCTGCCCTGGCACGGCGGGATTGTCCCCCTTTGCGGGACACAAAGAGCGGCGGCAGCGCGGCCCCCCCACGGCAGCTGGCTTGGTGGGATGTAATCCGGGCGCGGGGCTCCGCCAGCCTCCCCTTTTCTCTACCCGCTATTGACTGGCTAAAGAGTTCTTTGGTGATTACAATGTAAATATAGCTTTTCATGGAGTTAAAGCCTTTCATGGCATCGCCACACACTTAACCACTTAACCCCGGCGACAAAAAGAGCAGTGAATGAGCTGTTTAGAGGCTGCTCGTGCAGAAAAGCGGGCGCTGAATAGGATTTGGGGATCTCTGTGTATCAATTGCTATGCTCCGGAGCGTCTCCGTGGGGGCCCCGGCGTTCAAGCATGTGCCAGCGGGGCCACGCGGGGACCGGGGCTGCCTCCCGAAAGAGGGGAAGAAAGCAGCTGCTTCTCTTTAATGCACCCATGATTTATTCATGGTGCCTCGCGGAGCGGCCGGGGCGCGCGGGACGGGCCGGGGCTGCCGCCGGGGAGCCCTCGTGGAGATTTCCTGGGATGAATCCCGGGCACCGGCCAGACGGGAGCCTCCGGAGCAATCCGCACGGCTCCCGGCCGGGTACGTCCTGGCACCGCAGCACCTGAGCCCGACCGCTCGGCAGCGCAGGGCCATGGAATCACATCCTAACATCCCTGCCGGCAAACATTGGGATTTTCCCTCGGCCATAGAACTGCATCCTAACATCCTGGCCTGCAAGTGCTGGGATTTTGCGGCGGGCTCCGCCACAGGGTTGGCACCGTGCTGGCCCTGCGCCCGGCCCCAGGACGTGCAGCAAGGGCAGAGCCGAGGCCGCCTTTCCTCGCACGGGAAGCAACAACCCCGTGCTGCCGCCGGGAAGCAGATTCCCGGGATCACCCCGTCCTCACCGGGGGCCTTCCGCTCCGTCCCTGCACACACACATGGAGCCTGGCATCTCCATGGGATGCAGCCCTGCTTCCCACGCTGCTCCCAGCGCCTCCCCTGCGGATGGATGAGCATCCCGCATCCCGCATCCCACGTGCGGCCATGGGGCCGGTGGCCTCGGGCCACGAGAGCCGCGCTGCAGGATGGAAAGGCGCCGCTGGCTTGGCCAGCACAGACCCACCAGCTCCTTCCCCTGCCTGGGAGAGGACGGGCTGCGACGGGCCTTTCATTGAAGCCTCGGGCAGCTTACGCGGAGCAGATCAAGTCAGGCTGCAGCCCTATTTTTAGGCTCGTGCAGATGGAAGGATAAAAGAAAGGGGGAGGAAGGGGACGGATGGAAACGAAAGACAAGCAAACGCCAAGCAGATGTTGGGAGCGGCGCTTTCTCCCCGCGGGCCGTGGGTGACGATTCCCAGGCTGGCGGCTCCGGGGCTCCGCGGGACCCGCCAGGCATCGTTCAGCCCGCGCCCGAGCTGTGCTCGAGGCCATTCCCAGCAGATCCAAGGCTCCTTCCGAGCGTTTTGTACAGGAAGGAGCTTTGGGAATTCAGAGGCTGCCACGGGGATGGCCAAGCAATGCAAAGGGGGTCCAAGGAATCTGGTATGGATCTCGCTTTGAGCCCTGCTTTGAATTAGACGGACCCTGCGGGCCAAGGGGCAGATCTGCGGGATAAAGCGAGAGCTGTGCGGGTCAAGCCAGGCCCAGCTCGCTCCGGCCTCGACCACGCATCCCCGGGAATCGCTGTGTGTCCTTCCTTGAACATCCGACCATTCCTCAAGGCCTGGCGGTGCCGGGGTCAGCGCTGGCCTCACTCACAGTCCCCGTGGTTGGTTTTGGCCTCTGCGGTTCCCGCTGCAATCAGAGACAGCAGCCACAGGGCTTTGTTCACAGACGAGACCCCGACAGCACCCAAACCGTGCAAGGAAAAGCCCCAAGCACGCGTGGAAAAGGCCCAAAGGCGCGTGGAAAAGGCCCAAGCGCCCGCGGAAGGGCAGCCCGGCCGCTCCAGACTCCCACGAGGACGGGGCTCAGGGGTGGCTGACGAGGACCTAGCGCAGCTCCCGCAGCCCTGCTTTGGCCCGCTGCAGCTGTGCGGGGTCTCTGCCAGCTCCGCCGATCCCTCTGATCTCTCCCTCCTTTCTCCCTCTCTCTCTTCTCTGGGAGGGAAGCAGCGTGGCCGGGGAGGCCCTCGGAGCTGGCCCTGCGCCTCGTGTCACCCCTTCGCAGCAGGACACAGGCGCTCCGGGACACGGAGCGAAGGTGACACCGTCCCGCGCCGGGAGCCTGGTTGGAGCGGGTCGCAGAGCGCTGCCCTCGCGGCAGGCGGCACAGGGAACCCGCCACACCGGCTGCCTGTTGCTTCCGTCGTCATCTTTGCGTGATCTGGCTCTGCTTATACGGTGCCTTGGGCTCGGGCGTCTGCTCCCAGGCTGGGGAAGGAGCCCCCGCTGCCCGCGCAACCCGGAGCAGCCCCTGTCCTCATGCCAGGCAACGCGTTTGCTTTGGAGCCGACCCTTTCCTCGTGCTGCTGCAAGGGCAGCTTCTCACAAGGCCAACGGGGAGGCAGGCGCTGGCGCTGCAGAGCTCCGAGCGCTGCATCCCGAGGCGCCCGCCCGGCTGGGAAGCGTATCCGGATCCTGGTACGTGGTGGTGGCGAGGGCGGCCGCCACACAGGGCTCCTGCTCTGCCCCTCTTCCTCCCCACAAAGCCACCGAGGACTCGTGAACCTCACGCGGGTGCAATTTGTTCCTTCTGCACTTCGGTACAAGGGGAAAACGGGAAAAGCTGCCGTTTTCCCCGGCCTGGGGATCACCCTCGGCCAGCGAGGGGCTACGTGCGAATGCTGCCGGTTGCCTGTAATTGAAAGCGGCTGCAGGAGCCCGCAGCCAGGAGCGAGCCGGGGCTGCACGGCACGGGCGCTCGCAGCTTAACGCTGCAGTTGGGCTAAGGTTATTGCCGAAGCTGCTGCTGCCTTGTCGCATTTATCTCTCCCCTCCGCAGCTGCTGCACCCCGCGGTGCTGGGACCGGCGCCGGGCCCCAAGGGGATGGCCAGGACCTCCAAGCCATGATGAAGGTGGTGGCGGTGCCAGCCTGAGCCCCTGCCACACGCACAGGGGATTGGGGGAAGGCGCCAGGGCCGGGGGCTCTGCAGCCCCCTGCAAAATGCTTCGCTCTGGCAGAAGGCCTCGGCCGTGGTTGACAGGGAAGCAACTACCTCCCTGGGATGGCAGGGAGAAAGAAGGATGGAAAAAATATTTTTCTAATCTGGTATTTAATTATGAAAGGTACGGATTTTTTCAAAGGCTCCCTTCAGGCTTAAGGTAAAATAGGAATGTGGAAATACCCCCTATTAATATCTTGAGCAGCCGGGGATGTGGCGTTAGCACCACAGTGATTAATTGCACAGAATGCGCAGAAATGCCCTTAACTGTGGCCAGAGGAAATCAGGGGATGCAGAAAGACACCAGCACAGACTGGCCCCGCTGTTCTCCAGCCATGACCTGCCTGCCAAGCAGGGCCGAGGCTCCGCATCGCATCCCATCCCATCCCATCCCACCCCATCCCCTGGGTGGCTGGCCCAGGGCTGGTGGGAGCAGGCACGCGAGGAGGCTGCAGCGCTGGTGCTGGCGGGCAGAGCGGTGCAGAGGGAGCAGGCGCGAGCGCCGCGATGCAGCAGAGCACGGAGCCGCAGGGAGCAAAGAGGCTGCCCGAGGAAGCCAGGCACCAGGGCAGAGCTCCTTTCCAGAACCCGGGCCATTTACCTTGCGTCTCCAAGCTTCTCCTAGCTCTCCTCGTAAACCAGAGGCTGGGATGGCCCATCAGGGCCCGTCCCCTAGGTCGGGGTGCTCTGTGGCTCTGGGCGCGTGCGGGGACCCACGTGAAGCAGCACGACTCGTCCTCCCAAGGCAGGCAGCCCTTCTGATGCGAGGAGCCTTCATCACCACGTGCACGAGCGTCATGAAATATTGAAAATCACTGGGACCCTGTAAGGGAAGCGGCGCAGAGCATGTTGCATAAATACAGCCTTAAGGAGCAGAGAAAAAAAAATGCTAGCTAAAAATAAAATGAATCTCTGGCAAGGCTGTAAGATTATTTTTCACCCCTCCCCTCTGCACTGCAATCTTTTATATTATTTTCTTTAATTAGAGCTGGTTTGGATCGCTGCAGTTTGGAGAAGCATAGCTGGAGCTTGCAATAAACTGGGCTTCTGGATGATACAGGAGAAACTAATAAACCCCGAGGACTGAACATCTGTCCACAAAGAGCACACGTAACGTTGTAATTAATATTAATGACTAATAGTTAATAAAGAACTAAACTTTTGCTTCTCAGGTCATCTAACAAGCCCGGCTCTGCTGCAAGTTTCAGAGAGCATTATTTTGCTCAATTTAGCTGTATCCATTTTCCCCCATCCCCTATTCCTTCAGCTTTATACTTTTCATGTTTTCTGATAATAAAGAACCTGAAAGAAGAGAGACAGATGCTGATAATGTCACCAGCTCAGTTCCAGAAACAAACACATGCTAAAGACACATTTCATGGGTCCAAAAATATGCCCCATTCATCACTCCCAGAGAAAGGATGCACCAGCTAATGAGAGGGCTGAAAGCCAGGGAGGCTAAATAATTGTGACATGGCTGTTTTAGAAGATACTGTCCCCAATCGCACTTGCCTGGATGCCCTGGGGCTCTTCTTGTCCTTTAACCCTCATCTTGGGGCTGGGACAACTGATTAAAGATCCAGGACAGATGAGGTTCAGAAGCGCATGTGATAAACACACACAAAACATACAGCACCCTCCTTTTCATGTGTCCACTCTGACATAATTTTTCACATGCTGGAAATACAGATGATTTTAGCCTGGGTCCATCTGGTTTCCCAAATAACCTGTCTGTTTGATAAATAACATAAATTAAATTAGACAAGACAAACAAATAGTTTTTTTTCTCTCCCCCTTTCAGTCTCTTGGCAAAATGGGAAAAAAAAAAAAAAAGAAAAAGAAAACATAATTCAGTGGCTGCCTTGAACCCCTGAGGAGCTGTGTGCTCGAGAAAGCTATGATTATAAACGTGTCTGCAATGTTAACCTTTAACATCGACCAAAGACCATCCCTTCTTTTTGCTTAGGAGTTCTTTTTAGATTTCTCCCCTACAATTTATGTTCCTAAGAGCTGATTCTGGCAGCGAGGGAATAGTCTGTACTTAAGAGCATGCCGCTCATTAAGGCTCCCGTGGTGCAGACTCCAAGCAGACCCGGAAAGCATCAGTCCCTGTCCCTTCTGAAGTGGGGAAACTGAGGCACGGGGACATGCACTATTTATACTGTGTTAAAGCTGCAGAACTGGGATTAAAACCCGGGCTTTACGTCCTGGGCCTCGCTTCTCATGCAAAGCTAGAAGCGAACACAAAAAGGGCTCTCCGAGCTCTAACTACCAGGCGTCTGATTAGCAGGGAAAGGCACCAAGGGTGGAAGGAGCTCTCGGATTTCTGGCAAAGGCTGAAATGCCCCATTGCCCCCTGCCCTGGGGCTGCCAGCCGCGCTCTCATTCCCACCCCTTCGCCCCTCTCTCTGCAACTATCAGTCATTCTTTCCCTGCTCAGCCGGATTGGCCAGCCCGAGACAACTCCTGGCACTTGCTGCAGCGCGAGGGGGAGAGATTTTTCTCCCTTTTAGCAAAACTGCTTCATCTCAGTGCCGGGAGGGGCGAACGGGATCGATACTCGAGAATGGGAAGTGGAAGCGGAGTTAATGTGCCAGACGGGAGCGGTGCGGAGCCGGCGCGCGGAGGCGGACGGGAGCAGCTTACCGAGAGCCAGGGGAGCATCGAGAAGGACGAGCACCAAAACTGCAGCTCTTTGGGCCCCGGTGGCACCGCGACGGCCGGCACGAGCAGCAGCAGCATCTCCGAGGATGGTAGAAGCCCTCCTGAAAACGAGATTTTAGGTGCTGTAAGAGACCCGAAGTGCTGCATGGAACACACTTCACGGGAGCAGGGTGTAACATGCAATGGGGTGGCTGAGCAGCAGGATTTTGCGTGCTCTGAGCTCCAGGAAGCCTTTTGGTTTTGTTGTAAGCGGAGGTGGGTGGTTAAGTGGAGCAATAACATCCTGAAATCTTCCCATTCCCTTCACTTCAAATTCCAAGCTCTTCAGGCCTGAGACTATTTTTCTGCTTAGGGCAATTAGCTCTGGAACAAGCAAACCATCTTTTTCCTGGGTAAAAGCTCCATTCTGAGGGAAGGCAGAACAAATGCCACCTTCCTATGAGGCTACCACAGCCTGTGCTTGGGCCAATAAGAGCCCCATGGCCTTACTCCATATGGACTATATACAGGTATTCTCTACTGGACACCTCCTAAAGCCATTGCCTTTGCATGCAAAAAATATGTCTAATTAGGCTGATCTGCATCTAATCCTTCCCAGTTCTGCAGAGCATAGAAAACTATAACCGTCTCCGTCTGCATCAGAGGGAATTTCAAGCTTTAATTGCACTTCCTTGTCTTTTTCCTATGGGAAGTACATTCTAATGCTGCTCTCTAGTGGTAGGAGTGCCCAGCAAAATAGACATGCTGAATTTTGCAGCTTTTGATTTTCTTGTAAATCTGTACTGAATTCGTGTAATTTACAAATCAGTATAAACATGTGTTTAGATACAAAATTAACCGGATATTCAGTAATTTACTGAAGTTGCCCTTTAAGAGATGGCTGATAAAAGACCTTTCCTCCTGCATTCACTAAACAAAACCTCCAAACAAGGAAACAATTTTACAAATGCCCCAAAGCAGATATGCTCATTATTAGAATTACTAGAAGGAATTAAGAATAGGTTTGCATTGCCAAATCACTGTATTTTGCGAATACTTACAGGGTGGAGTGCAATGCCACAGCTGCGAGGTACTGAGTGCACTTGTGCGCAGCAGGTTCTCAGCAAGCTGTCTCCACAGAGGCACTTGTACATTTAAGGCAGCCAGCGAGACTTAATTATACATTACCTGCACATTACCTCTGCTTATGCAGAGGATGAGGGTGGCCACGCTAGTCTGCATGCATAGCCAGGAGCAGCATGGCCAAGTTGACTCTATATGCAAAGGAAAATAAGGATTTTCAGCTATTCGAAAAACAATATGCCAAAGGAGCGAGATGCCACATCTAGGCTACCAGTTCAGATGCAATAAAGAGCAGCAAGCAGAGCACAAGTCAATGCTAAAGGCTGTTTTGTCTAGGAACTAGCAAACCCAAAACCTACAGAAGCAGTAAACTGAAATATATTCTTAGGGCCAATAATTTTATGCAAATGTAACCAAAGTGGAAGACTTGAGAACTTGAGAATTTACACTCCAATAAACATGGGGAGGTAGTTTGTGTTGTGTTTTATTCCCATATTATTGCAGCAGCTGTTCCTACCAAAGGGTTCTGTTGTTATTACCAAAAAAGAAAAAAGCCACAGGAAAAAAAAAAAAAAAAAACAGGAAGATGAACATTTTGAAGACCCATATGTACACAACTTGAATGAAATCCTGTAAATTAATTCCAACTGCCCCAAAATTAAAAACAGGTTTTATTGTAAAATTGCACTCCAGTTAGTACCATATTTCTTTATAAACATAATATACAATAAAATATTTTACATGTAGCACACCAGACGTGCTTATGATGTTACAAAATTTACACTTCAAGATTCTTCCCTGACAGTGTCAGCAACATAAGTATTTGAAATAAAGTCTTAGGAGATATTTAGTCCTACAGAACAGGCCACTGTATTACCATAATGAAGTCTCTACTTTTATACATTGTTTATGATCAGAGATGCTGTGTATTCTAATTACATCCTAAGTTTCTTTCACACAATCTAGCATAGTTGTGAATAATGGTTCCTTATTATCTCATTTCCTCATTCTAGGGAAGGCCTTTCATTTCTAGCTGTGCAGAAACGGATGATTTGTCATGGAGAACCACAGCTTAAAAGAAAACAAGGGGATAGATAATTTAAGGGTCTTCAGTTGTTCAAAATACCTCCAAAACCAAAATAAACAAAAAAACCCTGCACGTCTCCTTTTCCTCTCCTACATCTGCTGTTCACATTCTTCCCTCTCCCCACACGTTCATACATGTGCCTAGATAAAAAGTAATAAAAACTTGGAAAGAAGCCTATCATTGTGCCTCATAAAAGACTTTTTTTTTTCTTAAACTATGTATTTCAAATGTACACTGGAACGTCCCAAGACACCAAACTAGTAAATGCTTAATTATTTAAAAGAAACAGGACATTGAAGGGAATACACATGTGTCCTGCTGTATTTAGCATGGCTTCTTTCTTATTCAGAACTGCAGGTCTATCTCCTTCATCTGTGCTTTAAACTTACTGCAGCATCTCTGCATCATACCTATCCCAGGAATGGCATTTTCTGTAACACAAGGATATTCTTGTGGCATTCGAGGTTGTGAGGATGGTATACAGTAGTGTAAATTTCCTTAATGCTTGGGCTCAGACCAAGTTAGCATTTCATTCCAATCCAAGCATGGATCTTGTGGTCCCCTGCTCGCCATGGAACATTGAGAAAGACTAAAGGGAGTTATCACGACCATTGCCTGGAAATTACTTCAACTTGCTAAGTGGAAACAGAAGAATGTGTAGCAATAGCTTTACCCCCCTGGACGATCGGTGGTAGAGATCTGCAAACCAAACTGCAGCTGGCAAAGAGACAAGATAAAACTTCTGGCCCTAAACAAAACCATTCAGCTCTCCAAATACTGGAATATGCTCCGACTTTTACTCATTTGTGCTGTGCTGTCAGACCTGGACCGCTTGGCCAGGGATGTTATTACTGTAGTAGAACCTCTTTTCTTCACCTATAAAGAAAAAGGATGCATTAGTAAATACAAAATCTCCGAACAGTTTAAAGTCCGAGTTATGAATGTACATATTCGATGTGAGAACACATACTTGTACAACTGAACATAACTGAAAATATTTAAAATACCAACGCTAACTGTTTGGCATTGTCGAACATCAATAGACTTAAATAATTTAGTAAGAACTGCATAATCAGCCATCAGTGTAGAATATAGCAGAACAATACACAACTGACAACATATTCCCACATAAACCTTTACCTGAAGTTTTGATTTCTCCTTTGCCTCTTCACTCTTGTCTGGAGAAAGTGTGTGAAAGACAAAATTCCTTGAATTTCGAGGAGCATTTGGATTAAGTTCGGACATCGCTGCTAGTTTCTGAAGCATAGCTTTAGGTCTATTCAAGAGAGACCCATTTTTCAGCTGAAGAACAAAGAAATACTGCGTTAGGCCACACAACCAACCGTGACAACTCTTTTAGCAGGATATTCTATAGAAAAGACTACCTCCTACCCACATTTTACTGGGTATTTTATCACTACTATAACAAAGCACTGATGTCCAGAACCTAGAATGAGCTTAGACACATTCTATAGGTGCACTATAGGTGTATTCTTCAAAACTGCTACCAACCTGGACATCACTGGCAGGTCTGAATGCTTCAAATGGGCTCCTGGGCAACAATTTGGTTTCTTGCACTACTACTAGAGGGCTTGGGCTTGCTAGCAGAGATAAAGAGGAGAATGTCAGTTTTTGAACTTCATGAGAAAGAACATAATTTTCTAATCAAAGTAATTTTTCTATCAAACCAAAGATTTCAGAATTGACAACTGACAACAAACACTACACACAAAAACAACCCACATCAAATTATGCTACTGATAGATGCTGGAGAGTAGGTAGCAACAACTGAAAGTTAAGCTCTCTCTCACTTGGTTTCTACTTCAATAAGAAAATCAACTCACCTTTCTTCTGTAGGGACTTGGCAGTTACTTTTTTTGCTAGTTTCATAAATTGGCTATCTTCACCAACTTCCTCCTCCTCCTCTTTATTTTTTTCCTTCTGTAGCAGAGAAGGTACTTTGTTAAACTGAAAAAGCTTACACTACCAATGAACTTTTCATTCAGCAACTCAAATACACCAAGCCCTTTCATAACATTAATTTTTATATATATATATATATATTTATATATATATACTCATTTTTATTTTCTACTGAAAAAGTTGGTTATAATTTACTAGATACTTCATCATCCCCATTCTGTCTATCAATGAACAACAACATCACATCCATCTGATAAAGCTGGATGTTGAACCTAATGTTGAACTTCTAAAACATGGAGTTACGTTGTCAGGACAAGAAACCCATCCCAGCTTTCATAGTAACTTTAAAAGTATTAAACATATCTTTGCTCATGTTTTCAACACAAATTTATGAACTTTTTTTTTTCCAGATCTTAATTTGACACGCTAGCAATAGCACATCTGATAATGGTATTGAGAGGGGTGAAACAAAACACCTTACTGGAAACGAACCAATACCTGCTCACGAAGCCACTGTTCTCGCTCAAATCGCTCTTTCCTCCACTTTGCCTCTGTCTCATCAAGCTCTTCATTTTCATCATCATTATCTGAATCTCTCTGAAACAAGTCGATCTGTGAAGCATCATCTAGACAAGAAGAGAAAATAATTAATTATGTTTTCCAAAATAGTTTAGAAAAGATATCTCAGAAGGGGACTACATACAGAATGCTTTCTTTCATTTAGATGAATGACAGAGAACCAAAACATTTAGCAAAATAAGAGACAAAAGACTCAGTGGAAATGCACCAACAGAAAGCACTGGGGAGCACCATAAGATTAGAACCATTTGTCCAGATATAAACACACAGAAGTACCCTTCTTATGGAAAAACACAGGAACACTTATTTCCAAAGGAAACATTCAGTCCCTACTATGTGGGTTTCCACCTTGTATACCATGACACTTTCCAAACTTTCACCCCCGTTCACTGCCTACAGAGCAGAAAGGCACCTATGTTCTTCCATCTGAATCGTCTCATTCTGCCAGGGCCATCGCTGTGCAGGTCCCCATCAAGGAGATACCTCTCTTGGTACAAGCGCAGCTGACGCTTGTCATCATCAAGCATAGCCTTCCTATTAAAACAAAGGAAAATTTGCTGGGTCAGTCCAAGTTATATCTGAGAGTCCCTTCTCACACATAAACATAATACTGTCACTAACATGTGTAATTTCTGGACTTGATTTTCTAATTCCGCATCAGTAGGGAGTTCCTCATCAATAATGTCTTCTTCATATTCGTTCAGGTCTTCGCCATCATATTCATCCTCACTTCCCACATCACTCCCTGACAGCTCTGCCTCATCTTCCATGAAATCCTGTAGTTTTCTATAAAAGAATGTTAAAGGAGTTTACTTTGGCAGACTTGTAATCATCGCACAAATCTTCTGAAAGCAACACCACTGAAGCATAAAACCAAAAACTAAAGCAAAAGACAGTCACATAAGCAGCACCTGTGCTTGAGCCGCTAAGGCTGTGGCAGGGAGAATTACAGATTAAAAATGTCGTGCTATTATTCTTTTCAAGATAAAAGACGTACAGCTTTTTCTTCAAGCCCTGTCTACGTCTCAACAGTTGTTCTTCTTCATCACTCATTTCGGCTTCTTCAGCATCTTCCTCGCTCCTTTCTGCTTCTTCAGCATCTTCATCACTCATTTCTGCTTCTTCAGCATCTTCATCACTCATTTCTGCTTCTTCAGCATCACCATCCTCATTTCTGCCATCCTGTCAAAAAAAAAGAAAAAAATGTTTCCGTTTTCAGAACATTCAGAAACACAGGAATTCCTGCCAGTAGATTGCTGTGAAACGTCAGCCTCCTTTGTCCTTCAATCAATAAACATGGTCTAAAACACCACAGGCTTTGCAAAGGACTTGCTAAGCAAAGATGTTTCATCCAGGATGCTGGAATATCAAGTAGACATTTTAAGTGATCTATGCATTTAACATAGCTTGAATGCTGCAGCAACCACTGTGTTCCATCAGCTCATACCTCTTCACTATCAAAGGCATTGTCATCCGTTACAAGCTGGAATTCACCCAGTTCCTCTTGCTCTCCCTCTTCTTCTTCCCTATGGAAAGAAATAACAAAAGAAATATCTGCTTTCATTTGAGGAATGACAATAGTTTTGCAAGAATTCAGAGCAAGACCATGACTGTCATGTCAATTAGTCTCTGGTAGCTATCTAAGAGATGGTCTGAAGACCTACGGTCTCCCAACAGCAGCACTTTTATAGCTTTAATGCTCAGGGGGATTTTAATAATCTATGTTTCAAGTCCTGTCCTGCAGAAACCATGAAGCAAATACAAATTTCTGCATTCACTGCTCTCCAATAAATGCAGAAGGATTCCTCCTAGATACCTTTAATATTCCCCATTTGTTAAACCTCTCCATCCCTTTGTCAAACACCCCTGTGCCTTTGCAGTTTAACCGGCGGAGACTAACCTGTCTGTTGGGAAGGAGCCCGAGCAAAGCGCCAGAGCTTCTGTCATTGGATCTTCTACGTCACTGTCTTTTCCAGCCTTAGAAGATGCTGAAGATGCCCATGTTGGAGAACCTGCTACAAAAAAGGAATAAGATGGCAACTTTTTATACAGAGGTGTTTGAATTCCTAGAACATCTGAAAGCATCTCAGAAATGACAGGTTAGCATGCACCTATGAAGGTGACAAATTGTTAAAAGCTCTCAGAACTCTCGGAAGTTCCAAATTCTGCATTAGTGCCCAGAACTAAAAGCATATGTTAGTGTAAAGCTTAAAGCTCAGGTGATCAGCAAGGGTAGGAAAAGAATTTCAGGACGTACTCCGAGATACAAATTTTCCTGAACAAAGATTGAGCAATTCTTCCATGTTCTGCTTTTTGTTGCTGTTTGTATCTGGCACGTCTTCAGTTTGACTGCTAAACTGACCAGAACACAAATCCAATAATTCATCCATGTTGGCATCCATTGCATTCTCATCCATGCTAGCCAGAGTCAGCTGATGTTTTGTTGACTGATATTTATTCCTATGTTGTCCAACATTCAAAAACCTGAAAAAAAAGTCTGATTAGAAAAAAAAAAAAATAGGAGAATTTTTTTTTGACCACTAGCAGAGCTTTTCTCCAGAAAACTTCCCATGATACAATTATTGTACAAGCAACATTATGGGGTTCCATACTCGAATCTCATTTCAGATTCACTTTTGTCTTTTTGAATAACTGCCACTGATAAGTTTCTTTAATTAACACATCTTGAAAATGTTACCAAAGCACAAAAGAACATAAGCTTTTTACTCTGCGACTGCTCTACATAACCTAGAAGAATTCCCCTAAATCTGAAGTAAAAATCTAGATGTCCTATTTCAGTTAAAGGACATAAAATGGCATTCTTTACACCTGTAACTTACCCATCTGCATCAAGCAGCTGGCTCTGAGTGTCATCTTCTAGAGAAAAATGAAACTGTGACTCTCCAGGTCCTGGAAATAAACTCTTGGGCTCAGGAGAGGCATTATACAGGTCCTGGGAATCTTCTATGGGAAGAGAAGGCTCGGACATCTTTCCTGAGCTCTGTACAAGGGAATGCAAAAACATACAAATTATTTGCTTTGCAACCCTAGAAATAAGCAAGAGTTGGATAAAACATTTCAGCTATTGTATAGCCTATGTGTGTATACTTAAAAAAAAAAAATACACAACAGACAGACTTTAGAACATACATGTCAAAATTAAATATATCCATTAGCCCTTGTGTTAGCCGATGGCATTAACAGGACTGAGAATCTTACCTTGGAAGCAGAGCTGAGGAAGCTTGTTTTGAAAAAACCTGGGGAGGGTGACCTGAAACCTCCTGCTGCAGATAAGATGTTCCCTCCACGGGACATCTGTTTGTTGCAGGGCTGATACGACGGAATCATGGAGCCGATCAGCTCAAAGCTGCTGTTATGGCTATTATCTTTTGCCGGTGTTGGCAGAGAAAATGAATCATCATCTTCTGAAAAGAAAGCAAATATATTAATATAATGCTTAAGTTAACAGAAGATTTGCCAGTTTCTAAGCAAACCATAAAGAATTTAATTCCATTTCTGTAATATACGCAGACAGGACGAGAAACAGCTATTTGCTGGTTTTTCATGACATCTTCTAATATTCTTGTTTTCCCCCGGTCTCCTTTCTAGACAAAATAGATCAATTCCTTTCAAAGTTACACCCTGCACAGCAGATGACCAGAATGTCTATATCTTATCAAAATACAATGCCAAAACTGAAGGCAACGTTTCTGCTGAGACCTCAAGCACCAGATCAAGAGTTTTCCAGTTTGGAATTCATATTAATGCAGCTCCAGATATGCACCTTTTTGCAGAAATGTCATATTCTTTACACAGTTTCATATGTGGCCCAGTAAAACATTCAGATATTGTTCTACAGACCCAATTAGAAACTTTTGTATGTGCCCCTTTAAAAAATAGCTATGATAGTAGATTTACTTTACCCAACTTGGTAGGTCCTTTGTCTGCAGCTTCTTCTATTTCAAGTTTCTCATCAGGAAGAGAATATCTGCAATTTATTAAATAAAATATATTTCCTAATATATACAAGTTCTATTGCGTAATCAAACCTAACACAAAGAAAAAAAAAACCACAGTAACACACAATACTGTACACAGTAAAGAGCAAATTCAGATAATAGTAACAGTCATTTGGTTTTCTAGCAAAATACATATGAAGGCACATGTAACTACTGAAACCGGAAAGAAAAAATGCATATAAGGTGCTTAGAGTAAAGCATGTTAGCACTTGCACTAAAACCAAACTATCTACCATGTATATTAGATTTAAAACTGCTTAACCAGCATTTCTAAGGGTGGATTCATTTACCCCATTTTGGAGGAGCTGTCTTTAAATAGCATCAGTGTAGACTCTGTTGAAGGTAGCTTGGGAACAGAATCACAGTGCACAGTTTTATCCACCTTTTCTCCATCAACTGATTCTTTATCCGTTTCTTTATCACCATCCTCAGTGCGTTTCTCTTCTAAATCTTCATTGTCTTCCTCTGCCTCCCCAAGGAGAAATTCTGCAGTCTTAAATAAATATAAAATAAAACAGTTACATAGTGTTCAATGCTTCGATCTGCCTACTTTCATGCATACTTTTACAAGGAAAGTTTCAATACATGGAAACTAAATCCTGACATTCCAATTGTAACAATTCTTCACTCTTCAGAGCTATTTGGCAATTCCCCCATTATCAATAGTGTATAAATCCTTATTTAAAAGATCAGTCGAACTGAGGAGTTGACTGAGTTATGCAAAAATGCTGCCTATAGACCTCGTGATTGCCTTCTTCCTCTTCCTCAGACTCATCTGTCATCTCTTCCTCCTCCTCCTCTTCTTCCTCCAACATGTCTTCATTATCTAGTTTAAACAG
This sequence comes from Nothoprocta perdicaria, assembly GCF_003342845.1. Classification (NCBI taxonomy): domain Eukaryota; kingdom Metazoa; phylum Chordata; class Aves; order Tinamiformes; family Tinamidae; genus Nothoprocta; species Nothoprocta perdicaria. The sequence continues at coordinate 1,224,485 of NW_020455566.1, forward strand.
TGCTTGCCGCTTTTGGCGCTCCTCAATCCTGCGGAGTTTCATGGCCTCTTGGAGTTTAGCCTTCAACACTTGTAGCTTTTCACCTAAAAAGAAGCATTAGATGCATCACAAAGAACCCTCAAGCTTTACTGCTTTCAAACACCCTATTTAACAAAACTATGAGCACAAAAAAAAAAAAAAAAGGAGAATTAAAAAATAGCTCATTTTTAAATGTCTTTTTATGACTTGGCAGCTTGAAGAACTAGAGCATCTAGCTTCAGTGAGTTGCCTTTAGAGAGGCAACACAATCAAGATTCCTCATTATCCATAAATGCCACGGGCACAATCCTCTGAATGAGCAGGGTCTGTCTTTCCTCTGTGTCTTTGGGGAACAACAGTTTCTAATTGCTATGGGCAGATGTGCTATAGTACATGAGATAATTAAGAGCAGCTAAAAATAATACTTGCCTATAGTACCAGCCAAATAATGTTTCTTTTAATGTGACAGTCACATTCCACATGTGTTGTGTTTGCAAAAATATACATATAAACTTCTATAAACAAGGATTATGAGAGTTATTTTCAGAGGGCTGATGGAAGAGAATCTATTTGTAAATGTTTTTAAACAATATAGCGACAGAAGAATTCAGACAACCAGTTGCAAAAATCTGCCTTAGGGAAACCTGCTCTTCAATGGTCAACGTGATTTAAGGGGTCTCTCTAGAAACAAATACATCATACTAATTCTAGAGAAAAATATTATTTCATCTGTATTTCATGGGGCAAACTGGGGAGAGGGGAAGATGAGGGGAGAAGAAAAAGATTGTTTTAAAGTTCAACCATCATCACTTCTCTTTCCAAACCTACCTGGCTTGGTGTGGACTGTTTCATCTCGGCTTTCTGTAACTAATACTGCTGGCACCACATCTGCTTTTAGTTCCTCTTTGCCTTCAGCTGTAGTCTCCTTACGAATAATGTTCATGTTTATGGTCCGTTCAACTTTAGGTTTCGATGTTTGAAGAGTGTGTTTCAAGAAACGAGCTTTCAAGGCTTCCAATTCTTTAAATACACATTAATTACGTTTCAAAACTAATTTCATAGCATTTACAAGAGCAAAAAGAAAGCAATACCATGTGCATTAAAGTTGTAACAAGAGTAGGATGAGAATATATCACAGGAAGTTAATTAAAAATCTTAAATATTGTAGTGTTGTAAAATAAACACTATTTGCTTAATAATACAAGTTACTGTATCATATTTTACTGTAACTTGAATTTAATTGATATTAGGTAATATGAAATTACCATTGAGCTAGGCAGACCTGAGTTGGTTACGACAACAACAATACCTTTATTGGAATCAGATTCATCAAGGTTTATAAAGGATTCATTGTCAGTGCAGATCCTTGGCTTGATAGACAGGTCTATCCCCAGCTCTCGAAGTTTATCCAGCTTGGACTTCCTTACTTTTTCAGGCTCTGCCACCAATCCAGGTGCCACTTGCTGACTGTGTTCTCCACAGGCTGCTTCTGGTGCTACTTCAACCCTTTGCTCAAGGGCATTTTCTCCAGCTGCCAGGGGAACTTGGTTCTCCTTTTGTTCACTACAGGCGGTGCTTAGGACACTTTGCTCTTCTGAATTATTAGCAGCTGTTGCAGTCCTAACTGTGTGAGTATCATCATCTCGACCAAGTTTTTCAGCACAATCTTCTGTCAAATTCTCTCCTTTATGAGCAGGAAGTTTGTCCGTGGGGGTGTTAACATCCCTGCCCAGGCTTGTTTTTGCTTCACTAGCTGCTGGTTGATCACCTCCTGCCTGTCCATCTTTGCAGTCCAAGCTCAAGTTCTTTGTACCTGCAGTTTCTTCATCTAGGGAGGCCTGATACTTTGTGGACCTAACAAAAGCAGAAGGAAAAATATCATTCCCATTAGCATGGCTACTGTCAAAGGGGAGAAGAGGTCTAAACAAAACAAACAAAAAAACAAACAAAAACAGATGGAAAGAAACCACTTCCTAATTTTTTAAATCAAAAAATTCAAAAGGGAGAAAGGCTCAAGTCCTTACTTCAGCAATAACATGGCATTTCCTTGACACGTTGGTCGAGGTCTACACTTGAAGAGTTCCTGAACGCTTTTGGCTTCAGGCATGTGATATGGGAGAGACAGAGATGACTCTACCAGAGAAAGAAGGTGAAAGAAAACAAAAAAGTAGTCAAAGGCATTATATTTATTATACATTTGCTAACTGTAAAGTTCAAAGGAGGTTGAGAAGCATTTTGTGGCAAAGGCAAAAATAGCAAACTGTAATTTGGAATAGAGCAAACACTGGTGTGGGGCAGAGTTCCAACAGCTACAGTCTTGCTGAACAAGTTTGCAACATGCCCAGAACTGATTAGGAAAGAACTTTTTGTTATTATTAGAGTGGCAGGACTTTATTACATCTAACTTACTAAATATTAACTAACTTTACATCATTAGTTAAAGGTAAATTTATAGACAAAAATGAGATACTATGTTTGCAGTAGGCTTTCTTCCTTAATTACAAGGTTGCCTTTAAACAGGTCCTGATTAAAAAATGGTCTTGTAGCCTTTAACCCCGAGTAATTCATGGTTGATGATAGCAAGTTCTCGCTTCCCAGACACTTTCTTTCAATTTCTCCCTTAAGTATCTTATAGTATCCTTCTATTTACAAAGATTTTAATTTTTACCTCGAATGAGTCGTTGGGTCTCACTATGTAGCTGTTTAATAGCTTCTTTACTTAATCTTGCTGCTTTCCGTTCCTTGAGACAAGAAAAGAAAAGCCTCTGAAGTCACAGCACACAATAAATAGTCAAGGAGAGTCAAAATGTGTTGTCTGGTTGCTTGTTTATTACAAGTGAATGTTTTACCTTCTTTTTCGGTTGTGTTAATCTGAGTTCTTCATTCTCGTCATCAAATACACGTTTGCAACCTTCACCCTCAGAAAACAGCTCTTTGTTCTATCAGGCATAAGAAGAGATTTATTTATTTCAACAGATATGCAGACACTACCCCGGGCAAACAAGTCAACAGCCAAAAATCATCGCACTGTATCATCGCTGCTCATCATAAACAATAAAACAGAAATGCTGCATATTTTTTCCTGGTAGATTTCCACAACCTCTACTGTTGTGTTATCTTTCCAGGAAAAGATCTGTCTTTTCCCGAGAACAAAAAGCAGACAACTACTTTCTCCTCTTGGTTACAGCAGAAATGCAGCAAACAAACAAAACCAAACAAACAATTGGTACCTACTTCTCATCAATAACCTGATATTATTATCCAATGTTACCTTTTTTCTTTTAATTTTGTCTTTCACTGCTGCTCGTATTGCTTCTAGTGACTCCTCATCTTCTGCAAGGGAATCATTTTCCCCTTCCTCTTCTAACCCATTATCAAAAAGTTCTTTGTCATCCAGAAGACATCCACTGTCATTGAAAGGATACCTCTCACCACCATCTACCTGTTTGTCATAAGAAAAAAAGAATTTGCACCATTCAGTCCAAGTTCCTCTTCAGTCTTTAAAATTAATTAAGACTACAGGTAAAGACTACTGATGTGCTTCCAGCTTGTGATGCAGCCTTATAGCTGCACTGGGATAAAAAGAAATGTTGATGTCAGTTAAGTAACACCGATGAGCTGAAGGAGAAGAAAAATCTAAACCTAAACACTGTGATCTAAACACATCATTTATAAGATCACAGAATTACCAGACTAACACAGACCCCTATGAATGTCCTCTTTAACCTTCCCTTTTTCATGAAGATATCCATTATCACCATCCCTGTCTGGCTTCACAAGTGTTAGGATCTATATATTAGGATCTCTATATACATCTATATAGGATTCTCTAGATACAAAACTAGTATCTTTATACAGCAGAACTATAGATCTCTGTGGACACCAGTAATGCTACAGTGATGAAGAAAAAAAAGTGATGCTGAAGCACTGAAACCAAATGCATTAACCAAATGCAGAAATAGAATGTAACTTAATTAGGGAAACATTTGGGATTTTCTATCAAAAATATATACCTCTGCTCTAGGCTTCTTTCCTTTTTTCAACTGTTTAATGGATTCAGCCCTTTTTTCTTTCTCCTTTCTCCTCCTTGATTTTCCTACAGATTTTTTTGCTTTCTCTTCTCTGAGATCATGGGGTTTTTTTCTGTGTTTTTTCGCCGATTTTAGGGGTTTCTCCCCTCCTGGCTCAATCTCAGATAATCCAGACTTCACACTTTGTTCAAAGTTTTCAATACGCAGGTGGTCGCCAGAGTCACTGTCATCACTATCCATCAGCCTCTGGCGAACTCGATGAGTCTTTTTATTCCCCAGGGCAGCAGTGTTCTCTTTTTCTTCTCCATTTTCCAAGACTCCATCCAGAGGGTCATTTTTTAAAGAGCTGCTCTCCTCTTCACCTTCACTTTCACTGTCTTGAAGCAACCTTTTGCTTTTTGCCTTTTTACTTACAAAAATCTCTTCCTCTGAATCTGACAATACATATATAAAGAGATGCATGTTATAGGCAGGTAAACACAATTTATAAGCAATCACTTATAAGCAATTTATAAGCAATCACAAACCTGCGTATAAATCTGTTAAATTTCATAAGATTTCAACAACTATAGCAAAATAACTCAAATTTGAGTTTTCAAAATCCACTTTCTGTCATGCAATATATATTTGATTCAAATTGATGTCATGGGTTTTCAGACAAATAAAAGCTAAAATCCATTCACAAATAATTATTATTATCACAAATAATAATTATTATAAAAAAAAGCCAACAATAAGTAAATTGAGCAGATCATGAAAGAAAATAAGCATTTAAGATATTCACATGCTATTTATCTTTTTGAACCCTAAAGTTTCATGTCTGCAGACCGCTCTCTGCCTAAATTCTGAGCGACCAAATGGGTGATCTGGATTCATACAGAATAACCGAACTGTGTGATTTTCAGAAGACCAAAGATTACATAACTGCAACTTTACAAAAAGTTATTTGCAAAATGAAGACCACCCTCGTGAAGACTGTCTCATAAATGTCACAGACCTCGGTCCTCGAGGGCCGCGGTCCCCTTGCCGGGGTGACCAGGAGAGCCCGTTTCGCAGCTGCCCTGGCCGCTGTCAGAATCGCTGTCGCGGCAGCTCTGCGGGTTTGATTTCAAATCTTCCAAGTGAGACTGCAAAGCAAAGAAACACTGTCCTTATCGTTGTGCTGCTCACACAGGAATAACTCCTGGATCTCAACTCCATTCCAAGACCTCGGCTAGCCCTTCACCCAGGAACACACACACGCACGACCACTCCGTAGACTATTTACTTGGAGACGTATTTTGCAACATCAACCTTTATTGCGCGAGGAATGGGAACCTGCACAGGAAAAGCCAGGCTCTGCAAGACCACCCTTGGAGAAGGCAATGAAAAGACTTAGGAGGAACGTGGGCGGCTTCCCCACGCACGGCAGCCCGGAGCACAGCGCAGGGGGCGAGCGCAGCCCGTGAGCTGCCTCTGGAAACAGGCCCGGGGGTGAAAGCGGACATGTCGGGGGCCGCAGCCCCGCACACACGGGCAAGGGCCGCCTCGCTCAGGGCTGGTCCCGCCTCGGGCCGCTTGGGCCCCCCCTGAGCCCCACAGGCCCCGCAATCGGCCCCACCGGGCCAAGGCCCGAGCGCCCCTCCCAGCATGCCCCGCGCCCGGACCGGGACCGGCCTTCCCCGCGCCGCCCCCCTCCCAGCATGCCCTGCGCGCGCGGCGGGCGCTGCCGCGGGGCGGGCTGGGAAGCGTAGTCTGCTCGGGGCGCCGAGGAGGCCAAAGCGCGCGGCCGCTGGCGCCCTCCGGTAACCGAGAAGACGCTGCCGTCCTTCTTGCTGCCCAGCGCCGCCCGCCTCCTCACCGCACGCGGAGCGGCCCCGAGCCCGTGGGAAAGAGGCGGGCCGCCCATAGGCGGGCGTGCAGAGCAGCGGGACTCACCTCAGACGAAGCCGTCGCTGCTGCCGCCATGGTTCGGCCCGCACAACTCCGGTCCCGGCGCCCACACCGGGCGCCTCACAAGCCCTCCCGCCACCCAGCCGGGTAGGAAGCCGCTTCGGGACTTCGCGCGCTGCCTAAGGCCCGCCCCACTTTTGGCGCCAGCCAATCGCCGCTTAGAAGTGCCCTGGCAGCCCCGCCCCCTCTGCCGTTTATTGGGTGATGGCCCGGCTAGTCCCGCCCTCCCCTCGCCTCGCCCAATCGTGGCGCTCCTTCCCGTGCTTTGCACGCGCTACGAGGCCGCCGCTGGGCGGCGCCCTGCCCGCCTGTCAGAGAAAGAAACGCGAGAAACGGGGAAAGGAAAGTGGCGGCCGTGACGTGCCCGGGATCGGCCCGCGAGCACCCGACAGGGGCACCCCTCCGCCACGGCGCTCACTACACACGTGACGCGTCTCGGATAGTGCTCCCCGTATCACAGAACCACAGAGAGGCTGAGGTTGGAAGGGGCCTCTAGAGACCATCCAGTCCAACCCCTGCTCCAGCAGGAACACCCAGAGCTCGGGGCACAGGGTGGCATGCAGGCGGGTTTGGAGACCTCCAGAGGAGACTCCGCAGCCTCCCTGGGCAGCCTGTGCCAGGGCTCGGGCACCCTCACAGTGCAGAAGCTCCTCCTCACCTGGAGATGGAACTACCTGGGTTTCAACTTACACCCATTACCCCTTGTCCTGTCACCAGCCACCACTGAGAAGAGCTTGGCCCCTTCCTGCCTACATTCTCCCTTCATGAACTTATACATGTTAATCAGATCCCCTCTCAGTCTCTCCTCATATGAGAGATGTCCCAGTCCCTTAGTCATCTTTGTAGCTCTTCGCTGGACCTTCTCTAGGAGCTCCATGTCTCTCTTACCCTGGGGAGCCCAGAACTGCACCCAATGCTCTAGATGCGGCTTCACCAGAGCTGAGCAGAGGGGCAGAATCACCTCCCTTGACCTGCTGGCGACATCCTCCTGACGCAGCCAGGATCCCATTGGCCTCCTTGGCCACGAGGGCCCTGCTGCCTCATGGTTAACTTGGTGTCAACCAGGACTCCCGGTTCCCTCTCCATGGAGCTGCTCTCCAGCAGGTCAACCCCTAATCTGTACTGGTGTCTGGGGTTATTCCTTCCCCCAGGTGCAGGACACCGCACTTATTGAACCTTATTGAACCTCATGAGGTTCCTCTCTGCCCAACTCTCCAGCCCGCCCAGGTCCCTCTGGAAATGTATGCCAAGTAGTTGTGTGGAAACGTTGCTGGGCATCGTGGGGTTCTTGTTCTGAGACTTGTAGTGCTGTTCTTTTCCCTTAAATGTTCAGCTAGCATCAGGCAATACTGAGAATCTTTGAGTTCATTTCATTTTAGAGTTTTTGTTGTTTTTGCTTGTAGAGAAGGTCTTGAAAACATAAACCCTGCAGGCTTTAAAAAATGCAAATAAAATGGGCTCAGCATTTATTATTTATAGAGTTTTTTGACTTCTGACCTTGGGAGTCAGCTGGGAATTCTTGGCTCGACAGAACTCAGCACCATCAAGACAAAAGCAGGATGCGAGGAAGCCATTCACTAAACCAGCAAAGCTTTTTAAATGGCAAACTCTCAGTATCTCCTAAACTTAAGGTCTGGATGGCTCCCCACAATATGCTAAGGAAAGAGAGAGAAACAGGGTTAAACTGTAGGTAACAACCATGGGGTTAGGCTGCATGGGGCTGCTACTTTCAGGACCTCTCCTTAATTAAAACAATAAAATAAAGCCTGCCAAATTCATTACCTTGGAGCCCACTCCTTTGTCAGTGTTTGCCAAAACACAGGATCCTCTCCTACAAAGGAGATTGACCTAAAAATGCACAAAATAAATGTGTACAACCTTAGTAATAACACACACCAGCATTTTAGTACCCAAACCAGCTGGTTTAATAACCAAACCTGCCCATTCCACCACCGTGACTTTCCAGACAGCTGGAGTGATATCCCATAATTATTATTGATTTCTGTGTCAAGTGTTCGCTGCTGGGCAGGCATCCATCATTAGCCAGCAACCCACTGCGCTTCCCAGTGCATTTTTCCCTCACAAAATTTATTAGCGGAGGCGCTGGCCCTCCTTACAGCATTGAGAAGTAAACAACATGCAAACCCACAGCTATCTGTGGTGACTTTCATCTCGGTTGTTATTTTTCAGGTGTTTTAAACACAGCTAATGCTGCCGAGCTGGTGTAGGAAGTTATAGTGGGTGTGATTGAGTCAGGCCTGTTCCCTGTTTCATGGCACGGCAGAGGAAGCAGCAGCGACACTTTGCAGTGGAAAAAAACAGCGTTTGTGGGAGGTGGTGTCACGGTTTCCGAGTTTTATGTGGTTGGGGAGATAACTAAGCCGGTGAAATTCCGGAGGGGAGGAGAGGAAGAAAGGGCAGCTCTCCAATAAAAGGTAAACGCCGCTGCCCCCTGCGCAGTGGAGTTTGACTGTCAGAAACCGCGAGCTTAGGCGGGGAAGAAGAGGGCCGAGCTGCCCCTCCGAGGGTGCAGCGCCGGGGAGCAAAATCCTCCTTTTTCGTGGGGAAAAGTGCCCCCAATGTCGGCTGTTTCGCCGCGGTTCTGTCAGGGCGGGCCCGCGCGCGGGA
>NW_020455566.1:1233868-1236448 GCF_003342845.1 Nothoprocta perdicaria
GCTGCCGTCCTGGGGCCGCCCGGAGCGGGGACGGCGCGGGGGGAGCCGCGCGGCGGGCCCGGCCGCCTGTCAGCCCCGGCGCTGCCCGCCTGTCGCCGCGCTGCCGCTTCCCGAGCAGGTTGTTCGGGTCGTTTATTTGCGTGTTTATCGCTTTGGACTGCCTGCGCTTCAGCAGCGGCGTTACGTCCTCCCGGTGCTGTCCTCCTCCCGCGCCTGCGAGCGTTTGATAGCTCGTCCCCCGCGCTCGCCATCACGGCCTGGGTCGAGGTTTGTGGGCGTCCGGGCGCCGTTCCGGGCGGACGCCCCGGGAGGGATGCGGGGTGACCGCTCGGGAGCACGCCGGTGCTGCGGCGGCTCCCCGGGCTCCGGGAGCAGATCCTCTTTCGTCCGGTGAAGCTGCTTCCTGTGTGAAGCAACTTGCTGGAGGGCTAATGGTGCTGTCGGCACCCACACGCCGTGGGAGAAACAGAAATGAGAGTAACATCGAGTTTAACCCTGCCGAGGCCGCGGTCGTGGTCAAATCGGTGCGACTTCTTGGGAAACCTGGCTTTCCAAATGGGAAAAGGGCTTTCCGTGTATCCTTCTTGAAGCTCTTTATTAAAGACTTCAGGGAAGGCGCTGTAACTTTTATCCCATTTTGGCCGAACTAAGCCTAGGCCAGTGCTGCTGTGGCTGTTCACAAAATTTATCAATACCGGAGAAGGAAAATGGGTAAATATAGTTGTCATCTAATCTCTCGCAGGAGGTCAGCGCCTGCACTACTTCAGGCTAATTAGCGCAGGATTAATGGATCATCTCCCCGGTATCCAAATAAGCACAGCAAACTTTGGTTGCCCTTGATGATTCACGCTGGTCTGGAGAGCGGTAGCTTTTTAAAGCGCTGACCGTCCCCCTCAACTGGTTTAGCAGCCGCTTGGCCACCTTCTCCTGGCCGAGGGCGGTCGTTCCCAGGGAGCGGAGCCGGGAGCCTGTGTCCTGCTGCATGTTGGAGGCCCAGGAGCCACGGTGCTCCCTGCAACCAGAAAACTGGTGTCAAACGGGCCGCGTCTGCTGACAGGCCATTAAAATACTCTGGGGTTTGTATCCTCAAATCCGTCACTTGAACTGATAACCCTTGTAGCCAGTGGATGGGGAAAAAAAATTCCTGGATTTGTAGTCATGGGTTTAGTTTTTTATTGCTGCACCCTGAAGTTACGCACATGTGAACTTATTCCTCCTTCTGCTGTCACCTCTCTTCTCCCCTTGGTTTAAATGGAGACTGCCAGGTCGGCACAGCCTCACCCTGCTAAGTTCTTTAATATTGCTTTATTAGTGCTTTTTTTTTAAAAATACTTCCCTCTCTTTGCTACTCCAACAAGTGTCGCTGGCAACAAGAAAGTGTTTCTAGCTGGGAGGGAAGCAGTGCTCGCTCTGCCGAGCCCTGGCACGCACAGACAAAGCTGTGGGAATGCTCCGATCCCCACCGCGCCGTGCGGGGCCAGCTGAGGCTGGGATAGCTCTCAGTGTTGTTGTCAAAGGTCCGTTTAATCTCATTAATCCGGTACCTCAGACCCTAGCACTTCGAGGAAATCACAGGGACTTGTATTTGAGTATTTTCATAAGCCTTTCATTAACTTCTTTATAACTCTTTTTTGTAAAGTTGTTATTTTTGCCCAGTTATGTTGCCTTCTCCACCTTTAAGAAACTAAGCATATTTTTATTCCGGTATCCTTGCTATTCTTTTTAGAAGCAAACCTAAACTTTTTCTCATTCGTTTATTTGTATTAGAATTTTAAATTTGTCAAAAGTGTGTTCTAGTTAATAAGTATTTCACTGTTAACAGCAGTGATATGTTCATGATGTAAAGGAAATGGCAAAATTGTTTTTGTCTATATGGAAATGTGGTTTTAATTTATTTTAGAATAAATGTATCCTTTCCTCCATTTCCAGATTATATAAATTTTCAGTTAAAAATGGGGGGTTATTTCCTGAGTATGCCAAGGGAGACTATCATTAACTTCTGAACTTTAAGTCTGTAATGAAAAAGTGCAGCTATTTCTACTGATTGGCAGTAGAAATCTGTACACAAATGTTTATATTCTTGCTGCCATATTTTATATATAAGAAAAAAAAGAGAACATGTAAAGGGCTGTATGTCAGCTTAGGGTTCTGTCCTGTTCATGAGCTACAGTTATACATAAACATCATATTGAGAATGCAATTTAACACTACATATATATATATGCCTTAGGGAATACACTGTTGTTTAGTACCTGGAGGCTGTGAGCAGCTTGGAGCCCTTTGGCTTGCAGCCTTAAGAAGCTATGTGAGATTTTCCTGCCCAGTCAGGAAGCCCTTTTAACTAAACTACACCTGAAAGAATACTGCTGTGAATGATAAATTATGTCCTATATAAATTTATTTGACTTTTATAGGGCCTCCAGCAAGCCTTTTCCAGCCGCCCCGTCGCCCTGGCCTGGGAACTGTTGGGAAGCCCATTCGCCTCCTGGCCAATCATTTTCAGGTTCAGATCCCCAAGATTGATGTTTATCACTATGATGTAGATATCAAACCAGAAAAGCGTCCCAGAAGAGTGAACAG
>NW_020455566.1:1237263-1239295 GCF_003342845.1 Nothoprocta perdicaria
TTCAAGATGCAGATATTTGGTGATCGGCAGCCTGGATACGATGGGAAAAGGAATATGTACACCGCACACCCCTTACCTATTGGCCGGGATAGAGTAAGTGCTGCTAAGAGCAATTCTAAGTTTTTATGGAAAATATGATACTGTGTAGTTTGAAATTACAGGCAATGTCAGTCGGGGTTCACCAAGAAACTAGGTCCTCTACTGAAGTTTCTGGGATATTTATCATCATCAAGTTTCCACTTCCCAGCTCTTTTGTCAGTGGGCCTGTCTGTAATAGTGTGAACGAATCTAGTGCGGTCTTTCATCTGCGAGGAAGTTTGCAAACTTGCTTTTCCTCTATTATAACACGTGTTCTGTTGCCAAATGATAAAGCAGTTGTAGTCGACAAATATGATGTTTTGGTTTGGCTGCGCTGTGGAGATGCATCTTTGTGTTGCACATGAACTGATGGCACCAGGGCTGGCAACAGCTAAATCAGTGGTATTAGCCCTTAGTGCCCTGGGCCGTGCATGTTATGGCATGTCCTGTGCTCTGACAGACTGAAATATGTATTAAAGGCTCCTGATGCGAAATGTAAATAATCCCCGTTTACTCTTCTCCCCAGGGATCTGGTTATTGCTGGTACAGTGCCATGAGGAATACATAGGATGAGTTCACATTTACCCTTTGGGTTAATGGTGTGTGAGAATAATTTCAAGTTACTGTGCTAAAAAAATCTGAAATGCATTTCTCAATGATTTTTCCTTTGACCTAAAGGAATTTCTTGCCCTCATGTTAAGGACACAGAACATCAACTTGCTATTAACTGGCTGACATTGAAAAAAAAAAATGACTAACAGTTCTCCAGAACTTTGATATTACCATACTAATTACTGCTAAAAATTTGCACGTAAAGGTACCTCAGTGCAGTTTCCTCAGATGAACAAATCACAAGCTTTCAAAATCCCAAGGAAGCAATATTTTAAGGGAATTATGCAGGCTAATCATCATGAATGTAGAATCAAAGGATATCCAAGAGAAACCCATGATGCTGCTTAGCCTTGTGGCAGTCTGCAGTCGGTCACGGAGTTTTGTGCTTAATTTTATTCTGCTTGTGCCAGGTGGACATGGAGGTGACCCTCCCAGGAGAGGGGAAGGACCAGACGTTTAAAGTCTCCATTCAGTGGGTGTCAGTAGTCAGTCTTCAGCTGCTGCTGGAAGCTCTGGCCGGACATTTGAATGAAGTTCCTGAGGATTCTGTACAGGCACTCGACGTAATCACACGGCATCTTCCCTCCATGAGGTGGGTTATGTTGGTAGCTTCTTTCTTGGTTTAGTCTCATATGTGTCTTGCATTTTCATTAGTTATTACTTGCTGTTATTCTCCTGCTTCTACTGTAGAAGAGCTGAGGGATGCTGTAGTGTAATTCAATGCCTGCCTTACAAATTTGCAGTAGAGTAAGGAAATCTGATCTTGACTCAGGACTTGTATGTGCTGGTCATGTTTCTAACAGTAATTTACAATGGCCTTTCAAACTGCTCTGTCTGCAAAGTTTTTTTGTATGCTCACCATAAGTCAGCCCTAGCAGCGCTAGGATACGGCAGAAATGTGTTTAAACGAGTAGATAAGGAACGAGTAGATAAGTGTGCTAGAAAGGATTGATGAGGGTATTAATTTTTTATTTGCTCAGGTACACTCCTGTGGGTCGCTCCTTCTTCTCCCCTCCTGAAGGTTATTATCACCCTCTGGGTGGTGGCAGGGAGGTCTGGTTTGGTTTCCACCAGTCTGTCAGGCCTGCCATGTGGAACATGATGCTCAACATTGACGGTACGTAGGAAGTTCTGTCTTGGTTATGTAACAGGGTTCTTGCTGCTTCTAGACTAAATGCCCTCCTTTTTCTTTTTTTAAATCTTAGTGTCAGCAACTGCTTTCTATCGTGCCCAGCCTATCATTGAGTTCATGTGCGAGGTCTTGGACATTCAGAACATCAACGAACAAACCAAGCCTCTTACAGACTCCCAACGTGTCAAGTTTACCAAAGAAATCAGAGGT
>NW_020455566.1:1241455-1251029 GCF_003342845.1 Nothoprocta perdicaria
GTGAAAAGTAACAGTATGGTTGGTGGACCCGATCCATATCTGAAGGAGTTTGGGATTGTTGTCCATAATGAAATGACAGAATTAACGGGCAGAGTTCTACCAGCGCCGATGCTGCAATATGGAGGCAGGGTGAGTTCTTGATGTCTTGCAAAGATATGATTTAAATCTGCTTAAATGCTCCTTAAATCTTCCTATAAGGCTTGCATTCATGTGGGTGCTGTTCTGCTGCAGTCACCATGAAGCAGCCTTTTATTTTTAATTTGCTTTTGGTCTTTTTACCCAGAACAAGACTGTGGCTACACCAAACCAAGGTGTGTGGGACATGAGAGGGAAACAGTTCTATGCTGGCATTGAGATTAAAGTTTGGGCTGTTGCCTGCTTTGCTCCTCAAAAACAATGCAGGGAAGACTTATTAAAGTAAGTATTTTCCTATTTATTCGAGATACCTATTTCAGGGTTTATCTTCCCCCATGTTTCTGAAAGTTGTTGTGCAGTATATTTGTATAAATTTTAATGCATCTGTCAGTAAAAAGAAGAAACAACAGTTCTGCAATGTCATAAATATTTACAGCTTGCAGGAGACTATGGCAAAGTTCATAACCTAATGGACAAGTTAGGAAAAGGATTAATTTCCTTAGGCCTGAGGCTGTTTCCTGCTCTGGAGATGGCATTCTGCTTCTATTCTGCTGGTTTTGCAAATAACTGACTAGTCTTTTTTTCTAAATCCTAAAATATTTGCCTGTCATCTTAACCTTAAGTGCCTCCCAGAAAACATACACCATGTTTTTTATGTCCTTGAAATTACTTCAGAAAGGCAATTTAAACCACTGAAATGTGCAGCACAAATCCTAGCTGTTATTGGTCAGGTAGGTTTGACAAATAAGCAGACATTTATCGGAGCATCAGTATTGGCCTGGGAACTTACCTCAGAACTTTCCATCCCGATATATGGCAAGTGAAACACCAGCAAAAAGATCAAGTGCGGTCTTGTTGCCAAATGCATTTGTATTTAATTTCCAGGAGTTTTACTGACCAGCTGCGCAAGATCTCCAAGGACGCGGGGATGCCGATCCAAGGGCAGCCCTGCTTCTGCAAGTACGCGCAGGGAGCAGACAGCGTGGAGCCCATGTTTAAACACTTGAAGCTGACTTACGTTGGGCTGCAGCTCATTGTGGTGATTTTGCCTGGAAAGACACCTGTGTATGGTATGGAGGGGAGACCGAAACGTGTTAAGTAGCCGTGCAGCAAGTGGACCCCTTGTTAGGTGCTTCGTGAGGCAGAGCAGGCGCTATCTTCCGTTTAAAAGGGGTTTTAAAGAGATTGATTTGTTGTCCTTATTTTGTATGCGGCCAAAAAACGGCTTTTTGTCACTAGAATTTTAAGGACAGTAGTATAGCAGCTAGAAAAAGTAAGAAACAGCAGAGGGAACCACTGACTGTTCAGCTAATTGAACCACTATCTTATTCTTCTGTTTATTATAGCTGAAGTAAAGCGGGTTGGTGACACTCTTCTAGGAATGGCCACTCAGTGCGTTCAGGTAAAGAATGTGGTGAAAACCTCACCCCAAACACTGTCCAACCTTTGTCTGAAGATAAATGCAAAGCTTGGAGGAATCAACAATGTGCTTGTACCTCATCAAAGGTGAGATTAAATCTAAATTACCACCAGTACACAGACCTGTAGTCCCAGTCTAAAGTGGCCAGATGCTTCTTTGTTCATAATCTGCCCAGTAAGCTGGGTACTTTAGTGTTAAAGCACTCCAGCAGCATGTGTGAAAACAAACTGACAAAGGCTTTTTTTCCATGTGTCTTTTTTATTTTCCTTTCCATACTTGTAATTCGGTCTGTCTACCGTTTCCTTAAGCATACGTTTTTTTATTTTTCCTCCAGATGAAGGAAAAGTAGTGGTATATGCTTGTAACTTTGTTGCCTTTGGTCCTTTCCCTTTTTGTTTTCTGTTTTATGTCTGGATTATAAGAGCTTGAAACCTTGTATCCTTAAAGATTGTGGCATAATTGCAGCTCTGTAGAATGGTTTGGATATACCTTCCTTTGCAACTTTACTCCGTCCTCACCTTTCCGCGCTATTCCTCCTCCCTTTTTTTTTAATTTATTATTGCATTTTAATAAACCTTAATCTTGTTACTCAGGCCCTCAGTGTTCCAGCAGCCGGTGATCTTTTTGGGAGCAGACGTGACTCACCCTCCGGCTGGGGATGGGAAGAAGCCTTCCATAGCTGCTGTGGTGGGCAGCATGGATGGCCACCCTAGCCGGTACTGCGCTACGGTGCGCGTGCAAACGTCCCGCCAGGAGACCTCCCAGGAACTGCTCTACAGCCAGGAGGTGATACAGGACCTGACCAACATGGTGCGAGAACTGTTGATACAGTTCTACAAATCCACTCGTTTCAAGCCTACGAGAATCATTTACTACCGAGGGGGAGTATCAGAAGGGCAGATGAAACAGGTATTGTCTAATGAGCTCGCTTTGCTTGTGAGTAGGGGTCAGCCCTTCAGAATCTGTGTGGGGATCTCGTTTCTTTAATAAGACAACTTGCTTTTTCATAGAGCTTTCTTGGAGAAACACAGGGCACAGTTATAGTGTTTCTGATTGTGCTCTTCATGAAGTAGCAGTCGTTCATGGAGAAAAAAAAAAGAGACAGAGAATAGTATTATATATACCAAATATAGCACCTAATACTGAAATCTTTGACTTCTAGGTGGCTTGGCCAGAACTTATAGCAATCCGGAAGGCCTGTATAAGTTTGGAAGAGGATTATAGACCAGGAATAACTTACATTGTTGTGCAGAAAAGGCATCACACCAGACTGTTCTGCGCTGACAAAACTGAAAGGGCAAGTAGTGTTTTCTGTTCCTGAATGACTAGCATAGACTTTATTCCACTTTGCAATCTAAACGGTGCTGGCAAAATTTGTATTTCCCACTTAATTATGCACCAGCTAGACTTGCCAAGGTTTCTGAAAACAAACTCTTGAAGAACATTTTCATCCCTCCTATGTAAAGGACGTTAATATTTTTCCCCTTTTTTTGAGCAGTATGTCCTCCAATAGCTTAAAACAAAGCCCTAGCTTGGGAGGTATTCTGGGATCACTTCAAAAAAATATGTTGACTAATCATAAACTTCTCCCAAATAGGTGGGTAAGAGTGGCAACGTACCAGCGGGCACTACTGTGGACAGCACGATAACACATCCTTCTGAATTTGACTTTTACCTCTGTAGTCACGCCGGAATTCAGGTAACGTTTCGGCTCTGCTGTGCTCAGGCTTGCGAGTGAATCCTTACAGTTGTCCTTATGAGTAATGCTGCTTCTATTTATAGTTTGATAGACTAAAAATTGCCTCAGTTCCGTGCTGGCTTGGCACTGTGCTCTTCCAAGCACCGATAGAAGACTTAACCTTTAGATGATGTGATGCAGCTGAACACTCGTCCCTTTTCCGCAGGGAACCAGCCGACCCTCCCACTATCAGGTCTTGTGGGATGACAACTGCTTTACTGCGGATGAGTTACAGCTGTTGACGTATCAGCTGTGTCACACGTATGTCCGGTGCACACGGTCAGTCTCTATTCCAGCTCCTGCTTACTACGCTAGACTGGTAGCTTTTAGGGCCAGATACCATCTCGTGGACAAGGATCACGACAGGTGAGGAGCTGTAACTTGTTGTAGTCCTGGTAGCGAGATAACATTCCATTAAGTGCTGCTTGGCCCAGTTGTTCATGGTTCTCCGTGTGTGTCTTCCTTTTTGCAGTGCTGAAGGCAGCCACGTGTCAGGACAGAGCAACGGCCGTGATCCTCAGGCTCTGGCGAAGGCAGTGCAGATCCACCACGATACTCAACATACGATGTATTTTGCTTGAGAGCATCTGGGAAGATGAGGCAAAACCAAGAACCCATGCAGTCCTGAAATGTATTGAATGCCTACTGCTATAGCTAGGGCCCACTCTATTTCAGACTGCCCCCTACCAGCAGCTCTGAACAGTCGCACTGAATCTGTACTTCACAGCAACGTCTGATGCACCAACACAATTGAGCCATTTGTTTCATTGTTTTATGTAACAGAAATTCATAGACTGTCTTTTCTGATGCATTGGACTGAATTTTTACCTCAAAGCGCAAAAGGCCGATCATCCTGAAATTTTTAAAGGACTTGGCACGAAAGGTTTCTATTGAATATTTTGCTAGCTATGGTTTTTAAGTTATCTTTTCATCCCGTTAGTTTATCATGACGTCTGATTTCCCTGTCTCCATGCACTGCTTAGTAAGTATGCATATTATGGCAAAATGTTTTACTCCAGTTAAATGTACTTGTTCTATTGTGTGGGGCCATAGATTTTTTTAATGGAGATTTTAGACTTCACTACTGTAAATGCCTTTTAACAAACATAATTTTCACAGGTATTGCAGTTTTTTGTCGGTTTTACTAATTATCTTTTTAATCTCTGCAGACTTTGGCTGCAAAGCAATTGCACTATACTGCGAGTCCAGCTAGGTGGTTCCTGTTCTGTGAATGTGTAACATAACCAGATAGTGATGCCTGTCAGTAAGTTTTAATTATAATGGTTATAAATAATACTGCCATGGTATCGTAATAAGTACTGAACCATCATTTCCCCCTCTAAAAATGATTTAAAAAAAAAATTAGCTTTTAGATATTTTGCAAACTTTTACAAAAAGTGCCCACTTTATGCTGCTGTGTGGTTTGATAAATCGAAGTGATTTTAAAACTTTTTTCTCATAGAAGGTTTAACTTTGGCAATAAATATTTGTTTTTTAAGCCCCTCCCCTCCCCCCCAACAGTGTAATTTTCTAGCTAAGGATTGTGCATGAGTTTAAGCAACATCCTCGTGTCGTTTTCTGAACACACCATTTGGCAGGTTCGGAAGCTAATTGGAAAAGACGCACTTCCATGCTTTTTTTAAAGGATTATTTTTAACTGTTTTGTATTCACTGTTGGTGTCCTGTCTACAACATTTTTTATAAGCTTGGAAACTGGGTGTTATATGTAGGGAAGGCTTGCCAATCTGTACAGTCTAAGTGTATTGTGTGACGGGCAACCTAAAGACTTCTACCAGCATTTTAAACTCTTTTTCCATGGGAATCTAGGTTGCACACACACCTGCATTCAACAGCATGTTTAATCGGTGTAAGTCTAGTATCCTGATTCTGCCCCAGCCTAGAAATCAGTGGATTTTTTTTGGTTTTATTTTGTTTTTCAATGAGCTTGGCTTTGTTTTTTCCAGCTGCAATGCGCAATGGAGGGGCTTGGTTTCACTGAATACTTGTGGAATCCATGAACATGGTAGATTAGAGCTAGATTCCTTTTAATGTTAACATGAGGTAGCGCCAAGGAGAAGCTTATTCCTAAAGCGAGGAGAGCTAACACCATCACTTTGATAGCAAAACCTTGAGAAATCCAACGATTGCACTGTGGTCTCCAGTACTAGTATGGGGTTTGCTGCTACGTTGTCTGCTGTTCCAAAGCCTAGGAACCAGCCCCCCTCGAGATTTCAGCAATATGAAATGCTGTTTCCTTCAGTCTTTAAGCTTGTAAATAAATTAAAGTTTACATTTCTAAATGCTCTTTTTTTCAGTTGTACCAGGGTACACTGAACTTAGTCTTCAAACAGTTTTATAACCTTTTTTTCAAGTAGTATGTCTCATTAAGATTAAACTTCTTTTTTTCCTGTTGAAAGTGAGACTGAAGCAAGCTTTGCTCCTGGCACATACTGTGGGCAGGTTTAGATTAAAAAAAAAAAAAAAAGACATTTAAAATTTTTTTCTTTATTTTTTTTTTTTTAAAGAATACCTCACTTGTGTAAGAAAATCAGGACGTGGGTGGGAGACTGACCGCTGCTTCAGCTAGATGGCTGCTTTTCTCAGTACTCATTCAGGGAGAATACAGAAAAAAAAAAAAAAAAAGCCCTTTTTTTTTAGAATTAACTCTGACTGACCCAATGTATATGGAGAACTTTGGCACCTTTATGAGAAACTGAGCACCCTTTTTAGATTATAGGATCAAAGATCATTGTTTGGGTTTGTGCACTAGGCAAGATTTTAACTGGTTGAATCAAGGGTGCATAAGAAATACTTCATTTTGTCACCAGTTAGCTGTCCAGTGCCAAGCACTCCTAGTTCAGCTCGAGTGAAGTGAGAGCCTCTCCTTTGTTTGCCTGCGGCTGGACCCGATATTTAACCTCGGACTAGAGGGACTGCTAGAGCCCGGCTCCCCAGGGAAGCACAGCGAGACGCTGAACTCAGTTCCGTGTGCGAACAGCGCGGGGTGAAGCGCTCGTGAGCGCAGCGCTGTGCCCTGGAGAGAGGAGCGTTTCAGTTCAGGACTCCTGCCTGGCGGCGACCAAGAGCAGAGGTTCAGCAATAGTGTTGCACGCAGGTCTGAAAGCTGAGTCTAGAGGCTGAGCCGGGCGATCTGAGTTGGCCTCTTGGGACTGACTGAATCGTTATGCATGTGTCAATCAATGGGAAGATGTGCATTCTGTAGATGTAGCTCTTAAGGTGTTTTGTTTTGTTCTTTTTTTTTTGGTTTTGGCTTTGTTTTGTTTTGCCTTTTTTCTTTTTTTTTTTTTTTTTTTTTTTTTTTTTTTTTTTTTTTTTTTTTTTTTTTTTTTTTTTAATATAAATAAAGCCTGTTGGCCACTGTTTAGCTATGTGGTGTGAAAGATTTTTAAATGTAGCAAAGTTTTTAAGCATTGGGGAGGGTGTGGTTGACATTTCCGAAACAATAAAAAAAAAAGCAGAAACACCATTTTCAAACCAGTTCTGCTTGCTTTGTGATCAGCTGAATTCTGAACAAGCTCTGGAAATCACTAGTTAGCCTGTCTCAGATGTTTGGACAGCCTGGCTTATTTATTCTTCCTGTAAGTACCACGATTCCGTGTAATGCCTCTAAGCAGCATCCAAAGGGCATGAGAAGGTTGTGATATGCAGGCGAACGCGCTTCACGTCGCGCGGTATCTCGTTCCGGACGCGAGCGGCGGAGCCCACTTACCAATATCAAAGCTTTGCTGTTCAAATGGGTAAAGACAGCTTCTGTTCAGACACAGCGTTCCACAAAATCCACCCCCCAAACTACCCTCGTGGATGTGCTGTAGGATTTTTCTTGCTCAATAGCAAGGGAGTAACTCTGCTTTCATTTTCCGAAAGCAGAGTTTGGAGGGCATTGTATCAATACTGTTTCAACTACAAGGTTTTTTCCTTGTGAATTGGAGGAAAGATCTTGTAATATCATAGATTTTCTTATACCTTGCTATTGACATTTTCATATTTCTATGTCTAGAGGCTGAAACTTCAATGTAAGATGTTTGCATTTGTTCATTTTGACTTATGATGTAATTTTCGTTTCGAAATTGTTAGACTTGTAATGTTTAAAATCGTATTTTATTAAATTTGGACTGGATGTATGTCTATAGCAATACGAGGTACTCTTTCTAAACTGTTATGGGTGGGTTAGCAGCCCCATGTTGCGATAAGATGCTGGTCGTGTACAATTTGCAATGTATTTTTTTTTTCTTTGATTAGCCTGCAGGGATATTTTGTGTTCATGTGTCCAAAAAATAAATAAATAAATAAAAAGGCATTCTTGTGCCAAATGTTCTTTTTTCGTGTTGATATCTAATAAATGCACTGTACAGAGGGAGCAACGAATCCTGTTGCCTGTAAACAATTGTCTTAAATCATTTAACTTTCAATTAAAACTTGTATGCAACGTGTAACCTGTGGAACTCATTGCCACAAGTTGTTCAGTTCTGATAGGGCAGGACTTAGAAGGCAATAGAAATCTACCCCAATACCATCGTTAATGATACTCAAAGAGAGGACGGAGCCTCCTCTGTGGGGCAGAAATATTCCCAGGTGTCACAGAGTGAATTCTTTAAAAAATAAACTGCCACTGGATTATATCTTCCTGGAGTAGTGATGCTCTATGAGAGAGTCAGACATTAATAAAAGAAGCAGCTAGTTGTTTGTCCAGGTGAGGGGTTGTTTTCTCTTCGTGCAATGACTGGAAGTAGAGGGTAAGGACAGAAACTGCTTTCTGACGAGGACAAAACACACAAGCTATAACTGAGCTCAGGGCACATGATTGCTTAAAATAACCTGCCTCTTTAACCGATCCCCATTTCTACATTTTAATTCTGTTTTGCAGTAGAAATCACGTGCGTTTGGGAATTGCGATTTTCCAGCTCCAGGCAAGCCCGACGTGTTCAGAAGCAAGTGCTAACTTTGACGCCGCTGCCTTTCCGAAATGATTCAAAGGGAAAAATCGCTTGGATCAAGCCGGAGAGCCCCGGGGCTACCTGTGCTTTGGAGTGCCAAAAAACTTGAAAGGAAATACGTGTCTTAACGTGGAAGGAGACGCGTCGGGGCCTTGTCCCGCAGAGCCCAGCGGGGATAATTACAAGGCTGAGGGCAGAGGTAGGAGCGGAGCAGGATAAAGGGCTCGGGAGAGGAAACCCCAGGGTCTGGAGAGCGGGACGGGAAGCAGCAACGTGGGAGGAAGGGGAAGCAGAACAAGGGAGCTCGCTCCATGGCTTGTCAGGTGTTGAAAGAAAAATATGGCTTGACAGAGAAAAACTCTGTCAAGTAACTCTGTGGTGTAACTCATGTTTTGATGCACAGCGTGTCTGGATTTACGTTGTGCTTCAGGACGTGGGTTTGGTGATCTCGGAGCTGCACGTTGGCCTGTGTCCCACCACGGGACCCACGCATTCTGCTGCGGGCTGAGAGCAAGGCTCAAACAGGGGGTTAAACGCGCCCCAGGCGGCCCCAGCTCCGCTGCACTCGGCTTCGTGGTGCAGGAGCAGGACGGGGCGGCCGCAGACGGCGCTCGCTGGACACCCTGCCCGCTGCCTCCTTGCCAAGCTGGCAAGAAAGGAACGGAGTCGGGGAAAGGGAGGGGAAAGGAAGGGGAAAGGGGAAAGGGAAGTTGAAGGGGGAAAGGGAAGGGGAAAGGAAGGGGAAGAGGGAAGGAGGAAGGGGAAAAGAAGGGGAAGGGGAATGAGGAAGGGGAAGAGGAAAGGAAGGGGAAAGGGAAGGGGAAGAGGGAAGGAGGAAGGGGAAGAGAGAAGGGGAAGAGGGAAGGGGGAAGGAAGGGGGAAGGAAGCGACTGCCCTTCCCCTCGGGCTGCCGCTGTCCCCGGAGCAGCGGGAAGCTCCTCGGGGTCCCGGGGCTCCCAGCTGCACCCGGGCAGCGCTGGGTCCCTTGGGGGTCCCACCCGCGGCTATGGACCAGTATAGGAGCGCAGGGTATGTATACACGTGTGTGCACACACAGGCTGTGCGCAGAGCACCCTCGCGAGGTACGCGTACACCTGGGGTGCGCGTTGCTCGCGCGCGGGAACGAGAACACAAACGGACTTTGGGAGGCGCGTTAGTGCTGAGGCCGTTCCGTCGAGCTGCCGACCGGGGCGGCAGCCCTGGCCAAGCCCCGTGCCCCGCGTTCCGGGGCGCGCTCGAACCGGCGCCCGACATGGCGGCCGGGCCGGGCCGTGCCGTGCCGGGCGGTCCCGGGCGCGGCCGCCAGGGGCCGCCCTGGGCGCCGCC
>NW_020455566.1:1251495-1275055 GCF_003342845.1 Nothoprocta perdicaria
TGGGGGTCTGCAGGGAGATCCCGGCGTTCAGGGGCCAGATGGAGCCCTGGGGGCTGCAGTGGGGCCCGGGGGGCCGCAGCGGACGGGGAGCCGTGCAGTGGGGTGCAGCGGGGCAGGGGGCAGCCCCCAGAGCAGGCAGCGGGGCCGGGGGGCAGTGGGGAGCCCCCACGAGAAGGGTTTGGGCAGCAGCCGCTGAGCCCTGGGCCCCCGGAGCATCCGCACTGGCGCTCCGGGAGCGGGATCCGTGTCCCTGCTGCGGGACGTGGGGACTGGAGGATGCTGCGGGACACAAGGACAATGTGGGGACCCGGGGATGCTTTGGGGACGCGGGGATGCTGTGGGACCCGAGGATGCTGCGGGCAGAGAGATGCCACGGGGCCCGTGGGCGGCCGGCGCGCTCGTGCCGGGTCGCGGACTTCCCTGCAATGGCTCGGCAAGGGGATATTGGGCGGTGGGAGCCGGAGCGAGGGCGCGAGCGCCCCGGCGGCCGCGCGGGCGGGAGGCCGGTGCCGCCGCTTCGGGCACTGTTTGTGGCACCGAACTTTGGGCCTCCTTTGGTGCCGTCGGTCCGGAGCGCCATGGAGGGTCCTGGCTCCTGGTGTTTGGTGCCCATTGAGTGGCCGTCGGCGAGTGGCGATTTGGAGGTGGCAGCGGGAGCCGGGGCTTGATCCACGTCTTGCTCCGTGGCCGGAGTTCGCCTGCTCCGTGTCCCGAGCTCCCCCTGGGAAGGGCAGCTGCTGCCCAGGCCCCTTGTGCGCAGGTTTAGCAGGACTTGAGGAGCTCTGAGAAGGGGCTTCACGGAACGTCCCAGGGGACGCCGGCGTCTGGCTGGAGCGGACGCGTGTCTGGACGCTCCTGACCGCACGGCTCGGGATTGCTGCTCCCCACCAGTATCTAAGTGTCACTGCCCAGCCTGGGCCTGGCCTGGAGATGGGGCCTCCGCAGGGGACACCCGGCTCACGGTGGCACCCAGAGCACCAGAAACACCGCTCGAGAGAGCGGAGGCAACAGCCAAGGCGGGCGCCAGCCCGGGGCTGCGGGAGCCGCTCCGGGAGCTCCTCCAGCTGCTCCAGCAAACCTGGAGCATCTCATCCCAGCCTTCCCTCCCGCTTCCCTCGAGCCGTGGAAGGTGCAGATACCTGGAGCGGCAGTGGGGGGGACGTGGGGGCGCCGTGAGCAGCTGCCCGCGGAGGATCGCGCGCACGAGCTGCTTTTGCGGGCTGAGCTCGGCTCTCCCCGGCCCTTTAGTTTTCTCTGTCCATTGCAAGCTTCCTAACTGCCGCGGATCCTAACCGTTTTCTTCCTGTGCCGAAGCCACGAGCAGCCCGGGGCTGCTCTTTCTTTCCGTGGGCTCCCTTTATCTGCAGGAAACACGCAAGCGCACGTGTGGTTCTAGGAAGGGATTACTGCAAGAAACAAAGCCGGGAGACCACGTCGCCCCGAGCCCGAACCCGTGCCGTTTGCCTCCACACGCTCTCCTGTCTATCTGCAAACCCAGGGAGAATAAAACAGGGACAAATGATTAAAATGGCAGATGCCAAAAGAAATCGGGAAGCCGGAGCAGACGGAGCTCCCGCGGAGACGTCCGGGGAGCCGGGCAGGGGGAATCCGAAGCCTCCGCCTTGTCCCGGCCCTTTCCCAAGCCGCGCGAGCAGCTTTGCTGCTCTCCTTGTGCCTGCGCTTGCTTAGCTGGTCCGTGCAGGGTCCCGGTGCCGGTAGGTGACAACCCGCATGGAAGCACCACGTGCTGGGGGATTTTGCCCTTTGCAGCTGTCCCGGCCTTGAGCTCCATGACTGGGAGCTCTGGAGGAGCAGCCCGCGCTGGGGAGCCCCGGAGGGCTCCATTCGCATCCGAAGGAGCAAATATCCCGGGAACAACTATCCTGGGAGAAGCAGCGTGTCGCGTTGCTGTGTGCAGAGCAGACGGCAGCAGAGCCGCTTTCGAGGGTAAATCCTGCAGCGAAGCCGCCCGCGTGCCCGTGCACATCGTGCCCGGGCGCCTGCTTTGGTGCCCGGGGATGTTTCTAACGCTGCGAGTTGCCGTTCTTGGCCGGAGCCCCTGCCCGCCGCGTGCTGCGGGCCCAGTGACGCCGCTGTTGGTGTCGAACCCAAAGGCAGCTCCGTAGCATTGACCTAATTGTGCCTTGGGTGACTCGGGCGGCGGGGGATTCATGGGCACCTGGGCTGGCGGGGAGCAGAACAAGTGCTTCTTCGGAAGGCTCTGCTTGGGGACGGCGTCCTGCGGGGAGCGCATGGAGCGGCCGCTTTGGAGAGGGCGGAGCAGGCAGGGGGCTGGAGGCAGCTCCATGAAAAGGCTTTTTTTGTGGGAGGGGGAAAGGACACTCTTAATGCTGGAACAGTAGAGAAACTTGTGCATATATGTGTTCTTAAAAAAGCAAAAACACCTGAGGGAGCCCCCAAACCACTTTTCACTCATGTAGCATTGTGGGGAGTAGCGCAGCCTGGTTTATAAGTGGCTATTTAAGAGGAGCGCGTTCTAAACTTTATTTTTCCGAGCCGTTGGGCGGCGCGGGGGAAGCCCCCCGGGACAATGAGGAGCCAGGTGCCGGCGGCGGCGGCGCTTCGCGCGCGGCCCCGTGCGCGGACGTGCGGCGGGTGCAGATGGGGCCGGGCACAAAACCCCCAGGAGAAGCCCCGCGAAGCGCCGCCGCCGCCGCCGCTTTATGGGGCGTTCTGCTCCAATCCGCGCGGGCCAGAAAACGCGGCTGCCGCCCGCCCGGCGCGAGCTCGTTCTGGGGCTGAAAAGATGAATTTCGGTGCCGGCGTCGCCTCGGGGCTGCGCTGGCCTGGGGGGCGGCGCAGGGGGGCGCGGGGTTTTGGGGGGCGGTGGAACTTGCTTTTGTCGCCGTGCCGCGGCGGCCCCGTGCTGAGCGCCGCGGCGGCTGCGATGACACGGTCATTTCACGGCGCCGCGCGCGGCCCCGGCAGCTGTCGGGCTGCGGGTCGCGGTTGCCAGCTGTTGCCGTAAATAACGGGGCCACAAAGCGCATTCCCGGGCCCCTTTCCCCAAGCCGCTGCCACCTCCTGGTCCCAGGGCCCGGCTTTGTGCGCCCGGCTCCGTGGAGCAGGATGGGTTTGGGCTTCGCCGCCTGCATTGTGCCGGGGCACCCTCATTTACATGACAAAGTGGGAGTCTGTGCAGCTTTGCCATGGAGAGTGGAGGTATGCGAGAGACCCCTGCTCTCCAGGCAGCTCCCTGCAAAGGGGAATGCGTGCGCGGAGCCCCCGCTCCCTTCCCGGCTCCCGGCACAGGGATGGCGACAGCGGGACAAGCCCGGGCCCTCCCCGGTGCCTCCCTTTGCAGCCCGGCGGAGCGGGGTTTGGGGGGGAACAGAGCCGTTTTGGGGGTTGTGGAGGGGGGTGTGCAGCGAGGCAGGGATGCGGGGCAGGAAGGGGTGCGCTCCGGCATGCTGCCCTTGCCGTGCCCGCTGCTGGCACATGCCCGTGGATCCCGCTGTGCTCGCGGCGCTTCCCGGCTTCCTTTCCGCTCCTGAGCCTGACGAACTCGGATGTCAGCCCAGGGCGACTCGCAGACCTGGCCACGAAGCCGGTGTCCGCGGTGCCGCGCGGCTGCACGGCGCATTGCCTCGTGGTGCAGCTCCATCCCACACGGCGCATCCATGGAGGCCCAGGAGGATTCCACGCAGCCGGCCCTGCCCTGCACACCGGGCGCCTCGGAGCGCTCCGGGAGCGGCGGCTCGGGAGGCCACGCGAGGAGCCGGGCGGCTTCTCTCCGCAGAGGCCGCGCTGGCGAATACCGATTCGATTGCGAAGCGCGGCATCAAAACGCAGCCGCTCGCGGCCAGCGAGCGCCCCTGCCAAGAAGCCTTAGTCATGTGGAGACACGAGCTGCAGTGCGGGGCGCGCGGCCGCATCCTGGGGCTCCGCAGCGCCCACGGACACGGAGCAGACGGGCTCCGTGAAGCTGCTTGCATGGGCCGTGCTGGTGCCACGAGGGCACCGCGCCGGTGCTGCCGCCCGCCCGCTGCTCCGTGTCCCCTCTGCGTGGGAAAGGGACGTTCCCCTGGCTGCCCTCGGGTGTTTTTGCCGGGCTGCCGCGGGGGCTCTGGGCGCCGGGGAGACCCTCGGGGGCCACTCCGCGTCGGCGGCCGCTCGTGGGCCGCGTGCTCTCCGGGCAGGGCTGACGTTTGGGTTGAGAAAGCGCCTGAATGGGAGCAAGGGCTGCTAGGAGCAGAATGTGCTGGGGATCCCGAATGGGAGTCAGGGCTGCTTGGAGGGTGTCTTTGACAGTTGGCCATCCAGATGGAGCGCTCCCAGTATCTTATACACCGTGTTCCCTACCCCAGCCCAGGTGGCCAACGATTGTGCTTGATTTTGAGACAAAAATCAACCGGGAGAGGGGTTTAAAATACCTTTGAGTCCAAGGATGCTGCCGGTTTAGAAATGCTCTTCAGTCGTGCAGTCTTGCATCACTTTCTCATCTTTCCTTTCGTAGCTGCCTTCCAGTATCCCTGCGAGGAGCTTTTCGTTGCACTGTTCCTAATTTTCTCCCTATTTTTAGCAGCAGTGCCCATGGAATTAGCCTTTGCCGCTGGCACGATGCGTTTTCCTGAAAAGCGTCTGAGAACTGTACGCTGGGGAGCGGGGTGGAGATGAAAGGAAGGTTGATGCTCTGTGATGGGGACTCTCGGGCGCTTCAAAGCGTCCTGGTTAAGAAGCAATACCAGGCGAGCGAGCGCTCTGCCACCCTGCAAATCCCGGCCGTTGAATGGCTGTGCGGCACGGACGCCGTGAGCCCGGGCGAGACGGGCTCCCGGAGGCTCCGTGTCGCCGTTCCTGGCGTTTGCCCCCGCGTTTCTGGTGCCAAAGGCAGCCAAGCGCAGCTTGGGGCTGCTTGCAGAGCCGTGTGGTGCGCGTGAGCTGCTCCTCGGCATCGCGAGGCTCCTCCTGACCCCGCTGTGCTCTCCGCAGCTGCAGGCGCCTACCTGCCTCCCCTGCAGCAGGTATTCCAGGCACCGCGCCGGCCCGGGATAGGAACTGTCGGGAAGCCCATCAAGCTCTTGGCCAACTACTTTGAAGTGGACATCCCCAAGATCGATGTCTATCACTATGAAGTGGACATCAAGCCTGACAAATGTCCGCGCAGAGTCAACAGGTAAGGCAAGTATTAGAGGTTTTGGCCCTCTCTCCCTGCTTCCCGGCTCCTGCTGGAGATGCCCTAAGTGCTGTTCTTCGCTGCTGGAGACTGTTGGGACGAGGCGTTCGTCCCTGTCCCCAGCGCCTCGGGAGATCCCGAGCCTTAGCACCAGCCCCTGCTTCTTCAAAGCACTTGGGCTATTTTGGCAGCACTCCCATGTTTAAAAATAGCGAGTCACGGAGCTCAGGCAAGCGTGAGCCTCTCTGTTTCTTGTTGGCCTTTTGGATGCTGCCCCCCACATCCAGCTGCTCGTGTAAACCTGTCTGCTCGAGTCCATCTAAGACCTTGGAGCAGGCGACTTGCTGGGGAGCTCTGGCCCGGGAAGGGACCTGGGAGCCCAGCAGCAGCCAGGGTCATGGACTGAGCGGTGGGCAGGTTGCAAAAATAAAACCAGTGGCCAAACAAGCTTTCCTTTTCTCTCCCCGGTGCTCCGTGTCCTCATGCCGCCTCCTCTGCATAGGGAAGTTGTGGAGTACATGGTGCAGCACTTCAAGCCTCAGATCTTCGGCGACCGCAAGCCAGTCTATGATGGGAAGAAGAACATTTACACGGTCACAGCCCTGCCCATCGGCAACGAGCGGGTGAGAAGGAGCAGGCAGCGCCCGTTAGGAGTGACCTGCCCGCCTCCCTGGGGCCTCCTGCGGCACCCGCTTCTCCGGAGCCGCCCTGACCACTGTCCCTTCCCTCCCTCGCCCAGGTTGACTTTGAGGTGACAATCCCCGGGGAGGGCAAGGACAGGATATTCAAGGTGTCTATCAAGTGGATGGCGATCGTGAGCTGGCGCATGCTGCACGAGGCCTTGGTGAGCGGGCAGATCCCCGTCCCGCTGGAGTCCGTGCAGGCGCTGGACGTGGCCATGAGGCACTTGGCTTCCATGAGGTACCTGGTGAAGGGGGACGCGGGCAGGGGGGCGCTGGGGGTGGCCAAGGGGAACGTGGGGGGACCCCACGGGCCGAGGCGGCAGCCTGCTGTGGTGCTGGGGGCTCACCCCCCAGGCCTGGGGGTCGCACCCTGCGCTCCGGTGTCCCGGTTCCCCCGGCACGAGGAGTTGGTGCCATCGTTGCAGACGCTCCCGCCGCACGAACAAATGCGGGGACATCTGCCCTGTGAGCAAAGGCTGAGGGAGCTGGGCCTGTCCAGCCTGAGGAAGAGGAGGCTGAGCGGGGACCTGAGCAGGGTCTACAAATGCCTCAAGGGAGGCAGTGAGGAGGATCGGGCGGCCTCCTTGCAGGGGTGGCCACTGATAGAACTAGAGGAAACGGCCACAAACTGAAGCACCAAAAGCTCCACAGGAACTTAAGGAAAAAATTCCTAACCGTGAGGGTGCCTGAGCCCTGGCACAGGCTGCCCAGAGAGGCTGCGGAGTCTCCTTCTCTG
The DNA here is from genome assembly GCF_003342845.1 of Nothoprocta perdicaria. NCBI lineage: Eukaryota > Metazoa > Chordata > Aves > Tinamiformes > Tinamidae > Nothoprocta > Nothoprocta perdicaria. The sequence continues at coordinate 1,258,052 of NW_020455566.1, forward strand.
GAGGTCTTCAAACCCGCCTGGACGCAGCCTGTGCCCCGAGCTCTGGGTGCCCCTGCGTGTGCAGGGGGTTGGACTGGATGATCCCTAGAGGTCCCTGCCAACCTGAAGGATTCGGGGAGGAGCCAATGGGGCCGCGACGGCGTCTGGGGTCACTCGGGGGTCCCGGCGCGCGGGGCCGACGCGGCGCCTGCTCTCCTGGCAGGTACACCCCCGTGGGCCGCTCCTTCTTCTCGCCCCCGGAAGGCTACTACCACCCGCTGGGCGGCGGCAGGGAGGTCTGGTTCGGCTTCCACCAGTCCGTCCGGCCGGCCATGTGGAAGATGATGCTCAACATCGACGGTAAGTCGGGGCTCAGGACTGCTCGTGGGGCTCGCCGGGGCTGCCGTCCCACACAGGTCACAGCACCACGAGCTGGGGCTCCCTGGGGGATTTAGAGTCATTGCTGATGGCAGTGATGGGGTCTCAGCCCTAAGGAGGGGCTTTCAGGTGCTGTTGGTCTTGCTGCTAAATGAAGGGGTGGTTTTTTATTGACTTAAGCCAAGTCAAGGCCGTGGAGAAGGTGCTGAGGGCTGAGCTGCCCGTGTGCCGGGCCTGAGCAAGAGCTGCTGCGGCGGGGCTGCCTGGGGAGGCAGGACCTGGCCCCGCTCCTGGGCCGAGTCTCCTGCCCGCCCCAGGAGAGCAGAGTCCCATCCCGGGGTCTGTCCTGCAGTGTCGGCCACCGCCTTCTACAAAGCGCAGCCCGTCATCGAGTTCATGTGCGAGGTGCTGGATATCCGAAACATAGACGAGCAGCCCAAGCCCCTGACCGACTCGCAGAGAGTGCGTTTCACCAAGGAGATTAAAGGTAGAGGCCGGGAACGCGACGGCTCCCGAGGAGTTGATCAGCTCAGGAAGGGGGCGCGGGGAAAAAGGGGCAAAAAGATTGCTCGGGGCAGACCCTGCGCTCGGATGTGATTTTACTGCCCTCTCGCCTTAGGTTTGAAGGTCGAGGTTACCCACTGCGGGCAGATGAAGAGGAAATACCGCGTGTGCAACGTTACCAGGCGCCCGGCCAGCCACCAGACGTAAGGCGGGTGGGAAGAAGCCCTCGGAAAAGTCGGAGCTGTTCCCCTTTCTAGCAGCTGATGCTGGCACTGGCGAGCGCTGGGAGGGCCCTGGCGGCCTGCGAGCCCCGCACAGGGCCGGAGCTGATGTGCCACGAGTTGTCCTGGTTTTTACCTCTGAGCTTGCTTTTCTTCTGACTTAAAATAGATGCTGCAGAAGAGATATCAAGAGAAGAGGCTTTATCAAGAGATAAAGCAGTCCCCTTGCCTATTTGTATGTGCTTGTGAGCGGCAGGAGACCCTGTACTCACAAGTGGCCATGCAAAGAGCTGGAGGAGCTCCCAGAGCTTTTGCTCCGTGGGGTGTAGGGCAGCACACCCCCTCACCTTGGAAACAGGAGCCGTAAGGATACAGGCACACAGTGATGCTGGACATTTTGGCTCCGCTATCCCGCATGAGCGGCTGCGGAGCCGCTCCAGGACATCGCTCCCTTGCTTCCCCCATTGACCTGGAGAATACAGAGCTGTCCGGCCCTGTGTTCCTGTCCCGTGCTCAGGTGTAGGTCCCGTCCTGGGCACGGCTTGTGCCTGGCCTCACTGCCCCCGCACTTTAGCATCTGTTTTTCCAGCCCCGTGGTGCTTGGGAAGCGTGGGAGGAATGTGATGCCTCGGCAGGGCATTCGGCAGTGCCTCGCCTTGCTAATTTTGGTTCTTCAGAGAACATCAGGTCAATTCTTGGTTCTCACAGGGTTCTTTATGGAGCCATGAACAGCTGGTGCTGGCCGAACGTGGGCATCACACATTCCCGCTGCTGCCTGCCCGACCCCACTCAGTCCTGCCCCTGGGAAGTTGATTTTTCCCATGTTTTCGGGATGTGGGATGCACCGCCTGCCCCTGGTCTCTCCCAGCCCTGGCTCCTATAAACATTCCCTGGCCACTGCCCCGGATCAGCTGTGTCCATGTACCTGGTGCTGGCATGTGTGGCATGTCCTGTGAGGAACATTTGGCCCGATTAGCTGGATTAGCGAGGGAGAGCTTTATTTGGGCACCTCAGTCCCACACAGGGACCAGAGGACCTCTCGTTTGGTTTCTGAAAATACCACGGTTCTGCTTTTATTTTCCGCTCGGCGCCTGCCCGTTCCCTTGCGCGTGGGCTGCGTGGTGCCCGTGCGCAGCCCCTGCAGCCCCCTGTCCTGCCCCGCCAGGTTCCCCCTGCAGCTGGAGAGCGGCCAGACCGTGGAGTGCACGGTGGCTCAGTACTTCAAGCAGAAATACAACCTGCAGCTGAAGTACCCGCACCTGCCCTGCCTCCAGGTGGGCCAGGAGCAGAAGCACACGTACCTGCCCTTGGAGGTGAGTGCCGGCCGTGCGCGCCCCAGCTCTCTGCAGGCAGCTCCGTCACACGGCGGGCGCTGACGGCCTCGGTGCTCCCGTGGAGCGAGCCGTCCCGCAGCAAAGGGACGTGCCATTTACTGCTTCCTTATGGAAGAACTTCTGCTGCGCAGCAGATGCAAGTGTTAGACCTGGGGTGTGCAGCTCCAAGTGCTGAGCGCATCGGCCCGTCTGTACCGGGCAGCGCCGCTGCGGGCTCCTCAGCCCTGCTCCGATGCCCTGTGGCTCCAAGTGCTGAGCGGATTGGCCCGTCTGTACCGGGCAGTGCTGCTGCGGGCTCCTCAGCCCTGCTCTGATGCTGTGCTGGCCGTGGGGGCCGCGATGCCGCATGCTTGGCGTGCTCCTCACGTGCCGCTCCTTGCTTTCTCCTGCTCCTCAGGTGTGCAATATCGTGGCGGGCCAGCGGTGCATCAAGAAGCTCACAGACAATCAGACGTCAACCATGATAAAAGCAACGGCCAGGTCTGCCCCGGACAGGCAGGAGGAGATCAGTCGGCTGGTACGTGGCACGGGTCCTTGTGGCAGCAGGGATGGTGTGGGACTCGGCTGTGTCTGGCAGGCTGCAGCCTGGCCCCCGTCATGGGCTGCCCCTGTGCCCGGGCCAGGCAGGAGCAGCTTCATGGTCTGATTGCTCATCCCAGGCTTTGGAGACTGGGGACATTTGCTATCTTTTCTGGGATTCTTGCTACCAATCTCTTCCTGGTCTGAGCCTTTCCAGTGAAGCCTTTCCTGTTAGGGCAGACTCTGTTCTTGGTTGCATGGGTCAGTTCAAAGGTGAGCTCTCTCATGGGTCAGGGTGGAGGCCACGGTTTGTCCCTGGGCAGCTGGGCGCTGCTTGGGGAGTGGCAGCTGCTCTCATTCCCTCCCACTGACCCTTCTTTCCCTCTCCAGATGAAGAATGCCAGCTACAACCTGGATCCCTACATTCAGGAGTTTGGTATCAAGGTGAAGGATGACATGACAGAGGTGACGGGGAGGGTCCTGCCAGCTCCTATCCTGCAGTACGGAGGCAGGGTAAGCAGGACTACACCACCAGCGTGTTTGCAAAGAGATGTTTTTCAGGCTGGGAAATACCAGACTTGCCCAGAACTTGTGCTACCTTCAGGTGCATAGGTTAAAGTTGGAGTTCTTTTTGGAGAGCCTTTGGTTACCTTTGCAGTGTGACTTTCGTGGAAGCTGTAGCCAGGAGTCCTGCAGCGATGACTAAAGCATGCTCAAGGGCGAGCAGGGCAAGGCCGTGGTGCTCCCGCAGCCTTGCTCCTGCCTGCCCTTGCTGTGCTGCCATCGGGGCCCGTGGCCGGCGGAGCCTGGCCGGGTGCCGTGGCGGGCCCTGGAGGTGCTGGCCGGGCTTTGGCCGGGGTGGACGCTGTGAGAGCAGCGCAGCGGTCGGCTGGGGAGCAGGGGTGCCGTCCTCGCCGCGCGCTGGCAGCGGGGCCCGCGGGGGTCCCCCGCGGCACGCGGCAGCGCTCTGACCGTCTGTTTGCCTTGCAGAACCGGGCCATTGCAACTCCCAACCAAGGCGTGTGGGACATGCGAGGGAAGCAGTTCTACAACGGCATTGAGATCAAAGTCTGGGCGATTGCTTGCTTTGCCCCGCAGAAGCAGTGCCGAGAGGAGGTGCTGAAGTAAGGAAAGGGGCAGCCCGTGCGGGTGGGCCGGGTGTCCGCGCCTGGCAGCGCCCGGCTCGCCGCGGCCGGGCTCCCGGTGGCACCGGTGCTCTGTCCCTTGCTCAGCAGTACAAATGTGACGGGATCTGGGCTGGGTGTTCAGTCACGTTCCCAAGGCCTGAGCTAGCGCCTTGGCTCCCTAACGCGCGCGGACGGGCTGCGCCTCTCCCGGATCCGCCCTTGGCATCGGGCGGCTGCAGGGCTGCAGGCTGCTCCTGCAGACCAGCACCAGAACGCTGTGCTGCGCTCTTCTAAGCTGAATCTATTCACACTGTGTTGTGCTCTTCTAATCTGAATCTAAGCTTCTAGCCTTCTCAGTGGTGGCCGGTGACAGGACAAGGGGTAATGGGTGTATGTTGAAACCCAGGTAGTTCCATCTCCAGGTGAGGAGGAGCTTCTGCACTGTGAGGGTGCCCGAGCCCTGGCACAGGCTGCCCAGGGAGGCTGCGGAGTCTCCTTCTCTGGAGGTCTCCAAACCCGCCTGGATGCGACTGGGTGCCCCGAGCTCTCGGTGTCCCTGCTGGGGCAGGAGCTTGGACTGGATGGTCTCTAGAGGTCCCTGCCAACCTCAACCATTCTGGGATTCTGTGAACTTTCTCAAGCAGGAGTTGGATGAGATTGTGGGAGTTGTTTAATAAAAATCCCCTCTACCTTGGGAGCTCAGGTTTATCGTGGAATGATTTTCCTTGGGTTCCAGGAGTGCTGGGTGCCCTCTGCTGTCTGTCCACCCATGAGATTAGTCAGTATTTGCCTGTGGGATAAGATATCTCTGGTTTCTTCTAGTTGGAGAACTGGGCTCCAGCTGCCAAAACAAGAACGTGGCTGCTGTGTTTAAGAATGTTCAGTCCCTTCTGAATGAGTATAGCTTATTTAGGAAGCACAATAATTCTCCACAGATTTTTATTACAGCGTAATCTTAGGCTTTCTGAAAAGCTTTGGTAGCTTAAAGGTCCTCTGCCTTGATAGGCAAGTGCCACTGAGTGGGAATCATTGATTTAGGAAAACAGTCCCCTGGGGTCAGGCTTCTGCTGCGGACCCAGGTCCTGACATTGCCCTGCATGGAGAGGGCATCGAGGCAGATGTGTTGAGTGCCTTTTGGGGCTGTGTTTGGTGCTGTTATCCTATGGGATGGTTCAGAGCAGCTCGGGTCACTGGTTCTGCAGTAACTGGGTGCAGCTGGGAGCAGCACTGGGCAGACAGGGAGGCCTGGGCTCCTGTTGACTGCTCGGTGCCGCCTTCTGCGTGTCGCGCCGCGTCAGGCGGGGTTGTCTCCTGGCCATTGCTGGGTGCTGGGGAAGCAGCAGCACCGCGACGTGCTGGGTCCTCCTGCGTCCTGCGCCGCAGCTCCCGGCCCGTGGCCTCGCTCGGGGCCGGCGGCAGCGGCGCAGAAGCACCGACACGTCCCTCCTGCCGGGCGCAGGAACTTTACAGACCAGCTGCGCAAGATCTCCAAGGACGCGGGGATGCCGATCCAGGGCCAGCCCTGCTTCTGCAAGTACGCGCAGGGAGCAGACAGCGTGGAGCCCATGTTTCGGCACCTCAAGAACACCTACTCGGGGCTGCAGCTCATCATCGTCATCCTGCCGGGCAAGACGCCGGTGTACGGTGCGTACGGGGCGAGGGCGGGAAGGGAAGGGTTTGGTCTGGCAGCAGGGCTAGTTTTCCCCCTCCCTTATTGCTTCCTCTGCCTGTTTTGGGGGGCAAATGCCCAAAGCTGCGTGTGGCTGTTGCCCCTCTCATGCTGCCCTTGCCCCTCTGCCCACAGCCGAGGTGAAACGTGTTGGAGACACCCTCTTGGGAATGGCCACACAGTGCGTCCAGGTCAAAAACGTGGTGAAAACCTCCCCGCAGACCCTCTCCAACCTCTGCCTCAAGATCAACGTCAAGCTCGGCGGGATCAACAACATCCTCGTGCCTCACCAGCGGTTTGTGCAGCTGCTGCGGCTCCCGGGCTGCTTGCAGGAGTCCCCCGTGGCCTCCCTTCCCTTGGCCTGGGTTCTGAGGAGCCCTCGCGGTGCCGCCAGCTCTGGGGGAGGAAAGGGCCCGTGCGCTGCTGCATGATGCAGCCGGAACGTGAGGTCCCAGCCCGCCCTGCCTCGCAGCTCCTGCGCTTGGAGCCCGGGAGATGTCCCTGCGTGATCCGCTCCTCTCCGCGAGCTGCACGTCACTCCCAGGACCCAAAGGCTCCTGAGATGGCCCCAAAAGGCTGATGGCTGCTCTCTCCTTTCCCCTCAGCTCTGCCGTCTTTCAGCAGCCCGTGATCTTCCTCGGGGCCGACGTCACCCACCCGCCGGCTGGGGACGGGAAGAAACCCTCCATAACGGCCGTAAGTTGCCCTGCCAGGGCTGCGCTTGGGCCTCCCGCTCCCGCTGGAGCCTGGTGGCCCTGTGAAGGGGCTGTGTCACCTCTGCGCACCCGTGACGCCGCTCAGGGTGGCCCTGTGGCTCGGGGGGCAGCTTGATGCCGCTCTTGAGGGAATGGAAGACACCTGAAGGTGCCGCTTAGACACGGCAGTGAAGGGAACGGTGCCGGCGAGGTTGGGCCACGGTGTCCGGCTGCCTTGTGGGCACCTCATGTGTGTATCAGGGCTGCGCTTCCCGAGCATCCCAGTGCATCCCGATGGCATCCCAGTGGCATCCGGCTGGCAGCGGGAGGGCGGCAGCTGCCAGCAGATGGGGCTCGTGCCGAGCCGGCCCCGTGGGACGGGGCGTGCGGAGCGGGCACCGCAGCCCTGTGGAGCATCTGCCGTCTGCCCTGACACTCCCCCGAACGGTGCAGCCCGCGGCAGACGTGGCCGGGTGGCGTCCGGGGCCGCGGGACTCGCCGCGCTCGCCCCTCGGTCCCGCAGAGGAGAGTGTGCGGCTCTTGTCCCGCCTGGGTCAATCAGGAACATCAGCATTTTCCTATTAAGCTCCTGGCTTTCCAGGCGCCATAGCTCAGGTTTTCCTTGGCATGCAAATGCAGCTCTGGAGGAGTGTTTTTTTCTTAATTAAGAGAGGTTGGGAAGTGCTGCTGGCTGCTTGCTGCTAGGTGTGGGTGGGACAGAGCAGGCTGGTTCCTGGCGGCGGCGCTTCCTCTCTGAAACCTTTTCAAAGTGCTTTTTTGTGCAGGACCACAGCAGCTCTTTCTTTTCGTTTTTTAACTTAACCTTTACAAAAGCTTATTTGAAACTGCAAGTGGGGAAGAGGGAAAAGCCTTCCCACGGCCTTGACCCTCTCTGTAGGCCGCTACCGAGGGAAGCGGCCCGTGCCCGTTGCCAGAGGAAGCGGCTTCGCTGAGCGCGTCAGCTGGGGCGACACGGCCAGAGCCGCTCCCCAAGCAAAAGCGGCACCGTCCAAGCTCGGGACAGCGACACGAGAGGCTCCGGCGTGGGGCCACGTGGAGCGAGGGAGGCCTTGCTGGCCTCGGGACTCTGCCGGCCTCAGTGTTCTGCCTGCCTGTGGCACCCGGCTGCCCTGGGCGCTGCCGTCCTTGCCGGCCACGGGGGCAGCTCCCAGCCCAGGACCTCCTCGGCTCTGGGCTCCCTTGGCTCTGGGCTCCCTCGGGCGCTATCTGGGCAGCTTTCACGGCGGTGGTGCTGCAGTTGAGGGCAGGGTTTCGTAGCCAGGTATCCACAGCCGTGCTGGAAGTTCAGGAAGTTGCAGGATAATGTAGTCCATGAGGGAGGGGAGCATGGGCAGGTGGGAAGGGCAGCCCTGTTTGCCCCAGGTTTTGGACAGCGAAGCCAGGACAGCAGCTGAGCTGCCCCATTGGGGCTGGCTCAGTGGTGCCAACCTGCTGTCCCGCTGCTGACTGCAATGAGGGCCTCGCAGGGCGAGAAACCAAGATGTGGCCGCCACCACACACAGCCTACTTGGTCCTTGCTCTCCCATCCCCCTGCGTGGGAGCTGCCAGCTGTGGGTGTCCAGCGAGCGGGAATGTCCCCCATCCCCTGTCCCCCGCGTGGTAACGCGTCTGTCGCTGCAGGTCGTGGGCAGCATGGACGCCCACCCCAGCCGGTACTGCGCCACGGTGCGCGTGCAGCGTCCCCGCCAGGAGATCATCGAGGACTTGTCCTACATGGTGCGGGAGCTGCTCATTCAGTTCTACAAGTCCACCCGCTTCAAGCCCACCAGGATCATCTTCTATCGCGATGGCGTTCCCGAGGGGCAGCTCCCGCAGGTGAGGTGCCCCCGGCGCTGTGCTCGGCTGGCAGGGCTGCCACGTGGCCGAGCAGAGGTGCCCGTGGCCAGGGGCCCGTTGCTTCGCACCTCTGGTTTGTGCTGCTTGAGCTGGCTGGGTTTGCCAAAAGGTTTTTGTGTGCCAGAGGCGTTGGGCTAGTTCTGGTGGGAGCTGGCCCAAAGGGTGGCGAGCTGGTGATGCTGGGCATGTGGGAACCAGCTCGGGATGTGACCATCAAGGAGCTTAGGGCAACAGTGGTCGTCTTTTTCCACTTGTGTTTGGGCGTCTCCTGTGCTGCTTGGGCAGCTTTTCCAGGGTTGCCCCCAGGGAGCAGCCGGGTTGCGGGAGCTGGCCCGTGCATCCGCTCACAGCGCGCGCTTGTGTCTCCAGATCCTTCACTACGAGCTCCTGGCAATCCGAGACGCCTGCATCAAACTGGAAAAGGATTACCAGCCTGGCATCACGTACATCGTGGTCCAGAAAAGGCATCACACCCGCCTCTTCTGCGCCGACAAGAACGAGCGGGTGAGCGTATCCCTGCCCGTGAGGCTGCTTCAAGACAGCCAGGCAGCCGTTTGCTGTTATGGGGAGTTAGTGGGCGCAGATGATCCTGCTGCCTCTTGAAATAGTCTCTGTGAGCTCAGGAGGTCTTTGCACGTTAGCTGTTAGCGGGCAGACATGCGGAAAACGGGACTTGCAGTGGGTGCTGCTGCCTCGCCGGGGTGGGTGGTGCCCAGGATGCGAATGGAGCAGCTGTGAGATTGGGAGGAGAACGCTGCTTGTGCAACAAAGGCACCAAGTAACTCACAGGCTGCTGTAACTTTTGAGTTAGAGTTGCTCCAAGTTGAGAAACTGAGTTTTCATCTAATCTTAACGTGACTTTGGCTCTATCAGCATGGGTAGCGAGAACAGGTTTTGGTCTTGGCACGAGAGCACCGTTTCTCCTGGCAGGGATTCCACAGAAAACTCTCCATAGAGATCGCTGTAGTTCTTGCCCACTTACTCCTTGTTTCTAGTCCGCTCTGTGTGCATGTCTTGCCTGTGTCGGTGCTTGCAGGAAATGCCTGTGCGGGCCGGGCGCAGGCGGGTGCTGCTGCTCCGTGCCTGGCACGCGAGCTCTGTGCAGTGCTCCCAGCCTGGAGATAACCAGACAACGCGGGGCTTGGCTCTCTGTTCCCTGCAGATTGGGAAGAGCGGGAACATCCCGGCGGGAACAACAGTGGATACAAACATCACCCACCCCTTTGAGTTCGACTTCTACCTGTGCAGCCATGCAGGCATTCAGGTAGGCCGAGGCCGCCAAGCTGCTCTCGTGCTGCTGTTTATCCTCCGTTGCGATCGTGAACCAAGTCCTGCTGTGAGCAGATCCTTCCTGCCGCTTTCTAGGGGCAGGAAAAGGCCAATCCTGGAGGCTTGGGCAGCCTGTCCGAGCGGGCACAGTGCCAGGCGTGGAGTGGGTGCCAATGCGGCACAGCCGCTGCGTTGTGCAGCACATACTCGCTTTCCCAAGAGCCAAGCTTCTTTTCCCAGAGTTTCCTCCTTCGGAGAGGCCAAGCAGCAGCCTGCGGGCTGGCAGCTCGTGCCACGTCCCCAGTGCTCCCGCTCGCCAGACGGGACCCAGCGGAGCGCTGAGCCGGCCGGCTGGGGAGGGTGCTGTGCTTTGCAGCTGCCTTTCGCCACGCAGCCAGGATGAGTCAGAGCAAGGCTGAAAAACAAAACCAAACAGAAAAGGCCCTCGCCTGATTTGCAGCTGCTTCCACCTGGGAGGCTTTTGGCTCCTCTCGAGGACTGTGCGGAGCTGGCTGGACCCGGGTGGCTGCAGTGCCGCGAGGGGCACTGGCACAGGCAGCTGCTCTGGGCAGGGTTTGTGCCTCGCTGCAAGGCGCTTTCCTCTCTTGCACTGCCCACGAGCGAGTGACGCGCTCGGCGTAGGGAGAGGGGATGGAGGGACGGGCAGCGGAGCTCGGGGTGGCGCCTCCCGGGGCACCCGTGTTCGGGGCACGAGCAGCGCCTGCCACTCGGCTCCCTCTTCCCCCGCAGGGCACCAGCCGGCCGTCCCATTACTACGTCCTCTGGGACGACAACCGCTTCACGGCCGACGAGCTGCAGATCCTCACGTACCAGCTGTGCCACACGTACGTGCGCTGCACGCGCTCCGTGTCCATCCCGGCGCCCGCCTACTACGCACGGCTGGTGGCCTTCCGAGCGCGCTACCACCTCGTGGACAAGGAGCACGACAGGTGAGCGGGGCTCAGGAGCTGCCCGGAGGTCACCCCGGTCCCAGTGCACGGGACCGAGGGCTGGACCGTGTCCCCGGGTTCCTAATCACACAGTGATTAGGAATTTTTCTTGCGCTTTCAGCGGCGAGGGCAGCCACATATCCGGCCAGAGCAACGGCAGAGACCCCCAGGCCTTGGCCAAGGCTGTGCAGGTTCATCAGGACACTTTACGTACCATGTACTTTGCTTGAAAGCCTAAATTTTGTTACCTCACTCAAGAAAGCTTTCAGATTTGTAGGAGCCATACAAAAAAGGAAGCATTGGGACACCTTGTTTTTTTTCCAATGAGAAATCACTGCAGGGCAGGCAGCGTCGATTGAGGCAGGAGACCAGCACCACGGGACAGCAAAGATCCAGCGCTTTGTAGGATTGGAAGAGACTGATGGTTATTTTTTTAATTTTTTTTCTGGCTTTCCAAAATTTTGACCTGACCAAACACATGAAGGCATTCAAGGAAGAGATTAAAACTCCCAGGAGGCAGAAGCAGGTTTTCATGTTTAAGATGCAATACTATAGACTCCTGACTGTGAAATGGCCGATTTGGTCCTCCGTTGCCCACCAGGCGCTGGTAGGTATTTTTTGTGGGGTTGGGGGGAGGGAATTTTTAGAGCCTTAAAACAGAAGACTAGATTTATAAAACTAATATTTTAGAATATGAGATGCTTTAACGGGTTAAGGGGAAAAACAACTAGTTTATAGGAGAATTCTAACACTAACCGTTCCCCCCCGAATAATTCCCCCCCATTTAATGTAAGGCACCCTAGCACTTAGCTCAGAACTGAAACTGTCTTCCTCGTGTTAAAAAGCTAGTTAGCTGCTGCCATTCGAAGCAACAGTCACAGACTTTTCCATGGGTGAGTGCCTTACTATGATGCTGCAAAATTTCGATGTTTTTAATCTCGTAAGGAAAACAGTAATCTCGTCTTGCTGGTGGTCCATATTTCCATCGGAAGGAGTTGATTTTTATGGTCCTGAGTTGCAGTTTGTGTTAGATCACAACCTCATGGTGGTTAAACTCCATTGAAAGACGTGCACTTTCATGTAGGACAAGTTTAATGGCTGCTGACCCATTTTTGTTTCCAGTGTACTATTTGTTATTTAAAACTGTTTCTGACAAATGGGGGCATCTTCATCCCATGAGGACAGAAATTGCTATCGATTCTTTTCTTTTTTCTTTCTTTCTTTTTTTTTTTTTTCTTCTGACTTTCTATGATGGAAACCGGGATTTTTTTACTGAACATTATTTTTATACGATGCCGAGTCTGTTGCCAAAACACACGAGTCATGGACATTGTCAGCGTTTACACGGCCGCCCTTGCTGAGGCGGGAGCCGCGTTGCCCCTCAGCGCTCCCGTCTCCCGCGCGCCACGTGCGTCCCTCGCGTGTCCGTGCGGACCGGCCGCTTCCCGCCGTGCCACGGGCCCCAGCTCCAGCGTGGCCAAACCCTCACGGATTCTGCTGCTAGGTTTGCTGCTTTCTTTTTTTTTGTTCCATGCTATCACTGATTTTATGCACAGGGTGTTTTATCCTGAAAGCACACCAGATTGTTCCTTAGAGTTATCAAGTACTTTGTGACTGTTGTCGGGGAAACTCCTCCTGGTTTGTGTTCATAATGGCAAGAAAGCCTTTTATTTTATTTTTTTTTCCCCCCAGCAGTAAAACAGTGGCTGCTTTTCAGACTCTTTTTGCTCTACAGTGACCATTCTGCACAGCAGAGCAGTAGTAGCAGCTCCTTAACCAATCGCACGTGAGCAGATTATCTGATTCCTTGATATGAAAAGGTGCACAAAAGCTTCCTTAGAGGGAGATTGCTACGTGTGCACTGCTGCTGAGCTCTGCCAAGAGCCAACACCGTTGCAAAGCCTGTCACGAGCGCTGCCCTTGCTCGGTACACACTGATAGAAGCACACGTTTTATTTTTTACTTACGGATGTTTAAACTTGCCTTGCTAGCTGTTCATAAAAACATTAGTCATGTCGCCCTATTGCTCTGTCCTAACACCAACAGTTCACTGTACTCGTTTTCTTTTCGGGCAACGTGTTTGTGAAAAAACGCAGACATTATATGCTATGCAAACTAAGTGCTGAGCCCGCTGCCGTCGCGTCTTGTGAAGACCTTGCCCTGAGCGCAGTTGTGTTTTTCTCCAGACCGCAGCATTTGGCTCATGCTTTCCTTTTCTGGCCTTGTGTCAACCTCCACCGCTGTATATCTGCAAGGTGACGGGGAGGAGGCCGAGCAGCACGCGTGGTCGGTAGGGCGGGGAGCTCCCAGGGAGGCTTGTAGAGAGCAGGGACCGCGTGAGCACCAAGCGTCAACGTGAGAAGCCTACATTCCTATACACAAGTGCCTGCATAGTGACACAAATCCAGCACCTCTCCCATTTCACCCTCCGGACCCGGGCTTGTGTTCCGACGAGCTCCGAGGGGCTCTACCCGCTCCGCCTTGTGTTGGGAGGCTCCTCGCTGAGAGCAAAGCCAGGGCTTACGGTCAAAGTTCTCTCCGCAATCGGTTTGTTCACCAGCATTGTGACTGAAAGCGCCTTGCTGCCGCTCAGCAGCGAAGGGCAAAGGTATTTTGGGTTCTGCCTTTTATTTTCACGTTTTAGTTGGGTCTGTAATCCTGAAATGTCTTTTAGTAGCTGTGGCATCGCACGTGCCATTTTTAACCATTTGAAAAGAGATAGCGTGGGCATTTACAGAAACAGCGTGTTGCTCTGTAACGATTTTTTTTTTAACCTTGAGACTTGAAATGTAAAATGGACCTTTAAGATTTGCACTCATTTGTAAGGTGGCTGTTCATAGAAAACTATGAATGAAGACTTGCTGATGTAGCACCTACGTTTAACAGCAATTTTAACTACACAAAAGCTTCACGGCTTCTGAAACTCTCGGCTGTTGACTTGCAGATCGTGTTCTGCCCTTATTTCACCCTCCGCGTTGGGTTTTCATGGTTTTAAATAAATAAATAAATAAATAAAGCCAAACTCAGCTGCTGTGCCCTTTAAAAGCGTATTTCCATTTTGAAGAAGCTTGGAAGGGGTTTGAGTCACCCGCATGTTTTGTATAATGGACTATGCACTAAGCCTTCCCCCCGGCTCCGGCATTCAGTGTCCCTTACCCCTTATTTTGTCCATTGCAAATGAACGACTGCATGTTGAGGTACTGTGCATTTTGCTCCCCGTAGCACATAGGTGTTAACCCGTAAACATATCAGGAGCTGTAGCTACCACGGACCTCGCCGGTCACCCGGAACGGCTGCCGCGTCACCGCCGAGTCCCGGGGCGCACACGTCCCTCGTGCACCTGCAACCACGGCCCAGCGCATGCAGAGCTGGGGCGAGAGAAGTACCTGTCAGTGACCTGCCACGTGTTGAACGCTGCTCCTTTCCCTCGTTTCGTATCTGGCCATCACGGGGTGCACGAGGGCAGGCCAGCCCTCGGAAAAGCTTAGCGGGGACGGTCGGGGTGTTGTGGTGTTTGCAAGCGTGTGACCTGGTGTCTAGTGCGGAAAAGCCCGAGCGTTCACCGTTGCCTCATGAAAGGTTTTCTTCTTGGAAAACGAGCGGGAAATAAAAGAACGGGATTCTTCCAGGAAGGGAATCCAGACAGCAGGACAGCAATAAAGTGAAACTCCTATCTTGCCCGAGTGATTTGCACTTCAATAGTTGTGAAAGAAAACGGACGGGGATGCCAGTGCTTTTGTGTTCAACTTCTAGCCCCTTCGTACCTCCTTTGTATGAGCAAGTGTTGAACTGTACTTGGAGTGTTTGCAAGACACTCTCTTTGGGTTGTTATTTTTCTTATGGTTTTTTTTTTTCTTTTTTTTTTTTTTTTTTTGCTTTAACTTGATCTCTGTATGGTCCATTTTGTTAAACAGACGTGAACAGTCGATGTACAGTACTTACTAAGCAAGCAGCAGCACAAAACTTATTAAGAAAATATGGCTTATATTTTAAAGGTTGGATATCTTTTTTTTTTTTCTTTTTTTCTTTTGTATGCGTGGAATTAAGAATGGTAAAGAGTAACAAAACCCTTGGATTAGGCCAAAAGAAAATACTGTAAGATCGCAACCACCTCTTTATTAAAGAAAATGGTATGATTAAAGAGCTCCAGGACATTGTATTTATATTTGATTTGATTGCTTTGGGGTTTTTTTTCTTTTTTTTCTTTGCCTCGGTCCTGATTTTTGCTTGCAACTCTGCAGTCCAAAGTGTCTGTTACCCTGTAGCTGTTGCCAGAAGACCTAATAAAAGCAATGTGGATGTGCTGGGGTGCCACTCCTGAGTCCGATTCCATGGGCAAGGCAAAGGCAATCCCAGGCCTGGCAGGTCGCCACGGGAAGAGCCTGGAGCACAAAGAGCGAGACGCTGGCGGTCGCCGCGTTCCCTCAAACGCTGCGGAGGGGCCCAAACTCCTCCACTTCCAACCTGTCGCGGCTTAATGAAACATCAGTGCACAAGTTTGCGCTTAAAACCCTTGGGAACATGATGGGCGATTCCATTTTGTATTACAATGCCACCTCTTTGAGGAGTGACGTCAGTTGAACTCGTTATTCCATGGGGGAAACGTGCATCAAAATACGCTGCTTCTCCAGCTACTTGGCTTTGGGACTTTAGTCTCAGAGAGTTCAGTGGTTTTGAGACAGGTGATACAAAGGCAGGAATATTCCCTGGTTGATTCCCCATGATTCACAATCCAATTAAAAGCTATTAACTCTTTACCTACATCTTTTTTTCCCCCTTCTGCAGATGGTTCCCTGGTATCTGTAAATTTGAGTGTGTTCAGATACGTCTGCACATCTGACCTGACCTATTTGCAGAATTAAATAGTTGGTAGTCTAACAGACAACCCCACTTTTGCTCACATAAGAGGATTTCAGCCTTTTCTCTTTGAAAAAGTCTATGGATAGACATTTCCAGTGCTCTGCAGGTCCGCTGCAAGCCTGCGGGTAGCGGGCTCGTTATTTGTAGCCCTGTGGGATACAAAAAGGGTTTTGGCTTCAAGGTGCTTTAAGGACATATTTCATGTCCCTTCTGCATTGAACTTGATCCTCTAGGTGTCTGTCCTGATTAATAATTAGCATTTCCCAGCTTTGGAGCACCCTGCAAGCTTCCCAGTCCTCTCTGGCCCCATGCAAACCCTTATGGTTATATTTTGGGACCCCAAAATGGAGGTTCCTTGCCACCTTCTCTGAATTCTTCAGATTTGCTACTCGTTTCCTTTGCAAACGTGTGTTGGCAGATCTTTAAAAGCTGAATTATTTAGCAGTTGAGCTGTAACTGGGGGGTTTTGAATAATGCTGAGCAATTTTAGGGAAGTGCTTGCTAATGGCATGCACATACTTGCTAGCTAATTTGCTTTAATTTACTGTGGCATGAAGAATGTATGATACTGCAGCACCGAGCATCTGTAAAGATTTTGCATCTCCTGCTGCTGCTTTTAATCCTATTTCACTTTTTAAACGAGTCCTACTGGACAATGGAACTATTCTGTTGTAGTTTCGAGGGGATGGGCTCTGTGAGAGAAGTATAATAGAAAATTGTGTCCAGTGTAGATGGGTGTGAAACCTTGAAAATAGATCAGACTACTGGGTTTCAAATGTTAGATTGGCATCTGAGCCCCTGGTCGTGGTTCTGATTACAGTGCCCTACGCTGCAGAAACAGGTTTGCATCCCCATGAAGTATGTGCATTTCGCAGAGACGGCTCCTGCAGCCGCGTCTACTTGATCGTGCTGATCACATTTCCACCCGTTATCTTTCACGTTTCAGCTACGAGATATTCTAATAGTTTAATTTCCACATTTTTAGAATCCTCGCTATTAACTTCTCAGATAAAAGTGCAAGCTTCACTTATCCTGGCATTCTCCGGGAAAGATCTTTGTAATGTATGGAAAACCTGGGTGGTGAATCTCCAAAGTGACCTTCTCGTGGTCCGGACCTGCAGTCCTGCCACTGCTTTCCCCGTTGTTTCTTGTTTATCAAGAGCGGAAAACGGGACAGCGTTTCTCCATAATGAGTAACAATTTTAAACTTGCTTGGACAAGTCTCAGAATAGTTTTTTTCCTTATAAAATAAATAAATTAATAAATATCGTGGAGGGGGGGGGCGAGGGGGAGAAGGGGTTAAGGACACTGCTGCTACTGTTCGATCAAGCATTTGGTGCAGATTGAAGAATAAATAAACAAACAAACAAATAAATAAATAAATAGAAATAATTCAGTAGGAGGTAGGCTAAACGTTTTAAAGTCACTGGGGCAGCGGTGCTGTCCCCGGGGGGATTTTTGTCTCGGAACGAGGGGCAGAAGCGCCGGTCGCCGCGGTCGCCTCGGTCGCCTCAGCCACTTTCCCGCCACCGCCCTGAGGCGGGCGCCGTCCCGCCCCGTTGCCGCGCAACCGCCCCGCCCCGCGCCTTCCGGCGCCGCCTCCCCCGCGCCCGGAACACCCGCCCGGCGGAAGGGCGCGCGG
>NW_020455566.1:1275385-1312222 GCF_003342845.1 Nothoprocta perdicaria
GCCTCCTCCCGTCGGGCCCGTGACCGCCGGGGCTTCCGGGCAGCGGCACCGCCCCGGGCGCCCACGAGGCGCCCAAGGCCCGGGCGGCGCTTGGGCCTCGCGGCCCTTACCCCGCGTCCCCCGCCCCGGAGCGCGGACAGCCTGACCCCCCTCCCGCGATCCCGGTGTGTCCCGGCAGCAAGGCGGGCGCCAGGCTCCAGCCCCTCGCTTGGGAGGGGGTTGGAGATGGGGAGAGGCGGCCTCGAGTTTTGCAGGAGGATTCGCCCCCCGAGCGGCAGAGCAGCTCGAGAGAGAGGCCCGGGCTGTGCCTAGGGCGGCCTCGGCGTAACTGCAGCGCCAGGGCCCCCCCGTTGCCCTCCCAGCCTCCGGGAGCTGCTTTCTCTAGGGAAAACAGAAAAACGAGGCTGGGAGCGCTGAGGTAAAGCGTGCCTTTTCCTCTCTGGATCATCCCTCCTTCGTGATTTGTGTGGCAATTTTACTGAAAGGTGGATTTGGCTGGAAGAACTTGTAACCCAAGCGGTGTGCAGGCTTGATGGGGGTGGAATTCAAACCATTTGAGGAAAATGCCGAATTTTGGCAATTTAGTGCAACTCAGATAGTAGCCAGATAGTTTGAAGGTGTTAAATAACCTTGAATGATCTCCCAGTATAATTCTGGTGCCGAAATGAAATATGGGTTTGTAAGAATAGTAAATAAACCTTTGTTTGTTCTTTTCAGTGTGTGTTGTGCTAGGTGGCCTTAGATGCAGCGAGATGCCAGTAGCAGTGCAGGAGGGCATAGAAACCTTGAGACAAGCAGCAATTAAAAGAGCTTTGAAGGACCTTGAGAGAGACGTGTCCTTTTCTGGGTGTGAAGGAAAGGCGTGGGGTAGGACAAGCAATACTTTTAAAGATGTAGGACAAGCAATAACAGATAACAAGCAATAACAATAACAAGAAATAACAGGTGGGTGGAAATAAGAGGCTGCTGTAGTTTGGGATGCATTGGAGCAGTCCTGAGTCTGTCCCAGATTCTGTCACTGCATAGCCTGGAAATACAGCCCGTAGTCCTGGGACTTGCGTGAGAAGCACCAGGATGGATGCTGGGGGACCAGAACAACCTCGGTAGCCCAAATTGTTTGTCAGGCTGAGTTAGAGGAGCTGCTTGTAATGGAGTTGTCATGAGAAGCAGTTACCTGTGAATTAAGGGGAAGGCTGGACGCTGGTCCAGTCAGTTTTAGCCTTCCTAGTTTCTCATCTGTTATTCCTGGTGTACTGTGCTTTCCTGAAACAGGTGAAGTGAATCATCACCTTATTCTTTTAATTTTGTCCACATGCGAAACTTGTTCTGGGTCCTAAGTGTGTTTTAGCATTCACTTTAAAGAACTTTGAACTAGTTCAAATTGGCTTTAGGCTGTTGGTTTTTAGGGATTTCTGGTAGCTCGTCTCTGAGGTCAGTAGCAGGGTGTTGTATCTGAGCACTTGCAGTTTGCTTCTTGGCAATTCCCAGTCAGTAGGTGGGAGAGGGGACCTGCCAGCCCTAAACTGGGAACCCGAGGAGCAGACAGACGGGCAGAGCGTTTCGCTCCATAGCAATGATTCAGAGTTAGCGAATTGAGGGGCGGGAATGATGTAACTTTCAAAACACTAAAGAGGAAATTGGGACATGAGAATGAGTAAACCCGAGAGTTGCATGTTTTCCTGCAAACCAGTGGCCCTTTAAAGCAAGTGCATTTACATGCCAGGAGAAGTTTCTCTTGGTTGCCAAATGTGTGGTACAGCTGCACACCCCGAAACGCAGCTTATCCTCTTGGATTTGGTGTGTGGAAACGCTTCCGAGGGCCAAGGGTGGCTGTGCTTGTGTTTGGTTTTGTGGCGCTCTGCTCTTTTCTCCTTATGTGGTCGGGGATGAGCTCTACAAAGCAAATACAGCAGCTAGTTTTTGAGCTTAAAATATTTTTTTTTTTTTGCCTGTTTGTTTTAACGTTGTTTTTGATTCACTGCCTTGTTTTGTAAGCGTTTCTGGAACTGAGCTGTAGAACCGATCGGCACGTAGGTACTTGCTTGAGGAGGTTACTATCTGGAAGTGGAGAAAAAGGAAAAGACAAAGGAAAAGGAAAAGACAAAGCCTAAATTGAGAGCAAGAATGTTGGGAAAACGTGGATTGCATTACTCATGTAATGCCACCCAAAGAGGTTGCTGCTGCAGAAATAAGGCCATTCATGATTTCTGGCATAAGGAAGCAGCATTTAAGCATCTTCCTGGTCTGTTTTTTAATCTGGAAATAACTCATAATTTTTGCTAGTGCTGGGTTTTTCTTTGAGCAACGTGGACTGGGCCTCTGAGCCCAGGCAGAGGCCCTGGCAAAAGACATCAGTTTTATTTTTTCGTGTGTTTTTAAGACCGCTCGGCCACTTACGCAAGTCCAGCTTTAGAGCTGCAAGCCTGAAGTAATCACCTGCTAATATTTTTACATTTTGTAACATTGGAGCACACGATACGAAAACAGCTTAGTCTTTCCAGGGAGCTTGTTACTGATGCCCCTTTCTGCAAAGAAAGCATCCTGACAAGAATTTCATATTTTCTATTATGATCTTCCTAGTAAGTATTTTGTCTCTTGCAGTAAAATTATGTGCCAAAAGCATCAGTTCCCTTAAACTGTTTGAAGGTGTTTGCTGGTGTCTGGGCTCGTGCTCTTCCTCCTCGGCTATTCCGATTAGGCCTCCTTTGGTTGCTAGGTAGACTCAAGCCCGTGTTGGACGTGCGCCAGATGGGTGCTGTGGTTCTAGCTACAGAAATTTCAGTCATGTTTTTGTTCAATTCTCTGTAACATCTAGAATACCATAGGAAGAAAAACCTCGGATTCAAGGCCCTCTTAAGTTGGGAATCCTTCTGTTTTGATGGAAAATAACCCTATTTATTTTCTCCTTTAAAACTTGTATTTTGACTTAACTCAGTAATGCAGAAGTCTTTGTTTTCCTCCTCCTTTGAGGCCTCGGGAGAACATTCCTCTCTGCCATTGAGCCGGGCACAGGGCACTAACGGTTCTGCAGAGATTTATTTTTAAAGCTTGTGACAGCTTTGTTTTTTCCTGTGATTAAAGGACATTAAAACAGCATTGTGGCAGCCACAGCCACCGCGTCCAGCTTGGAGCGTCCCCGGGCCGTGGTGAGGGTCGGGTTTGTTCCCTCCGGGCTCCGAGCCGCGCGTTTCCACACGGGGACGCCCCCGATCCCAACGGGCAGGATCCCGACGGGCAGCGCGGAGCCTTCGGGAAGCGGCCGCTCGTGCGTGCGCCGCGGCAGCGCTCCCGCTTTCAGCCCGCGTGCCCGAAGGGAGCCTATCTACAGCCAGCAAAACGCACCGAACTTTAAAAAAAAAAATAGGATTCACGAGTAGTGTGTAGACTTGTGCCTTTTATTCGGCTCCTTGGGCGCTCGGTTTGCCGCTCGGCAGCGGCTGGAGGGTGGCCGCTCCACGCGTGCCCTTGGATGGAGCCGTTCAGGGCAGCGCCAGGGTCTGCCTGGCGTGACCAACTCAATGTTGTTTCTCTGGTGCCAGGTCTTGCTCCCACACAGATCCTCGAGCCAAGGGGGAGTTAATGGCACCGCTTTCCCCTCCTCAGCCCAGCACCGCCTGGGCCGTACGACTCGTAATCAACTGAGCTCCCAGCAAAGGCCTTGGCAAAACCTTCCGGGGAGACGCGGACGATTTCAGCCGTGCTCTATCGTGCTCCTTCCTTATTGTTATCTTAACTTCGGTGGTTTTGTTCGCATTTTTCCTATAAAAACTATGGCATGCATGGTCTGGTAATATTAAAATAAGCTTTCGAGTCACTTATGCCACTCGAGTGTTTAGTAGTAACTTTTTGCATATGCTTATATTCCTAAAATATATCTGGAGTAAATCCTAGAGCTGCTTTTACGCATGTCATAGTATTAAAACGACGGCAAAGTTGAAGAGAGCAGATGCTTGGACCCAGCTTTGCATAAGCAGAGTCTGTGAGGGAGTTTTAAAGGCTGCAGCTTGTTTTATGTTTTTGTTTTATCTTTTGGCTTGAAGCCAACCCAAATCCGAATTACTCGCTCGGTTTCTGAGTGGAACCGGGCAAATGTTACCACAGAATTTATATTGTAAGTTCACTTATTCTCAGTACATGGTTTCCCTCAAGAAATAAAATTTTCCAGGAATGATGGAGATTAATCAAAAGGCAAATAAGAAGCATTTTACCAGCGCTTGACATTTGAGCTCCTCTATGAAAATGAGTGGGCAGGATTTGCTATCTGCGTCACTGAGTGGGAGGAGAGGGGGAATTTTTAACTAACTTAATCAAATGCTCTGTAAATCATGACATTTGTATGATGAGTAATTTTTTTTTGAAACTCCCAACAAAGCTTTTTTTGTTTTTTTTTTTTTTGCTTCTTGTCTGGAATGAGACAGTTTAAAGTGGAGATCCTAGTAGAAATTGAAAATGGATCATGTTCATCATGGTGTGTTTGCTTCTTGGGGAGGCATAAGTGACCTAGAACTCTGAGGAATTTTGTCTAAAATGAAGGAGTTTTATTACTGATCCTCTACGGGAGAGGGACAAAATGCATTTTTATGTCCCCAGCGTGTGCACCTGCATTTGCCAGGATCCACGTGTGAGTTTTCACCCACTGAAACGCCGGTGAGCGTGACCGGCCCGGCCAGGCTCGTGCGACGCGCCCCGCTTCCCGCCTGCTCCAGGGATTTGACGGCTTTGGCTCTGTTTTGCAGGACCCGTCGGGGCACAGCCCCTCCTCATGGTGCCCAGACGGCCCGGCTATGGCACCATGGGCAAACCCATTAAACTGCTGGCCAACTGCTTCCAAGTTGAAATCCCAAAGATTGATGTCTACCTCTATGAAGTGGACATCAAACCAGATAAGTGTCCTCGGAGGGTGAACAGGTAAGATGGCAAAATTCATCCCCTAAATTTTATTGTCGTTATGTAAACTCAGCATTGAAGGCTTTATAAATGCCTACACAAAGTGTGAATTAAAACGAAGCTAGTAAGTTGCCCATGCTGGGATATAGGACCTCAACGTGAATCAATATTTAATATAATCGTACTTTCACAAATGGTTAACTTACTAATGTGCTATTAAATTAAAAATGCCTGTGAAACTGTAATCATAGGTCTCCACAAAGTACTTTAAAGGGGTGTTTTTGTGTTGAGGTTTTGGGTGACTGATTCACACCCAGAGTTTGGGTGCTGGGAGCTTTGCGACCTGCTAAAAAGCCACCGAAGGGAGAGTGGCTCCGCACGGAGACCTGGTCGTGAGGGGAAAGTCACTGCTGCTCAATGTGCCCGGAGAGGAAGTCGGTATTTACTGCCTCGCTGAAGTACTTGGGTTAATGCTGTCTGCTCAGGAAATGGTTTATTAGCGAGTCGCTGCTCTGCGGAGAAGAATGCCAGTTATGCACAGCCCGAGAACAAAAACTTGTAGTTTCTGTAGAATAAGGAAATTTTGATGCAACAAGTACAACAGTTGTAAGGCCATTGCAAATAGGAATATTGCTGCGCAGAGTTCAAAAGCCCGAAGGCATGTTTCGGTCAGAGGCGCTGAGAGTCTCCTTGCACCCTGATGTATCTGCTTGCATCGAGAAAACTTTTTTTTTTACGATGAAAGCGCTATTCAATTTTAAGTTAAATTTCATTGCTTGTGTTGCTCTGTGTTCTCTTTATTGCCCCAAACCCATTAAAGAAAGAATAATATATGATTGTGTGCAATTTTCAGTTAAAATATTTTCTAGTACTTCAGCATTTGCATTGATTATGGTTTTATTCTTTAGTGTTTGTCTCATATTTTAGTTGGATGTGAAGCACCTTTTTGGAGGATCAGTGGGTGGCTCTGTAATTCACTTGAGTAATGTGTTTGTTGAAGCTCTTCAGCAAAATGCAGGGCAGGGGGGAGCCAGTTCCAGCATGATACTTTTTTTCAAACATTTCCTTTGTAAATGCCAACTTTTCTAGGGAGGTGGTGGACTCCATGGTGCAGCATTTTAAAGTGACGATATTTGGGGACCGTAGACCAGTTTATGATGGGAAAAGAAGCCTTTATACAGCCAATCCACTTCCCGTGGCCACTACTGGGGTAAGAATTGGAAAAATACTGATATTTTTGACAACTTTCTAGAATGAAATGTAAGCAAGCAAAACGTCTGAAACTGTAGAATCCAGAAAAACGCAATATCGGAAGTTATCTGTACTGAAATCAAGTCACTAATGTATATTTTTGGCAGTTCTGCGGTATGTATATGTGCATGTAGGATTTGCATTTAGAACCTCCCCTAGAAGCATTTAGTAGACACTTTCCTCATCTATGAAACTATCCATTCAATAGTCAGTTTTCTGGATGGTAATACATTCTCCCTGTGAAATGCTATTAAGAAATTAAACTACAATTTCTCTAAAACTTTATTTTTTTGTATATGTGGACAAGAATTCCGCATGTTAGCACCTGAGTATAAGGAATTTGTTTTACATCAAGGATACGTAGTCCATACTGTTAGTAGTAACAGCACTTAAGCAGTCAGATTTAAGACCAAAGGCTACAAGTTTGTCCAGAAGTTCTCTGTAATATATTTGTATAAGTACCTAAGAGATTAGTAGCCAGTTTTAAGGTATTGGGATGTGTTGCTTCCTGTTTCCTGTACTTGCTCTTTTAAGTTAAAGCCGAAAAAAAAAAATCCTGAAAGCTTTCACAGTGCTGTTTAGCCAACGGTTTGTTAAATAGACATTTTTGTGTAAATGGTATCGACTGCTGGAGTGGGAGGGCCGAAGTGGGCTAAGCATGGTTATTGCTTCAGACTTCCAGAAATACATTGACTTGAAAGCCACTTTTGTGCCCTCCTTTCACCCTGTTCGGGGCGGGAAAATTGCACTTTATGGTTATTAATGGCAGTGCTGACAAAGTGGACTGTGAAAAGGGTTCTGAAGGCAGGACCCTTAATCCCTGTTATTGGGCTGAACCAAAGTGTTGATGTCGTTTGCACATTATACAGACTTCTTTGAGCTCTCCAGTTCAAAAAAAAATGCAAGAGATGATGGTTCTTCAGTAGCCCTTGGATTTGAAATACTAGACAGCTAGACCAAGCATGGGATACAGCCGTTTTCTTTTGCTCTTTTTCCACCCCCATTAGGTGGATTTGGATGTGACTTTACCAGGAGAAGGAGGAAAAGATCGTCCCTTCAAAGTGTCCATCAAGTTTGTTTCTCGGGTGAGCTGGCACTTGCTGCATGAAGTTTTGACGGGAAGAACCTTGCCTGAGCCTCTGGAACTAGACAAACCCATCAGCACTAACCCTGTTCATGCTGTCGATGTGGTGCTACGACACCTGCCCTCCATGAAGTAGGTTCACTGTCTTCCTGCAGCCTTTCTGTACCTGAAGTCTCCCCATTGGGAGACTTTGATTGCTATTTGTTCACAAGTGAAAAGAAAGTAAATTGAGTATTCCCTTATACAGCACATCCCAGTAACCACACTGGGCAGAATTAAGCTAAATCTGTAGAAATGTGTGTTTTTGTAGGCTTTTGAACTCCGGGTGGTTTACTTTTCCAAAAAAGATCAAGAAACAAGAGGCCTTGAAGTATGTCTGTCTTGAAATCCTGAAGGATTGCAGGATGCTGTAGCACTGCTTGGTCTTTTCTGCTTCAGCTGAGCCAAGTCTCATGCATTTAGTGTTAATACCTAAAATTATCTGTCTCTAATTCTCTGGGATACAATGCTGTATACCTCTCATTTTAATTAAGCACTGAATACATATTTTAACCATGTTTTTCCCTGCTTTTTTTCATTGAGTGTAAATGACTCCCCAAAAAATAACTTGTGATTTTTATGGTAGCCAGAATTTCCCAGCTAGCCCAGATTTCAAAGAAACACAAAACCTGATAATCTCTGTTTGATATCTGTCCATTCTAACTGGAAGCAAGCGTGGAGGTTTATGAACAGCCGTTTCTGAGTTTGGAGACAAACAGTAGTTTCTCTAACTCTCTGTTTCTGCCACAATTAATACATTGTAGGCTATTAGAAGTAATCAAATGTCCCCTATTAAAACAAATTAAAGCAAAATGGCATTTGAGGGTCACTCCAGTAATATGCAATATGTAGAATCTGCGTTCTAATAGCGATTACTGAAGTGAAAGATAAGAAAGGGTGAGTTAGTTTTTGTTATTTGTTGTAAAAAATGAAAATGATTGTGAATCACAAAGTCTAGTAAATGTTTTGTCTATTTTAAAAACACTGTGGTGGGAACAGCAGCATTTGGAATGTCTTATTTAAGCTTATTTTAAGAGGCACAGATTTCTGATGCCCAAAATTATGAAAAAAGAAATGTTCTGTGCTGTAATCCTTTTATTACAGAGTTTTATTCTGACTTACATTTGGAAGGCAGTGCCATAAACTTGTGGTCACGTCTCTCAACAGGTACACGCCGGTGGGCCGCTCCTTCTTCTCGGCTCCGGAAGGCTACGATCACCCCCTGGGAGGCGGCAGGGAGGTTTGGTTTGGATTCCATCAGTCTGTTCGGCCGGCCATGTGGAAGATGATGCTCAATATTGATGGTAAGTCGGAGTTCAGGACTGGGAAGGAAGATAAGTCGTGCCTGCAAGAATAAAATTGGGTTTGTCACTCACTCTTATCATGAGCTTGTGTTTGGTACAGTTGTGTGGTATTAACTTCTGTTGCCTTCTGAACAGAGGGATTTGGTTACGGAAGCCATCCCCTACACTGAGTGTCAAGATAATTGTGAGAGCTCGTGGTATAAACTCGAGCGAAATAAGAAAACTTGAAAACATTATTTGTTTTATACACAAGAGATTTGCAAAACGCTTTTCGCCAAAATCTTACTTAGTTTCTTTGCTCGGATGAAGATCTAGTATATCCTTATAAAACACAACATCAACTGTAAGCTCGACCCTGTGCACCTGCTGCAATGACAGCAGTAGAGTGAGGCTGTGGTAATGAAGAATACAAACGTGTCGTTTGGCTTCCTGCTGGGCCTGTTCACACCAGGTCTCTGTGGCAGACCTAGAAATTCTAAATTATTTTTTGGATCTGTCATGAAGTAGGAAGATGAAGGAAACAGAAAGGAAAGCATAACTGAATTATGAAGGAAACGGAAAGGAAAGCATTACATACCTTATTCCTGTATTGATAAATCCACAGTAATGTCAATAAGCAGCTTCATTCCTCCCCTGGATGTGAAATTTGAGATTTTTTTGTGTGTTTAAACTGCAATTTAAAGGATGCTTCAACTTGAGTTGAAGGCCGCGCGTTCACGAGCGCCGTCCGGGGGTGGTGGCCAGGGTGCGTCACGGGAAGCTGGGCAGTGACGCGGGTCTGAGGAATGTTTTATTTTGTTAGCGTAGAGATGTGGTGCTTTGGTTATGTGAGATCTGGAAAAGCAATAAAGTGCTTGTCAACTATTTCATAATCATTTTTGCTGCTATTTAAAGTTTTAAGTGTATGGGGGTGTTTGCTTGTATTGCAGCTGTGGTTGGTGCCTCCTCACATTTCTTGCTAAAAAATGTTTCACTTGAGTATGACTTTGCCAAGGATACTGTTATTGATCTTAATTTATCTTAATTTAGTGGAGTCAATCAACTGTCCTGCTTGAAAACAGGTTTCTTTCACTTAATGTGACTGTATCATCAAATATGTTGATTCAGATTATTTTACTCTAAATGCTTTCCTTTTAGTTTCTGCCACTGCCTTCTACAAAGCACAACCTGTAATTCAATTCATGTGTGAAGTTCTTGACATTCATAATATTGATGAACAACCAAGACCTCTGACTGATTCTCATCGGGTAAAATTCACCAAAGAGATAAAGGGTGAGTAGAAGCGGGTCTGTCTTGTCCCACGTAACGCATTCCAGCCGCTTCGGAGGGACGTGTTTGAACTGGCAGCCTCCCAGTTAGCATGCACTAAGGGCCATAGCACTGCCAAGAGAATTGCAGTATTGGCTGTTTGTAGTTCGAGAATTAAATGAAACAATGTGGCTCTGCAGAAACTAAAATTGAAAAATGAGATACTTTCCCCTTGGATCGAGAGGAAGAAAGCAGGTGTGGTGGTTGCTGCCTGGTTGGGGGTAAGCAGCTGCTGCCTTGCTGGATGGCTAACCTCTCTTAGCCAGTGTCAGTGAAGCTGTGGCACCGCTGTGGTTTAGGTCTCCTGCCATCTAACTGCTGAGGCAAAATGAGCATTGATTTCAAAGTTAGCACCATTGATTCTTAAAATGTGGGCTATTGCAGTGACTTCCAGTAGCTGATTGCCATATGGAAAAACGAGTACCACTTGCTGACTTGCAGCTGAAGGCCAAATTCCATTCCAAAGGAATTGCATAAGCTTCTGGTTTGAGTAGTTTCACTCCATATATGCTATTTTGCTTTGTGTTTTCCCACATCCTTTCATTCCAGTGAAGTTTACGGAGAAAGAAGTCTTGAAAGAGAATTCTAAGCTCTTCTGAGGTGGTTGCGTTTTATTATGTAGAATTAGTCTACTGTACCATTGACAGCAAGAAAAAAAAATATATGTGTGTATATATATATATAGTCACAAAATGGCTTATGGAATAGTCATCATTTAAAAAATAATTACTTTGCAATAGTCTTTCCATACCTCCTTTTCCAATTATCCATTTGAGTTTGTTCTGGAGGACAGATAATTGGAAAATAAAGAGCTGTTTCTTCTGAATTCTTGTAGCATCCAGATATTGCATGCAGGATATTGTGATATTCAAGTGTAGTGAAACAAATCCTGCATTAAAGAATCTCCAGGCTCTGTGAGCAGCACTGTGGGAGGCAAGAGCCTTCTGCAGGGCCACAGCAGGTTAATGACAAAGCAGTGAATGATTCCAGATCCCTAGGTAGCAAATGCTCTTTTCTGTTGGGCCACAGTGTTTCATGGTTTGGGTTTGATGTTTAATCTGAAGGCTGCAACAGGCCAGGGGGTGATTTTGATTGTTGCCATCCTCTCAGTAAGGCTCATATTGATATTTGTACTTGATGTTGTCAGGAGTTACAAGCACAGTTAATAATTCTTTGCAAGGCCCCTAGTGAATGGATCCTGGTCCCCAAGGACCACGATGTGCTCTGTGGTCTACAGTCCACATGAGCATCAACAGGGCAAGTCATCCAGTTGCCTTCCCTTTAAATAGGACCTGTGGCTTGAACTTTTCCTTCTTGGGACTAGCCAGGGGCTGGTGTGCCCCACTGTGCAGCACCTACGGTGTAAGCTCAGTGGTTCTGGCACACGTTGAATCTCCTCAGCCTGTACACTGCAGGCAATCAGCGTGTGCACAATTAAGAGAGAAAGCCACGGAACAGCTCCCAACGCCGCTGTCACTGATGGTGTTGCTGTGCATACAGAGTCGTTTCTGACATGTAGCCTCACAGGGTGGGCTGAGTGCTTTTGGACTAGATCGTGGGCTGCCTTGAGCTTAAATGGATCTTGGTCAATGAAAGTAAGGAAAATTAAAGGCTGAACGGGGCTATCATACTACAAAGGAAAAATAAGAGGGAAAAGAAAGCAGAAATCTGCATTTGTCCTTTCCCACTTATTGGAGCTGCTCGCTGTAACAGCACTGAGAAGGAGAACAAAAGACTGCGGAAAGCAACCCTCTGTATCTGGCTTTAGTCATGAGCCCATTAAATGAAACCACTCTGAGAAATTCAAATTACAATGAACTTTATTATATATTAGCCTTTGGTCTTGAGGAAAGTCCCTCATCAGTCAGCAAGTAAATTATAATGAAAGGAAAATGTTTAGAGAACAGTAATTTCTAGTATTGTGCTGTTGGAGCTCTTCTCTCCAAGCTGCTTGCTTAGAGCATGTTGTGTTACAAGCAACCTTGTGTCTCCCATGCAAATGACTGTGTAGCTATGTCATCAGGTTTTTTTTGGTACTTTCATGCAGGTCTAAAGGTAGAAGTGACTCATTGTGGAACAATGAGACGGAAATACCGTGTTTGTAACGTAACAAGAAGGCCTGCAAGTCATCAAACGTAAGATGCTGTTTGTCAGAGCATAAACTGTGCAGTAGCTTAGTGCTGAGTGTGTAGCAGCACCTAAGATTTTACTCATTTTGAGGATGTTAATGCTTGCCAACTAAGCTTTCAGGACATATGTGATTAAAGTGCATGTATTTTCAGTTTCCCTTTACAGTTAGAGAATGGCCAGACTGTGGAGAGAACAGTAGCACAGTATTTCAGAGAGAAATACAACCTTCAGCTGAAATATCCTCATCTTCCTTGCCTACAAGTGGGACAAGAACAGAAACACACCTACCTGCCTTTAGAAGTATGGAATTTATTCTGATAAACCATGTTATTGGTAGACTGTATTTTTTTTTTTTGCAAAATGCTGACAAGCTATACACCTTGCAATGCAAATGTTTTTGCACATTTACATATATGCATATGTATGTATTTTAGCCCGCTAAAGACAATTTATTGCGTTTAACATGTGCTTTAAAGTTTAGGGCTTTGTGGAAAAAGCATGCCATTACTTAAACCTGCTGGAGATGGTTTTAAAGTGAAGGCACAGTACTTCGTATGTACAGTTATTTGGATCCATTTCTTAATACTTCTATTGTACATGACATTTCTGATTTTCCTTTATAGGTTTGTAACATTGTAGCTGGCCAACGATGCATCAAGAAGCTAACAGACAATCAGACATCAACTATGATAAAGGCAACAGCAAGATCTGCTCCAGATAGACAAGAGGAAATAAGCAGATTGGTTAGTGTTCTAATTACAGACTGCGTATGAGAATCTTCACTAAAAGATCTAAGTGATACTGGACTAGATAAAATTCTTTTCAAGCATAAATGAATTATAACCAGACACTTTTTTGTAATGTGCAAAACTCGTCTTTCTCTAGGTAAGAAGTGCAAATTATGATGCAGATCCATTTGTTCAAGAGTTCCAATTCAAAGTGCGGGATGAGATGGCCCACGTGACAGGGCGTGTGCTCCCAGCTCCCATGCTGCAGTACGGGGGACGGGTAAGGGGTTTCGCTTTGTGACTTTTGGTTTTGTTTTTATTTTGTTCTCAAAGGGTGATTCTCACGAACTTGAATATTTCTGCCAGTCTTACCTTTTGTAGCAAGAGTCTTTGTGTTTTCCTGAAGCTGTAAATAGCATAGGCTTTTAGTCTCTTGGTTATTTTAATCTGTGTTTCTTCTATTTCCACAGAATCGAACAGTGGCAACTCCAAGCCATGGAGTGTGGGACATGCGAGGAAAGCAGTTCCACACTGGTGTTGAGATCAAAATGTGGGCCATAGCTTGCTTTGCAACACAGAGACAATGCAGAGAAGAAATATTGAAGTAAGGCATGTCATAGTTCAGGCTTTGGATTATTCTTAATGAAGGCTTGAATATAAGACTCTCTAATGAACATTTTGCCTGACTTTAATGCTGTACGATACTAGAGAAAAAAATCCAAGTTACTCTGCTTTCCTGATAGACATTACAGTCAAAAACTGTGCTTGGGTACATTCTGGTGTTTTGGTCCTGTGTTCTTGCTGCTTTCTATCTAGTAATTTCTAGCATCTCAAATGGATTACTGAAGGCAAAAAAAACAAAAGGCACCAGCAATTTAGGCACCAAACCTGCTGGTGCCTTTTGTTTTTTCTTCCTTTCCTTACAGTTCTAGTTTATGGTGTTTTGAAGCTCTGCACCCTCCACATACTGAATGCTTCCAAAATGCCACTTTAAAAGCTGTTTGGAATCCTATTCTTGGAAAGACACTCTTCTGCCCTATTCTAGAGATGTTGTATGTTTCTGCTGCTCTAAAAGTTAAATTTCTCATCCTCAGGGGTTTTACAGACCAGCTGCGCAAGATCTCCAAGGACGCGGGGATGCCGATCCAGGGCCAGCCCTGCTTCTGCAAGTACGCGCAGGGAGCAGACAGCGTGGAGCCCATGTTTCGGCACCTCAAGAACACCTACTCGGGGCTGCAGCTCATCATCGTCATCCTGCCGGGCAAAACACCAGTTTATGGTAAGGAAATAGCTCTGGATGTACCTGTTCCCTGGTGTTGTGAGGCATTTGCTTCTTAACGTGTTATAAAACCCCGCAGAATAGGAGAATTCTTGAAATGTTAGAAAACTGGTTTTTTGTTTGAAGTTGCAATGGATGGGAAGCTGGTCTGAGCATGCAGCTAAAGGGAAAGTTCATGGAACAGGTTTTGCATTTGAATTATTTTGACTAAAAGTAGGATCGAAACATAATGTAGCAATAATTTCAGGTCAGCTTAATTTTTTGTCTTAATGTTTGCTCCTCAGCGGAGGTGAAGCGTGTTGGAGATACACTGTTGGGAATGGCCACGCAGTGTGTTCAAGTCAAAAATGTTATCAAAACATCTCCACAGACCCTATCAAATCTGTGCCTGAAGATTAATGTTAAACTAGGAGGAATCAACAATATCCTTGTACCTCATCAACGGTAAGAATCCTTACGGAGAATGATTTCGTTTTTGTTAAAACATGTGGTAAAAATTGTTATTAGCACCAAGAATTTAAAGTCGACTAAGGTTTCAAGTTTGAAATATCCTTCTGAGTATGGTATATATGAGATTTGAAATTAATCAATAATTATTGCTAAGATGCTGCTTTTAACCTCTTTTTCTCATAGAATCATGATATAATTAGAGAGCAGTGTATTTGAGAACGATAGCTACAGTATTGTAGAAGTTCTTGCCTTGCACACAAATTGCCTTGCTTAGGTTTGGTCGGAGTACTTGGTAAGATGATGTTTCTCTGTAGCTTAGCTCAAAAGCTAATACACAGACAAAGCCCCATATTGAGAAGCAGCTTTGCACCAGCTATTCATCTACTAGTGTGACTTATCTTTTTTTTTCTTTTTTTAAAGGCCTTCTGTGTTCCAGCAGCCAGTGATCTTTTTGGGAGCAGATGTCACACACCCTCCTGCTGGAGATGGAAAGAAGCCTTCCATAGCTGCTGTAAGCTTTATTAAATCAGCATAGCTTTTTTTCCTTAAATGTTAGCCTAGAAAATGCAGATATAAGCTAGAAAACTTAGTTTATATAAACTCCATGATTTACTGTGCTGAGAATACAGGGGAAGGCTCCAAGGCAGATAAAATCTGCCGATCAGGATGCGTGTCAGGCAAGTTTATGCCTCTTTCCACATGGGCATTACTGTTAAGCCTGTACTTCCTGCAAGTTCTGCCTAAAATTTTTGCAATAAATGTTTTAAAGCAAACTAATTCTATAGAAAACTACTCTTCTGGAGTATTCTTGTTGTTGTTTCTGTTACAATATTTTAGTGCAGATTTGATCATGTAGCCTTAGTCATATAATGTTCTCCTGAAGGTTGTAGGTAGTATGGATGCTCATCCCAGTCGGTACTGTGCCACGGTGAGAGTTCAGCGACCTCGGCAAGAAATCATCCAAGATCTTGCCTCCATGGTGAGAGAGCTTCTCATCCAGTTCTATAAATCAACACGGTTCAAGCCCACACGCATCATCTTCTATAGGGATGGGGTCTCTGAAGGACAGTTTCGACAGGTTAGTTTATTTATTTTCTCTTCTCCCTTTGATTTTGCTTTTTTTCTTATTTATTGTGTGTAGCATAATTCCACTTCTCATGTTTTAATAATCTATTCTGCTCAATGCTTATATTAATGCCAAGTTATCACAAAATAGTTATCCTACTTTTAGGAGGGATTTTCTTAAGCTTATTCAGTAGGAGAAAGGTTATCTTTCCTCTCTAGAAAGAGGAAATCTTTGGAAACAAATGTATTTCTAAGGATTTCCTAAAGTTACTAATTGTGTAGCAGAGTTGAATGTAGTGTTAACTATAAACAATTTATTAGGCATTGCCTGCAGAATGTTAAGGGAAGGAAAATCTAAACTTTCTCTTGTGCTCTGTAGGTTTTATATTATGAACTGCTAGCTATTAGAGAAGCCTGCATCAGTTTGGAGAAGGATTACCAGCCTGGAATAACCTATATTGTGGTGCAGAAGCGACATCACACACGATTGTTTTGTGCTGACAGAACAGAAAGGGTAATAGTTATCTCATAGAAACTCTACATGGAAAACTTAATGTGCACATCTCTTTTGCTGAAGAACTAATAAGCACTCTGAATTCTGTCAACCTGACTTCTCTAAATGCAAAAGGAAAAAAAAAAAAGATGTTAAATTCATAGGCATAAATTCATAGGCATGAATTTAACATGAACTAGAACTAGAAAATTCCATGACTGTAAATACATTAAAAAAGAAAATCTCAATCTGGTTTAGTCACTTTGTGTTCTGAATGCTGATCCTTGCCAGTGAAATAGAGCTAATACTCTTCTATCGGACTGGTTCTAGACAACAAATCTTACCGCAAGCAAATGCAATATGATGAAATGATTAATATGTCTGCTCTTCTGAGTGAGAACGCAAACATGAGTGTCCAGTTCTAAGCAGCTTAACGTGCAGCTCTTTTGGCTTTCTGAGAATAGAAGTTCCAACGTGCTGTGGATGCTGTTTTCTGGGTTATGGTGGTAGAGCTGTTCTGTGTCCATCTCCACCATTCACGACTGCTCTACTGATGCATTCCCAATAGTTCTGAGGCAATTCTTTCACTGCTGCATATATTCAGTAGAAAGTTGTGATTTTAATTACATTTGAGATGTATGCACAGGGATTAACTGATGCTATTTTCAACAAAACCCTCTGTAGGTTGGACGAAGCGGCAACATTCCGGCTGGAACAACCGTGGATACAGACATCACACATCCATATGAGTTTGACTTTTACCTCTGTAGCCATGCTGGAATACAGGTATCATTGCTTCTTTACAAGTAAATGTTAATTTAGAACATGTGTAGGTAATAAGTGGTGCAGGAAGAGGTGTGTTCACTTACTCCAAAACAAGCAACTTCCACAGCAATTGCAAGTCAATCATGTAACGGAGAAGAGTTCCTAAGACGTATTCAGTATTCAACACTTGTTAATGGTCTGGGAAGAAATGTTAGGGCAGTGCTGGTGATACTTGGGGAGGACAGGCGAAACTCTGGCACATGCAATTAACTCCTGAACCTGTAAGCAAGATGACATTGTGTCCAAGCAAGAAAAAATAAATATTTTTGCAGTTTTCTTTAAGTACTTGCTGAAACACTGGACCCATTTCTGGTATGCATACTTGTAAGCTGGGATATTAATGAACTGGAAAGAGTTGAAAGCAGCACAGTGTAGATGAGAGAGTTTTAGTGGAGAGTGGTTAAGTGATCTCATCACAGTTTATGCATGCTGGGAGCAGACTTTTATCATAGAGGATTATGTAGAAGCTCAGGTTTAGGCAAATCTAGACTAGAAGACTTCTTTTTTCCTCCAAGGAAGGATAATTGGAGTAACAATGTTGGACGTGAATGATAGGTTTGTCAGAGTTATATTTGAAGATGAGTAACAAGACTGAAATTTCTTTTATAATTTTTGTAATTTTTTTGTAATTGTAAATTGTAATTTTTGCTGTTTAATAGTAGTTCAGACTAAATAGTTCGGCCTTTCTGAATCTAAAAAAGATTTTTTTTTCCTGTGTAAAAGCCAGATAAGTGAACCAATGTTCCCTTCTTCGTAGGGTACCAGCCGTCCCTCCCACTATCATGTTTTGTGGGATGATAACTGTTTTACTGCAGATGAACTTCAGCTGCTGACTTACCAGCTTTGCCACACATACGTGCGCTGCACGCGTTCAGTCTCTATCCCCGCACCAGCGTATTATGCTCACCTGGTAGCATTCAGAGCACGATACCATCTTGTGGACAAGGAACACGACAGGTAAATGACAATGCAGGGGCTTAGGCTTTTGTCCCTGTTGGTCTTTGCTCCCTTATCAGGCACAAAGCCATCTATTATAGATAACTAGCACTCATCTTGCAGTCTCTGAGACTGGACTTCAGATGCCTTTTCCTGCCTACTGCTGCTGCTTCTACTAGGTCAGAATGGGTTAACGAATTTTGCTGAATAGAAGTCAGACTAAAAGAATTAAGTTTAGTTTAAGTGATCTGTGTTATTTGACGTGGTCTGAATAATCAAGTTACACACCGAGACCTTCTGGTTTTGGAATTAGAGTGCTGATGAATGGAGCAAACGTTAATAGTGCTTTGAACTTATATAATTCTGCTCTGTTAGAGATATTTTAAAACCTTAAAATTCTGCTCTGTTAGAGATATTTTAAAACCTTAAAACCATTGAAATATTTGAGAGGGTTATTTATAGTTGTACAAACCAAGCAACTAAGATAAAAGGCTTTGTCCAAAGTCTTGAGGTTGCTGCAGTGAGCAGGCCACTATTTTTTTTTCTCGGTATCCAGCTGTATTAATATTGTTACATTAACCTCCTGCCCATTGACCTGATGTGAAGGTATCTTCTGATCTTACTCAATGCAGTCCACAGCACTGCATTTCTCAGCTCTTCTCATTTCCTTGCAGTGCTGAAGGAAGCCATGTTTCAGGACAAAGCAATGGGAGAGATCCGCAGGCCCTCGCGAAGGCTGTACAGATTCACCAAGACACCTTACGCACGATGTACTTCGCTTAAGTCAATAAAACAGGAGCATACTCACTGAAAGGAAGAACTGAAAAATTAAGCCACATACAATGTATGTTTCCAGTGGGGTTGGTTTATGGGAGGCGCCTCCGATCATGCTGGAGTTGACACTGGGCAGGGGCGAGAGGCTAACCCTTAAATTGACGCAAGGAAGATTGTTTACTTCATCGAGGAACACAGCACTATTATGCAATATGAAACCAGCCAACTGCTTTTTTGGTGCGGTCTCCTGTCAGAAGCACCGCCATCATTTTTTTTGTTTTTGTTTTCTTTCCTCCTCTCGTAGTTTAACCTTCTTATGCCTTTACCTCAAGTTGCTCGGCAGCACAACTATCTCTGCAAAAAAAAAAAAAAAAAAAACCACAAGAAACAAAAAAAAAGATAAAGATCAATGGTGTAATTAATAAATAAAAAAGGCAAACCACCTTTATATGAACAATCACAGTGATATGAACAATCACAGTGATTGTTTGAGAGAGGGAAGTGTGCAAAAAAACCCTTTTTTCTTTACCCCACTGCATTGAGAAAAGTTTGTCTCAATATCGCTCTCAGCATTCGAATGTGAACATATCCGAGTACATTTGAATGTACAGCACTAAGTAGAAAAAAAATGAGGGAGGGGAAGATGTTTTGCACACTAATCCAATAATTTGAGCCTAGTTTAGCCAACTGCTGCCTTTATCTTTCTTCACGGTTTTGGAGTCCTCAGCTCCCTTAGTTCCTTCTAAAACACAAGCAAAGAAGCTAGTGGTGTTTATGTGCAGGCAGTAGTGATCCAAACTCTTCTTGCTCACTGGTGAATTTACTAAAGCTGCTGTTTTACTTAGTCCAAAAGTTTCAATTATTTTCTATCTGGCAAGTCAAAATATTTTGGGGCTTCACGTGAGATCAGATGTCCCGAGTTTTATGGGATTGCATATAGTAAACACCAGAAATGAAACTTTAGAGCTAAGGTCTTTTTGGAAAAAGAAAAATGCTAGTTTACTTGCTGCCTCTCACACCTTAATGTGATTTCATATGTATGTGTTTTTGAAGTTTAGCTTCCTTTTGTTTCTTTTATATTTATTAGAGTAATAATAATGCTTTAATTTAATTATTACAGAACATATGGTCAACATCAACTTTTATTTTTTAGAAATTTAACCATGTTTATTTTTTAAAAACTGACAACTTGTTTTTGCTATCTTTTAGTGCAATAAGCATTCTAAAGGCAAACTGTGTCCATTGAGCTGTACTAAAGCAGTATTTGTACCACTAGTTGTGGGAGAATGGACACCTCCATGATTTTAAAAGGACAAAGTAAAAGCCTTAATTTTGAAAGGAAAGTTTTATAGTCAGAAGGAACCTTGGATTTTCCTTTTTTAAATCAAAAGAAATAGCAAAAATGCTTCTAGGATTCTTCAAGCTTTATTGTTGTTACTGCAGTGTTTTGATTTAACAAAGGAATCGGCCATATTTTTGGCTTTGCAATGTGATGGATATTTGACTTAAATGGAAAGTGTTTTTTATTAGAATCTAAGTTTTTACATGCTTAGTTAAATCTATTTGACATCAATAAAGTGTCTGGGATTAATAAAATTTTTAGCTATTTTCCTCTTTGATATGACTTTCCTTTTAAAATTAAGTTATTGGTAAGTTCATTTCACTTTGCAAATAAAATAAGAGGGCTGGGATAGTTAACATTTTAAATCACTGAAATGTGAAACAAATTAATGGGACTTTTTCATTCCACTTTAAAGGTAAAACCATATTTAAGATGTCAGAGATGAGCATTTATTCAGTGAGGGCGTTAGGGAGTTTTGCACTTTGTAAACTCGTGAACTGCATTTTTGACTGTTTTTATTTGCACTGGTTCATAGTATATATACTGCAGATCGTTTATATGGGCATTGCTGTTATCCCAGCCCTTCTGAACTCCACTTGCTCTCCACATGAAAACCAGTGGCTTGGTATAAGTAGCTTATCTCTTCTCATTCTCATGAAATCCACTCTTTGCCAATATACTGTATTTTGAGCCTAAAATCTGAGCCCATTTTGCTTCAGCAGGCATCAGTCTCCCCTGTTTTCTGGCAGAAAACAAAGTACTGTATTTTGTGCATTTGTATATCGCATTGAAACGTGCGTAGTGCTGTTCACAACACTGTCTCCAAGAGCTTTACTGAACAGTTAGTGTAAATACGTATTTTATCTTCCAGTATCAAGGAAGATAATGTACAAAGACTAACTTTGCAAAGTCAAAATTGCACTGGAAGTGGTCATAAAGGTGGGCAGTTTGCTGGTGCTTTGGGGGCCCTTAGAGCCTGGGTAGATGGGTTGAGGGAGACTTTGAGCAGCTCCTCGTGTGTGTGAAAGCCGTGTTGGGGTCCCGAGAGCTGCCTTGGGTGCAGCTGAAGCTCCCCGTGACTTTCCTTGGATTCTTAACAAGCTTTCCCGCCAGCACCTTTGGGTGAAGCTGCTGCGGGGAGCTTGGTGCAGCTAAATGATTTGGGGCAAGATGATTTCCAGATAAACCTCTTGTGTGTTTTTCTTAGTCTGTGACCTGACAGTCTTCTCTCAGAAGCACTTGAGCTAGTAGTTCTGTTTACAAAATGTTCAGGTTAGGCTTTTTACAGAAAATTGATGTTTTAAAATAGGGATTTTTTAAAAAAAGAAACTATTTTACAGAGACTTGTGGATTTCTGGCATTTAGGTTAAAATTCCTTTTATGAAAGTCTTTTCAGTCTCCTTGCAAAAGACCCCGTACGCTGCTCATTCTGCCCACACTCAGTAGCTATGATTTGAGAAGCTTTTTTTGCTTGCTACTTTCACCAAAAATTAAAAAAAAAAAAAATTGGGAAAGTGACTTAAGTGCTAGCTCAACAAGTAATTTTATCTGGTTTTCATGTGTAGAGTATTTGGAAGTTTTAATCTTCGTTTTTGGTTTTGCAAATATCTACGTAAAGTGCCGATACTTATTTGTATTACGATATCAAGTTACTGGCGTTGTGAGGGCCACACATTTATGATGCTGTAGCTGCTATATTTATTTAATAGAGATGGACAATTACTGCACTAAGGAATGAGGAGATAAGCAAGGAATCAAGGTTAGGTAGGAATCTTGGTTTTTTTTCAAAAGAGAATTAATGGTGTGAAATATCAAGTATAACAAAGGGTGCTGTCATTTTAACTGAGATTAAATAGCCAGATATTCTTCCTTTGTTTAAGAACATATATATTTTGATGTTTGCAGTTTAGGGGTGGGGGGTTGGGATAAATGGTACCTCATCTGTGGTGGCAGTTTCCAGTATATTTTCAGAGTATATGGATTTCTTTTATTTTTGTACCTGCTCTCCTTAAAAAAAAAAAAAAAAAAAAGAAAAAGAAAAAAAGAAAAAAGAAAAAAAAAGAAAAAATCAAAAAAAAAAAGAAACTCAAATTTTATGTGCTGTTGGGGAGATCTGGAATGGCAAACCCACTGCTCCCGTCTTTCCGGGAGCTGTCGGCATGTGTAGTCCAAAGAGGGATCCGGGCAAAGGCCGACGGTTCCGCTTGCTTTGCCGAGATCCAGCCTATCCCGAAAAACGGCTCCTATCCCGCACAGCGGGAGCGCGACGGAGCCCCGGGAGCACCCGGTCCCCTCGGCCGTCGAGGCCCCAGTCACTGAGCACAAGGCCTTGCCTGGAGCTGTCCTCCAGAGACTGGCAGATTGAGTTTGGGAAGAAGCAACTTGAGCAGTTGAACGTGTCACATCTGTGGGAATGACCGGTGATTCCACTAGAAGTAGCTTTTTTTTCCTCCTTTTTTTTTGTAGGGTACTTCAGCTGTGTCCGTTTTACTCAGGATCGCTCTATTGCTGTTCAATGTGTAATCTGGTGAAATGTGTCCAAAAGTTAGTGCTGTAGGGTTCATCCTGACGGCCTTTTGAAAATCTGCGTGGCCATCGAAATGATTTTCAGAAGGAAAATGGATTTCTAAAGTTTGTCAAATTCTTTCAAGATGCCGTTCATCCTTAGCTAGTTTAATTTTGTTAAGTACAAATTTGTCCTACAAAATGCATAACATAAGATACCAGATAATCATCTTCTAGTCTTGATGGAAATACCCAAGCTCAAACTATACTTACAAAAGCTGGAGGCCTCTTTCTTTTTTTTTTTCTTTTTTTTTTTTAAATACTTTGTTCGTATCTTGTCCACTTTTGATATTTTCCCAGTTTTGTGAATGGAGGGTTTAGAATTTTACTCAAAGCACTTTTTGCAACCAAGGAATCGCAGGTTCAGCTGATGGACCTGGAAATGATGAATTCCGTTTCCAGAGACGGCTCTTTCCCCGTGGCCGGCCTGGATTCCATCGCGGCCCCAGCCCTTAGTCGCGCTCGGTGCTGTGCAGTGTTGTGGCTGCCACTATCAGATTAATTGGATCCGGCAAATTAAAACCCATAGAGGTGTCAAAGGGAAAGATTCCTGGCTTTTCTACCCAAAGATGGTACTTTAGATTATATTGGGTATTGATGCCATTTTGTTTTGGCACATTTTTAAATTAAAACTGTAGCCAATTCACTGTTCTTTTAATCGGAAAAATAGTGGTTAGAGCTTGAGCTAATTGATGTTTTCTGCTAGTAGATGATTTGTACTTTACAGTGATTGAGCTATGAAACAAGTGTGTACAGGATCCTATTTTTTATCTCCCTAGCAGAATCTAAAGAATCCTGATCTCTGTAACAATAAATTAAGAAATAACTGTCCCTAAGTAGGCGAAGGTGCATGTGGAGGGGAAGGAATTGTTGGGGAAGAAGCTTGCAAATAAAGTATTAAAGCATCGGTTTTGCAGAAACAAGGGCGTAGACAGAGAGACTTGATTCACTTTCCATCCCGCGTGCCCTGGCCTGTCCCGATGTTATCCGAGGTACCCCCTCACCTAATGCGGGTAGTTAGAGTCCCTCTAAAACCAAGCAGTTCTGCTGTTTCAAACTTGGAATGATTTTTATTTTTTTTTTTTTTAAAGCAAGACAGTCCTCAGAAAGTGCCTTTTTAGAAGACGGTGCTGTAGATTTTTATTTTCCATTTGTACGTGGCTGCAAATTTAAGATAAAATTATTAAAAATGCCAAGTGTTTGATGGTATCTTTCAGGTACTTTCAAGCATCAATTTCTGAGTCAGGACCAAGATTAACCAGGAAAGCATTTTCATCGGAGGGAGAGGCGTTGAGGAACCATCACCAAATTCAGCTGGTAGGCTAGAATCAGTTTTGATGTAGTTGATTCAGTTTACCTCTTTGTACTGAGAGAGAAGGGGGCTGTTGGGAGGAGGGTGTAGGAAAAGCAACCACACAGCACTCATTTACTGCTGAGGAGGAACCCATGGT
This sequence comes from Nothoprocta perdicaria, assembly GCF_003342845.1. Classification (NCBI taxonomy): domain Eukaryota; kingdom Metazoa; phylum Chordata; class Aves; order Tinamiformes; family Tinamidae; genus Nothoprocta; species Nothoprocta perdicaria. Next base: position 1,299,297 of record NW_020455566.1, read on the forward strand.
TGCTGAAGGACGTTGTCCCTTCGAGACCTTGCGAGCTCCCAAAGATGAAGCAGGTTGAGAACTATGCGAAGACCTAGGAGATGGTCAGTCCTGCTGTGTGCAGATGTCACGTGGCTTGTGTTTTTGAAGGAGTCATGAGTTGATGGGACTTCTCATCCCTAGGCAGGAGTCGTGATGCTCTGAACAGTAACCGTTTGGTGGGCTGAGAGATGTTGCCCTGTTGAAAGTGCTGTGGGTCCATGGAGAGTTTGGTGAGCATTCCTCCAGTCCAGAGAAGCTGTAGGCTCGACTATTAAACACTGCACCTCAGTAACCTTGTAATGCTGCATAAAGTAATAATAATAGCAAAGTTCTGCTTTGATTACACTGTAATGTGCTTGCACATGCCTGCAAAAAATACACACGGCTTTCATTTTTGTCGTGGTCTTAATAGCAGTTGTCAGACCCTTTTCTTTTGAGATGAGCCTTGTCTTTCATTGTGGTGTTTCAGAATATTTATTATTAATCTGTGTGCAGCTCATAGACCTATATATGTTGCTTCTTACACTTTTTTTTAGATGGGAGAAATTTCTGAATGACTTGTTTTTTCTTCTCTGAATTCAACTAATCATTTAAGAGAGGAAATTGAATAAAACAGCTTGATAGGCTAACTTAATTGGTACTTTGGTTCCTTGAGTTTAGAACCGAAATGAGTTTGTGCTTATTCTATTACTGTTCATGCAGAGCTGGGCATTTAAGACTGTAACTTGATGTCAGAATATTTTGGGGTATTAGGAATTTAAACATAGAACTCACATTTCTGTTGCAAATGTTATTGTTGCAGGAGTGCATTCATGTCCAGTCTTTCTCTCCAAGAAATTGGAGCTTTTCAACGTTTATTCATTTGGACATGATCAATGACATAGTCTAGAATTCCAAAGTGTTTGATTATGACCTGTAAATAAAGGGATGCTGTTAGATTAATTCACAATATAGCATTCCTGCATATGTTACCAATGGAGATTCTGAAACAAAATTGTTTTATAGATCTTTTTCTGTTTCAAGATAAAGAAATGAACTCAACTTCCTTGCAACTTGTCACCAACTTGCATGTTCTGCTACCATGCCCAATGCCTGTTCATTGCTATTTACACTTGCAATGACTTTATTTTGTATTCTTGCTTTCTTAATGTTATTAGGAGTGAGAAAATACATTTTTTTTCAGTCTGAATTCTAAGCCAAATCTATCAGACTTCTCTCCCTTTTAGTAGCTATAGAGTTATCGCTATCATTTGGTTTGAAAAGGGCCCAAAGATCTTCTAGCAGCTTGATCTTCAGAAACGCTCCCCATCTCTTCCCTGTCTATGAACCTTTTTTATTATTGTTTTATTATTCTGTCCACATTTAGCAAGTGAAACCGCTAAGACTTATGAGTTAAATCTCACCTCTTCATGCATTGCAGCTGTGGTCAGAGCAAAATGAAATGGACTTGCATCTGGGGATGCTGTTTTTTTGGGCACAAATCTGTTCTTAGGACATCTTGCCTTAGTGAAGACCAACTGTAGCATGCACGAGTTTAATTACAATAGAAATTATCCATGTATTTTTGTTGCGTTCATTGGATGGTGCATGATGTTTTAAAATATCCAATTCAAATACAAGCTAATCAATCACTGAAGATGCAAACGCCCTCATATGTTTTATCTTAAAACAAAAATCTCTAGTGTGTTTGCCCAGTTCGTCCTTCTCCCTGGCAAAGGTTTGAGATCGAGGGTTTTCTGTAATTAAAACTACTTGCAGCAAACTGGGCTGGGATTAATCCTAAAGCTGAACTATATGTTAAGTCTGTCACTGCCCAGATGTTTTGCAGGACAGTCACCGCTATCATTTCTTCTCCATCAAACCAGTAGTAGAAATATCTCAAAAGAATGCGAGGAGGAACTGTGTCTTCATATTCAAAAATAGAAAGCTAAATATACTTAAAAAAAAAAACCTTAATGCTGCTAGAGCCTTGTAAACCTGTACCTTTGCATCCATAGTTTACCCAAAAAGCCCAACATGTTGCTACTTCAAAAGCTACTGCAGGAGGAGGAAAACTTTTTTAACATAAGAGTGCCTGTTCCCCTCCGCTTAAGGAACATGCTGGGAAGCAGGTAGCAGTGCCTGTAATAACTGTGTAGTTAAAAACAGCGAAATCTCTTTGCTTTGTATCAGTATATTGAAGCTACCTTCCTTGCTTCAAAGCAGACGCAAATTCCAGTGGCTGGGTGCTATTAGAAGCAGCGGAGCCAAGGGGTTTTGTGAGCAATATCCAGCCCCTCTGTAAAACGTCGATGCTCGGATCGATTTCTGGTGACAATTTTGGGGCCGTTCACACTGGCGTGTGCCTAAGAGGCAAACAGCAGTCAGCTGTAGAGTTAGTTTTGCTGTAGCGCTGCAATTGCTCTGCTCTTCCTCAGCTGATACCTCCTCCCCGTTCCCTTACACAGCATCCCTCTCCCTCCGCTGTCTGCAGAGGATTAGCCATGTTGAGAACGTTTCAGCCGTGTGGAAAGGAAATCAGCTTTGGATACAAGCAGTGGTGGTAGTGCAGTGATGTGAGAAAACTGCCAGCAGCAATAGAAAGGATTCGGTCAAAGTTGGGTGGATGTCAGTTAAGCTGCTCAGGCTGAGCCTTTCGGGGAGTTTGGGAACCTCAGAGTTCAGTTTAGGTGTCCTGGGAATGTATGTGTCAAACTTGAACTCATTGAGAGCAAGCATGTGCCTTTTTCTGATCGAGAACAGAAGCTGGGAGAAACTTGCATTTGCATTGATGCTATGGTTAGTATTTTTATGAGCTGTTCTTAAAGCTTGAAGTCCTTGGTAAAAATTGAGTTGTTTCTACATTAATAAAAGTGAGCCCTGAATTATCTGTGAATTAGAATCACCCGAAAAGAAGAATCTTTTAAAAGAAGTGGTTTCTCTAAAGTAATGCTATCACAAACTTACTGGTTAATTTTCAGTTTTTAAAATGTAACCTTGATGTATGTTTCTCGTTATCGATTGAAAATAATCCATTCTGCCTTGACTGCAGCGTTGCCTGCCCAGCTGAAGTCTTTGCTGCGGCTCTGCAGCCGCTCCGCAGTGGTGACTGTCAGGACAGGAAGAATGTAGGGAGCACGCGGAGGTCTGATCGCCTGGGAGCGCCGCGGTGAGGATTAGACAGCCCCCATTTCTGCAAGAACTAGTTTGCCAGCAGCCGAGGGGACCCATGTCCGCGTAATGATTATACAGTGTCTTAGGGATGGAAAGTTTTAATGAAGTGGCACGAGAGGAGGGGAGAAGCTGCTGCTCCTCTCCTGTTATATCAAGGTGCTGGTAGAGGAAAGGCTTTTGTAAAACGTGTGCTGCACAGGGGGAGCTGCCTGTGTCCTTAGAGGCTAATGTAGCCTTAAAGCTGCTAAGAAGGTGCGTTTTCAGAGAAGCTAACGGAGAAGCTTTTCAAACGTGCTGTGTTTTGTCCAGTTTTGCAGTACCGGCGAGTTGTCCAGCTAGGGGCTCTGGAGTGAATGGTGGCTCTGAACTGGGTTCCCTCTCTGACCTCGGGGCAGTGATTCTGCCCCAAGTTTCTTACCCCACCTAGCAGTTGTACACAGTGATTCACATTGCCTTACGAGAGCCAGCCTTTAGGTGTTCCGAGGACGAATCATGTTGTGGAAGTGCTGAATTCCTACTGCAGACCCCAGCACCTTCTTGCAAATTTGCATCCTCGCGTACCAGTTTGTACAGTTGACCATGGTCCATCTCTGACCATGTTCTCTGCATACAAAGAACAGAGCTGGGGCTGTTGGGGCTGGTCCTGCAACGTTTACTTTCTTTTAAGATAATCCTTTGTTTCCTTTGTTGAGGAACAGACTGTCAGAGGGCAACGTTTATTTAAATGGAAATTGCAAAAACCTTCATCACTGAGGATTGAGTTGGTCCTTCAGAGACGTTTTGGCAGTTGGAAATTTAACACATCCTGTAATATTATCTAGCAACACAGAACAATTATGACTGTGTATGGAATTTAGAGTTTTGCTAGCCTATAAATCATAGATCCGCAAGCTAATTTAAACACAGATGTGTAAAAGTTAGCTGTTAAAATATTACTCACTAATAAACTTTCATTATGCTTAACACTTGCAAGTCTCTTAAATCCATTCAAATTCAGTTGCTTCGATATAAGATCCATGCCTTGTGAGTTAGTGTTCACTCAGACACATTAGCAAAGCAGCACCCGTTGGAGCAGTGCTGGGTCTAAAGAACCTTGCTGAAGCTTTTAAAGCTGCTGGTGTGTCAGCAGAGCAGAAACCTGAGCAGCACTTCCTGACTGGGGAGAAAAAAGTGAATGTTGGGAAAAAAATAAAAATAAGCAGTAAGTGTGAGGAAGACCGCTAGAAATCAGAAGATTTATTTTCTGACTTTATTTTCTGAAAAAACTGAAGGCTGTTCTGTTTTGAGCATCGCTTTTCTTTCTGTGGCTATAGTTTTTACATTTCTTCAAGCTTGATTTATATTCCCCAGCAGAATGTTCCCCTTTCTGCAGTAAAGCTTCACAACATCGAATCTAGCCTTGAGACAACTCGATGTCGTTTTCCTGTAGAAAAATCCTGTTCGGAGAAAGTTGCTTTTTTTTTTTTTTTTTTTTTTCCTTGCAGAAGACGGCATTTCTGAAAAGCTAGCTTCAGTACAGCACCCGAGTGGGCAGGATGGATTTTTAATGCATGATGCTGCTCTAGCAGCCCATGCTGCCGTGGCCATCGCGGCTCATTTGTCTCACAGGTCAGTGACGAACCTTGAGCTCACAGGGTGCAGATTTTGTCCCTTATATTCTTGTTTCTTCCCTTGGCGTACGCAATTGATCATCCCCAGGTAGCCTATGGACGGAAAAACAGCATTTCTGCTTATTTTGGGGGAAAGAGCTCAGCTCTGCAAGCGGCCTGGAGGTGTTTGATGGGAGATGAGTCTACAACATTGTCTCTCAACAGGTATTACTTCAAGCTTTAGCTTTCACTGTAATGGGTAGCATTCAGTTACGAGCCAGTGTGGGTATTAAAGCATCTTCAGCGGAAGGCGGCCCAGGTGGCATAGTGTGTGCCATAAGCATTGCTAGTCATCAATATATATTTGTTTAGGAGACTGCTGGAAGCAATGTTGTGCATATAGATTTTGCATATTTAATACCATATGTTTAAATAAAATAATAATTGTACTGTTCGGGATTCCTTTTCGGAATAAAATTTTAATAAAGCAGTCAAGAGGACTGAGATTCCCTTCTGTGTGTACGTTTTGCCCTTGCTCTTTCTCATATGCTGGTAACTGCTCCCTTTTTGTTTTGGCATTGCCATTGCTTAAGGAGGATGTGAATTGTGTTCCAACCATGAAGATAACTGGGGAGGGGTTCAAAGGAAGAGGAAATTGTTTCAAGAATAAAGCAGAGCTATGGCTTGAGATGTTGCACAAATAGATTGTAGACAGATGGCAAACAAACTGGTAAAAGCCTTTATTTTTACTTAACCATCTCTGACCATGTGTGCCTATTTGTATTGCGGATGTGGGCTGCAGCCTTGCAGGATGTGAGGGGAAATCACGTGTATCAGTGTGTTTTAAGATGTCATTGCTTAGCAGAAGCAGGGTCCTCTGCCCATTCTCCCTTTCCAGAGGAATTGTTCTTGCCAAAATTTTCTACCTGTTGCAGCAGTTGCTTTCTTTGCAGCACAGTAAAATGTCAACTTCTCCCACTGTCCCTTCCCTCTGGCAGTCATCTCTAATCTCTGTGCAACGGTGTATAGTGCACACAGCAGTCGTCAGATAGCTGCTGGCTTTAGACACCACCAAGTTGGGTATACTGTAAACCAACCGTATTATTTGAAAAATAAATTTTGTTTTGAATGCCTATGTGATATTTTAATCTCTTTATATTTGCATTGTTTGGTTTCTTTTCTTTCCGAAGCGAAGCCTGCAAGAATGGATGGAGACCAAAGTGCTGATGTTAATCGGTAATAGGAATTGGGATAATATCTTGATGGAAACACCAAACATGACTGCCAAACTATGGTCAGAAAATGTGATTTTTACTTTCCAGCTTTTCTGTTTGGTTAGTATTAATGCCATTTAATTAAAAATAAAGGAGCGGGGATTTAAAGTGCTCCGATTGGCAGTTTTGAGGACTAAGAAATGTGGGGTGTGATGGTAATTAGGTGTTAGCATTGCATTCGCCCCCATTGAACACCCAGATCTGTCTGCACTGTCAGCAAGACGAATGCAGATGAATTAAGGAGTTAAGTGGATTTTGGAGCTCTAAAATGCTTCTATGCAGAATATTGGCAGTCAGTGTGGTGTGCTGGGTTAAATCCTCGGCTCCCAAATCCTCCCCAAAAACCACGTTGTCCGCGGCGGAGGTTAGAAGTTCCTAAGGAGAGCTGCAGAAGTTCCTATTTTGGTTTAGCACTCTTATTCCCAGTACTGACGTGGTGAAATCCGTCGTGGACCTCTCTGAGCCAAAAACTGTCACCAAAGCTTTCTGTGGCAGCCTCCGCTCCTGTCCTTACGCTGTTCTCTGTACTGGAAGGACTCGTCCTTCGGTTTTACCTTTTTTTAAAAAAGAAAAAAAAAAGGTTTTAGTGTTGCTTTGCTTCAGTTTGGAGTGCAACTTTCACTAATAACTGCAATAAAAAAAAACAGAAGAAAGCTTTGCTCCGAACCTGCCCCTTGTGTTAACTTGCTCTATTTGTGATATATTAGAAAATAAATATATAATATATAAAATATTTATGAAAGTAGAGATTGGTTTTTAGATGGCCACTGCGTGGCACGTCAGAGGAAACGAGGTGGCGGGGAGGGTTCGTGCGTCGGCTTCTTTTTAGGGGGAAATAATCCAAATAAGATGGTCTCGTTGCCGCACTCGGGCAGCCCTGAGCGCCCCTAGCGGCCGTGACGTCAGCGGAGCCGCTTAACGACGGCATGGCAACGGGCGCGCGTGCCTGGCAACCTGCCTGGCAACCTGCCTAGCAACCGGCCTGGCGCCGCGCGGCGGGAGCGCGGGCGCCGCGCGGGAGCGCCCTGAGGCAGCGGTGAGAGAGCGGGGCCCCGGGGCGCCAAGCGCGGCCTCAGGCCTGCCCGGCCCTCGCTGCCCCGCTCTCCCCGCGATGAATGTTGGCCCCTAGCCTCGCGAGTGCAGCCGACCACCTTGCCACCCTCCATGAGTACCGTGGAGGTGATGGTGCTGGGGCAGCTCTGTGTCCCTGGGCAGAGCCTGCTGCTGGAAGAGTCTCTCTACCTTCCCAGGGGAGGAAGCAGTTCGGATTCACCTTCCCGGGGCGCTTAGTGGGGCTTGCACCGAGGCTTAGGCCCCTGGAGCCCCGCACAGGCCCTGCTGCTTTTGTGCCCATGCAACTCTTCCTTTGCTGCAAGGCTACAGCTAAACAGGAACAATCTTCTCCCTTTCAGTGCCCTGAGCGGCGATACAGCCATGGCCACGCTGAGCGTGAAGCCGGGACGGAGGTTCTCCCTGCCCGACTGGCACAGCAACGCCGAGCTCCTCTCGGCGAACGCCGAGCGCCGCCGCTCCGCTTCCCACCGCGTCCGCCAGGAAGCCCGCGTGCTCCGCAACGAAACCAGCAACCAGGTGGGCCCGCGGTCGCCCTGGCCCTTCCCGGGGCTGTGGCAACGCGGGAAGAGCATCTCGAAACTGGCGTGTGTGCCCTGGCGGGTAGGAGGGGGTTTTACCTCTGGAGAACTCCCTAAATCGGTTGCAGGAACTGAACATGTATATGTGAAATGACCTGTGAAGCCTTTGCAACCGATGTGCTTTTGTGTACCCTCCACTTGTGTAAATAACTATTGCACCAGGTGGCAACTTATTGACTCCCTGTAAAACATCGATCAATCCCCAAAGCAAGGAAAGGCTTCAGAAAGAAGTCACGGTGTGTCTTTTCTAATTCCAGACAAAATGGGATGAGCAGGACAACAAAACCCGCCTGACTGAACGTATCAGCAGTGTGAACAGATGGAAAGAGACCCTGGACAAGTGTCTCGCAGACATTGATGCGGAAATTGAGACCTTAGCCAAAGTACGTTAGGAAGACAAGTGGAAATCAACCTACACTCTCAATGTGTGACACTAAACAATTGAGGCTTGCTTTGTTTTCTTTGTTTAATGTTCTGAACCCACAGACTGCACCTTCCGTGGTCCTTAGTCCCCAGCAAGGTGCAATCCCCAGGGTGAATGGCAGGTGTAGAGGGCTGATGTGTTTGGCTCCCACAGTCCCCATTCCAGACTTGCTCAGGAGGTATCAGAACAGCAGAGATGGGCAGTGCAAGGCCGCTGTAATGAGGGCACCCATGGGTTCCCTTCCTTTCTCTTTGCTCCAGTCCCTGAAGGAGACTCTCCACCCACTCAGCTGGCTTCTTTCTGCAGGTGAAGGAAGCAGCTGAACATGCCCTCCAGGCGAAGAACTTGCCTTTGGACGTTGCCATTGAGTGCCTGACGCTGCGTGAGAGCCGCCGCGCCATCGATGTGGTGAGGGACCCCGTGGAGGAGGAGCTGCACAAGGAGGTGGAGGTGATAGAAAAGGCCAAGAGAGACCTGCAGCAGAGAGTGAGCGAAGCCTTCGAACAGCTCTGGTGAGGCAAAGAGCAGAGCTGCCTTGCAGCGAGCAGCTCCAAGCCCTGGGTGATGCTGGGGCAGTGCAGGAGAGCCAGCCAGCCTTGCAAAGCAAGTGTGCTGGAGGGCCGCGCTGGACTCGGGTCCCTGCTGTGACACAGAGACCTCTAATTCGTTTTAAAGAAATGCTTGAGGTTGTGATGAACGCTTTGGAAACATGAGTGAGCTGCCATTTCCCTCCGCGCGCTCCCGACTGACTCCAGCCCTGCTTTCCGCAGCCTCCTCCAGGAAGCCCGCCAGCAGCTAAGCCTGGATCACCGAGGCAAGATGGAAGCGCTGGAAATAGACCGTGTGTGCCTATCCCTCAACGTGAACTCTCCCAACATCTCCTTCAAGGTCAACCCAACACGGGTCCCAGATGGGTAAGGGAAGAGCCAGCCCTTTTCTGGCCAACCCCGTGCTGGTGCTTGAAAAAGCCTCGGGGTTCTGTTTCCTTCCATGCTATAGGTTGGCTGTATGGAACCAGTTACTAATAGGAACTGGCTGCTGGGTTTTTTTGAGGCTCTTGAACTGTGTGTTCACAAACTTCTGGGAGACGAGACCTTTCTTGATCCATGTTTATAGGGGACTGATTGCTAGTGAGGTGTACTGGTGCTCTCTTAAACCTCGCAGGGACTTAGAGCATTCAGTAGATACCTCTTACCTTACAGGAACATCAGGGTCGAGTAAACAGGGTGTCTTTTCTACTGGGGAAAACGGGAGGACAGTGAATGAGTTATCTAAATCACCACAAATCAGTGGCAAAACCAGTGAACCTAGCTGCCCTATTTCACTACTGTTTGGCTATAGGCAGTACACAGTTAGCAGTGTGCTATTAGCTTTTGGCAGAGCTGCAGATTTTTCAGTTGTTTGACGTTTCATAGCACCCCTCGCATGCGTCCCTGCTCTGAGCAGATGTTTGGCTCGGTGCAGGAGCTGTAGGAGAGCAACTTCCATCTGCTGCACGGAGGACATCGGACAGGGTGTGATCTCTGCAATTTCTGGCTCGTTTTCTATTGCAGAAAGCCTTCTTGGCCTGCAGCAGGTGTTTGCTTTCGAACTGCCTTGCAGACACTCCGTTTATTTTTATAACTGCTGAATTGTTCACAGATCAACCTCGCTTCAGGAGTGGGACGATTACAGTCAGCGCAACAAGGACCGTGCTGAGGCAGAAATGAAAGCCTCAAATGAGCTCCGGGAAGCAATAGCACTTACCATTGCTCAGGTAAGTTAGTCACTTGTCTGTGATTTGGTGGTGCAGACGTTCCCAGCCTCGCAGGAGATTCTCTCTCATGCAGTGGCCGTATTGACAATATCTGGGAGAGACACCCCTTCTAAAGGTGTGTGACTGCAGCCTGTTCTCTTTGCAGACAAACAACGAGCTAGAGGCTCAGCGGGTAGTTACAGAATTTGCCCTGCGCAAGAGGATTCGAGACTTGGAAAAAGCCTACGATGAACTGAAATGGCAGGAGAAGAATGTAATGGCCCTTTGGTTATCAAACGTGTCCGCGGTGGGGATTGCATCCAAAGGCTGTACGTTACCTGTAATGTATTGCTGACCCACCTGCCCGGCAGTGCTGAGCGTAGCAGCTCTGGGTAATTCTCCTTTCTGGGCTAGGATTGAGAAGGCAAAGCAGTGCTGCCACAAGGTACGCAGCTACCAATCCCTTCTGGCCACTGTGGCGAGCTAGGTCTGAGCTTACTGCCTTATTCACTGGGCTTGCACTTATCCACCGTGGCCATAAAACACCAGCAGCACCAGGCCTGGTCCATGGGAAAGCCTCATCCTTAGGATCCTTAGGGCCTCATCCTTTAGATCCTAGAGGATCTAAACTCTAATTCAAAGCTTACAAGCCCTTGTTTAGAATCCATTCACGGCCCAGTAAAAACTCAGGGCATGTAGGGCTGTTTCCCAGTCTAGATGCTAATGGCATAGGGTCAGGATAGACTCTCATGGTAAGAATCTGTATCTTCAGACCTTGGAGGAAATTGCTGAGATGGAAGAGGACATCAGACGTCTGGAGGAAGATCTTCGGAGGAAAATGAAAGACTTGAAACTGGCCCACACTCGCCTGGAGACCCGCATGCAGCGACCCGACGTGGAGCTGTGTCAGGATCAGGTAGCAGCCTTGCCCTGCATGTTCTCTGCTAGGAGGGGCTGGCGGAACTGAACAGGACGGGTGCTTGGGCGAGTCAAATAAAGGTGGATGCACTTTGGAGCAAACTACAGAGGAGCCGAGCCATGGACTCGGCCATCACTAGTGCATCCACCTGGGGTTTTGTCCCTGTTAAAGTAAGGAAACAAATGCTGTAGCTGTATTGGGAGGAAAACAAGGGATCCACAAGGGCCCCCGCAAGACATCGCTTTACCGCCCTGGTAACTCATGACCTTCTCCCTCCCTGCGTTGCAGGTCCAGTACGGGCTGACAGATGAGGTTCGGCAGCTGGAGGGAACGATCAGTGCCCTGAAGCAGAAGTTAGCGCAGTCACAGTGAGTCCCCTGTTCTTTGGGGCAGAGCAGTGACCCAGCATTTTGTACGGGAGGGAGATATGAGATAGCAGTGCTGCTCTGGGGTGCCATGGGGCTCCCAGGGCGCCTGCAATCCTGGAGCAGCGCGTGGGCTTGCTGTTCATGGCCCAAGTAATGCTCCTGCTGTGCACCGAGAGCTCTGCTGCACTAGCTCTTCATGCAAAGGCAAGAGCCACACAGATTTACGCTGCCAGAAAGTGGGAAGTTCATGTTTCCTGTCCAACTTGGAAAGCGTCCGCGGCGCTTGAACCAGACTCTCACTTGTGCTTGTTCTCAGGGGTGCCTTGGATGCGCTTTACAAACAACTCTACCACATCCAGACAGATATTGGCTACAAAGCTAATTCCCTGGTGCTGGACAACAAGTGCATGGACACTCGGAGAAAGCTCACGGTTCCTGCCGAGAAGTTTGTGCCAGAGGTCGACACCTTCAACCGGACCACGAACCGTGGGCTCTCCTCGCTGCAGAGCCGGCAGCTGCAGCTGGCCTGACGCGCCGTGGCGTGTTGTGCAACGAGCCACACGGCAGAGAAAGCTTCCAGTGACTCAGTTCCGCAGCAAGGAGAACGGGCATCTGTGTCACGTTAGGATAATGCGGTTCTCCTCCCGCCCCCTGGTTTGTTGTATAACTGTCTGTCCCCTTGTATGATGTTTATAGCCTCGTGCACTCTGAGGAGCATTACAAACAATAAAAAGTCTGTCCCCAAGAGCAGTTGTCATTCGAATGTGTTGGAAGCATTTCACGGTGATTGAATCCATCTGGGCTTTTTAGTGTTTTAAGTCCTTTAAAGTGCGAGGCAGTGCTCCGCAAGGGGACTGTGCAGCAGGGGCAGCGTGCCAGATGTGCTCCGTGGGGATACTGACACCAATCTGCTCACTTTAACGATTAAAGCAAAGTCTGGGTTGGGATTTCCCCCGCCTGCGAGCCTCGCAGAGTTAACACTGCTACAAAAGCGAGAGCCGGAGCCCATTCCGGCTCTTGTGGCAGATTTGTTAAAATGGAATTGCAGTTTCCACATTGTGCCATGAGTTATTGTTTCTATTCCAGGCGCGCTCCCAACGTGCGAAATACTGCAAGCACTCCCTGGGAAGCAGAGACCCTGCCCCGGGGACCTTCCGTGCCAAATTCCTGCCTGTGCAACAGGAGCAGGAGCTGCCCTTTGACTCCTGGCCCGCGGCGCTAGTTCTGGTAAGGAGGAGCTGAGGAAACAGCAGTGCTGGGAGCTGGGACGGGAGCCCGGGGTTGGCAGCGGCGCCTGCAGCCACGGGGATCATTGAGCGCCGCTGCCGGGGGCTGGGGGCGCTTGAGAAGCCCCCCGCGCCTGGGGACGCCCGAACGCGCTGGGTGCAGGTGGAACCCGGCCATGGGCACCCCCAGGGTGACCCCCGTGCAGCCCTCGTGTCCCCCAGGTGCTCCCCGTGCCCGCACCATGCCGCCCATGTCCCCTGTATCCCCCCATGTCCCCTGTGTGCCCTTGTGTCCCTCCATGTCCTTGTGTGTCCCTCATGTCCCCCGTGTCCCCCCCAAGTCCCGTGTGTCTCCCCATGTACCTTGTGTCCCCTTGTGCCCCCCCGTTTCCCCATGTCCCCTGTGTCCCCTGTGTCCCCTCTGTCCCCGTGTCCCCTCTGTGTCCCCTTGTGTCCCCCGCATGTCCTTGGTGTCCCCCGTTTCCCCTCATGTCCCCCCATGTCCCCCTGTGTCCCCTCATGTCCCCAGTGTCTCCTCGTGTTCCCAGTGTCCCCCCATGTCCCC
>NW_020455566.1:1312923-1320774 GCF_003342845.1 Nothoprocta perdicaria
AGGGGGCGGCGGCGCGAGGCAAGATGGCGGCGGCCGGCCCGGGGCTCGGCCGCTTCCGAGGCTGCTTGGCCGGGGCGCTGCTGGGCGACTGCCTGGGCGCCGCCTTCGAGGGCCGGAGCGTGGTGAAGCTGCCCGAGCTGCTGCGCTTCCTGGGCGGCCTGGAGCCGGCGCCCGGCGCGGGGGAGCCGCTGGGCAGCGCCCGCAGAGGTGGGCGCCCCGGGCCTCCCCCGGCCTCCGCAGCCGCGTCCCCCCCCGAGCGGGCCCGGCCCCCAGCACGTCCCCTTCCCCGCTCCCTGAGGGAAAACCGTGCCCAAGCTCCGCGATCCCAGCGCGTGCCCCGGGGTTTCCATCGCTGCGCCCGCTCGCACCTCTGTGGCGAGCGAGGGGCCGCGGGTGCCGGGAGGGCCCTCGCGGACACGCGGAGCGGGGCAGCCCGGCCCTGAGCGCTGCCTCTCTTGCAGAAACGCTGCCCTACACGGACGACACGGCCCTGGGCCGGGCGCTGCTGCGCTCCCTGCTCAACAGGCACGGCTTCGACGAGGCCGACATGGCCAGGAGGTGAGGGCGGCCGCGGGCCCTGCGCGCCGCAGCGTGCACCGCTGCGGAAGAGCACAGGCGTAACGCAAAGGCAGGAGATTTAAAAAAAAAAAAAGAAAAAGGAAGTGCAGGATCCTCCTGAAATGCACCGGGAGCTTGGCGCTGCCCTGGGGTGTGCAGCGTCGCTGGCTTTGATGCAGGTGCTGAGCCCGCTTTGCACCTGAGCAGGTAGCGCGTCCCGCTCTGGCTCGCACGCCGCTCTGTTTCTATACCTGCACGGAGGAGAACGCTTAGAAATCTGCTGTGGTGGTTGTTACTGTTTATGTTTACGTTTCCTTCAGTTTATTTAGTGAATATTAGTGAGGTCAGGCTCAGTTCATTTCTGATCCATTTCCCTTTTGGATCCACAGCAGTCATAACATTTGCTTCCACTTAAGGGAGAGAGTTTATTTGTTTAGAAAACACTTCCACTGAACTCGAACAAAGGAGTTTGTGCGTGGCCGTGACCCCGGGAGACTTTTCCACTTTGTTTCTGTTTCAAAGCAAAGTGGAAAGGGAAACAAGCGGGCTGGGAGAGGTGATGTTTGTGCACCCTTTTGTCCTTTCACAGCAGCCCTTGCAAATCTGATTCTTTCCCTGAATCAAATGGGTCCTGACCACTGCTGATTTGTCCATCCTGCTTGTTCACTGTATCATGGGTTGGTTTTATAAAGTGTTAGTAACGTATCAGATATCCAGGGGGATTATTTTTCTCGCCAGTGTAACTGCTGCTGTCCCATCCGTGCCAGGTTTGCTGAGGAGTACAAGAAGGAACCCAACAGGGGATATGGGATGGCCGTTGTCAACGTGTTTAAGAAGCTCCTGAGCCCCAAGTGCAGCGATGTGTTTGAGCCAGCAAGAGCACAGTTTAATGGAAAAGGCTCCTACGGAAACGGCGGTGCTATGCGGGTGGCAGGCATTGCTCTGGTGTATTCCGATGTCCAGGATGTGAAGAAGGTACCTTCTTTTGGGTCCCTTTGGGTTCCTTGGCCCTGGGAGTGCCCCTAGTAGGCAGGTGCCCCCGTGGTCTCCCGGCAGGGTTTGCTGATGGTGTTTCCTTCCGCAGTTTGCAAAGCTCAGTGCGGAGCTGACCCATTCCAACTCCCTGGGCTACAACGGGGCCGTCCTGCAGGCGCTGGCCGTGCACCTGGCCCTGCAGGGAGAGCTCAGCAAGGAGAGCTTCCTCGAGCAGCTCATTAGCCACATGGAAGATGTCGAAGCGGATGAGAGGTCTCTTAGTGACGCCCGAGCGTAAGTAGCTGTGAGGAGCACGGACTCCTCCGTGTGCCATTGCTTCTGCCTCTGCCTTCTCCCCTTCATTGTCCTCTTGTTTCCAGGCTAGGGTTTGAGGATTTACCATTTTCAAGGCGCCTGAAGAAGATAAAGGAATTTTTGGAGCTCAGCAGTGTTCCCAAAGCAGATGTGTTGTTTGAATTAGGTGAGTACTTATTGCAAGTAAGAGCAGGAGGCAGGACTGTGCTGGCAGAGTTGGGAGTTACGGCCTGTGAGGGGAGCTGCACTGGGGAGCTAGGGGGAGGAGGGGAGAGCTCACTTTTGCAACTTGTCGTGTAAAAATCAGTAATATTAATATTGAAAGTGGTTGGCAGTAAGAAGCTACAAATAAAGGCAAAAAAGGAGCTTCTGTGGAAGAGAAAATGCAAGTGTTGTGCAGCACTGAGAAAGGCTGGTTTGTTAACAGGCAATGGCATTGCTGCTCTGCGCTCCGTGCCGACCGCCATTTACTCCTTCTTGCGCTGTATGGAAGCTGACCCCGATATTCCTGACCACTACAACCCCCTGCAGAGGACCATCGTCTACTGCATCTCTCTGGGAGGAGACACAGACACCATCGCTACCATGGCCGGGGCCATTGCGGGCGCTTACTATGGCGAGGAACAGATACCCCCGAGCTGGGAGCAGAGCTGTGAAGCCTTCCAAGAGACAGAGAAGCTGGCAAGTAGCTTGTATGAACTCTACTGCCAGCGGATCTGAGCCCCCAAGGGGGTCTGCTTTCTGAAGGTAAAGCAGTGGTCACCTCTGCTTTCCTGCTCAGAACGTTTGGAGGGAGCTGCAGCTGGGGACGAGTCTGCAGCTGAGGAGAACGTCACTGATGTGACCTGAGAGCGGGCGGCAGGAGCTGCCTTTGGAGACGTGGGACGTTCCCTTCGGTTGCGTTTTAGCTGGCAAGCGCACACATGTGACGCCTTGGATCGGAGTGATTCTCCACTGACGTTTACAGCAGCTTCTTCATAATGTTTCTGCTTTGTCCTACTGTTGTGCCATTCTGTCACTATCACTATCATTACTGTGATTCAGGTGGGTGTGTGAATCCCCTGGCTTTCCTCTGCTTTCATCTCCACGGCCTTCACTTCAGCTGTTAGTTTTTGCGGCTCTGATATGCTCTTAAATGTCCCTCTTAAAACAGTCATTACCGCTCAGCTGAGCTGCTGTACCTGGCTGTACCTGGGAGTGCATCCTGGCCGGTGGTACCAGCTACCACCTACATTATGGACTAAGGATGCGGGAAGACAGACCTCGTAGGAAGATTCCTTCATCGCCAGTCTTGCCAAAGATTGGACAAAGGATTTCTTTGCATTTCTAGTGACATTTTAAGAAATGTCTTTAGTCCATGTAGTTAGAATCCCAGTTGGCTCCTTGTTGCTGTTGGAAGGAGACACCACTAATTAATGTTTTTTCTGTATCCTTTACCATCCATTTGACATCATCCCGCTGGGTCACGTTTTGTGTTTCCTTACCTAGCTGACTTTCACACTGCTGCAGCTGTTCTTGACATCTCCTTTTGTTTCCTAATCCTTGCATCCCGTGTTCTTAATCCCATCCTGTGTACATCCAGAGCGCCAAGCGAGATTTCTGTTTAAACCTGTGCATGGAGATTGGTTGTGAAATCTAGTGTTCCATAAGGGTAAACGATCGATTCTGCTGCTGTCAGTGACAAAAATGACTTCAGGTGGAAACGAGAGTTGCCTTTCTCAGTTTTAAAACTCTCTGTACGTGGTAAGAATCTTCTGAAAATAAAGGGAAAGGCAGGTTTCAGTCAGGGGAGACTGTGTCAGAGTTTAAAAGAATTTCCGCATTTGAAACTGGGACAAGTGGCCTCGAATTTCCCAGGAAAGCTGCCTCCACAGCTTTAAGTTGCAATCTTTGCCTGGTGGAGCTGCTCAGAGGGAATGACCTGAGCTCACGTACAGCCAGAAGCGTGTCTAAAAAGGATTATAAGGTCTCTAACAAGTAAAAACAGAAAGAAAGAGGCAAGCAGTCGTCATATGGATGTGTTTATGAATTTGAACGTGACAGTGTGATTCTCCAGAATTTTTCCAGCACTTCTGTGGAACTGGGAAGCGAATGTTCTGCCCTAGTGGAGTTCAGTGCCTGTCAACATGAGCACTGTGTATGTCAGGCTGCGTGCACGTGTAGGAAACCTGGTTGTAATAGGGTCATCCCAGGTTTTCTTACTCTTCTTCCTTCAAATGCCAGTCTTCTGTGTGATGCTTTAATGGGTTTTCCTTGTACGTATGGCTATCTTGTCTTGCAAATGTGGAATTAGGATCTGTCCTATGTTTCTGGGTTGTGCTGCAGATCTATATTGTAAAATGTCATTTTCAAATTGCTTTGCCAGAGATGTCAATGCTTTTAACAGTTATTTAAAAGAAGAAAATCTCCTTTTAAAGCTGCTTTAAAGTGTTTAAAGCGTGGAACTTACAAAGAGTGGACATACTGCCTGTTAAAAAAGAATTTAGGCCCAAATTTAACTGCATACTGACATTCAGCTCTGACTTTCTTGGAAAGAAATAAAGCCACTTAGTTATCTTTGTTAATTAGCCACCGTTGTTGTGTTTTCTTTCAAGTCCTGGAGCTGTGTTTCTGGGCTTCAGTGTGACGCTGTTTTGGGGAACATCTAACCTCGGCATCTGGAGCTGGAAAAGAAACGGCGCAGGTTTCAGGGTCAGTAGGTGTCCTTGTCTCTATTTCAGCCAGGGTTTTGCTGGCAGGTCTGAAAAATCCTCGTCATTCCCCGGAACCTGGGACACGGTCGGGATCGTTCCTGCCGTGTGCATAGTGCAGAGCACGTTCTGCGGCACCGCGTTCCTGCGGGGGAATCCTCCTGACGTGGCGGCTCCCACAAGGTTGTCCCGCGTGGCGGGGCTGCCCGAACGGCGCGGGTGAGTTGGGTCTGGGGGAACTGCAGGGCACGACGGCGGTGCCGAGGGGGCTCCGAGCACGGCCAGCTCCTGGCAGCTCTGCCCGGTGGTGCCCCGTGGGCTCGAGCTCGGCCCTTTCCCGGCAGGACAGTGGGAGAGCTCCGCACCGCAGGATACCTGCTGACAGGCCAGGTGACGACAGGACAGAGACACAACTGAGGCCGCCTTTTATACAATAAGTTTTATTGATGGTTTGTCAATACAATCAAGTACTGTAGTTTTAGTTCCGAAGAGAAGGCCAGTTTCTGATCACAAAAAGAGTGCATTTTAAACCAACTTTTACTATGACAGTGCATGTAATAAGTATTTACAAAACTAAAAACCTCTATATACTAGGTTAGAAGTGAAGATACTAGAGGCAAATTTAAAAAAAAATAGTAAGGATTTGTATATAAAAATGCACATTGTAATGCAGTTTTCATAATTAAAAATACACATACTTCATCCAACCCAACCTTTCTTATTATTGTGATTGAAACCAAAATCCCATGCGCTCACACACACGACAGAAATAATCCTTTCTGCTGGCAAATGTCACGTACTCAGTACTCCAGAAGAGGAATCTTCCTGACAATATCCGGGTTAGTGAACAGCCTCCCTCATCCTGTGCATCGTTTTCCTAGCCTAACTATGTGCGTGTAATATCTTTGCCTTTCCATTACTGTGTAAATGTAACAGGGATATAGCTGCGGCGGTTGGTTATGGCTTATGCTCTGCACATGAAGGGAAGTGAAACTGCAGCGCGCTCTCTATAGCACCGAAGGAGTTAACGGCTCCGTTTGGTTACAGTATTTCTGTCGTTGCTTTTTGCCAGCCAGAACAAGAAGTTTGGAGTAAAACAAAACAGAACAAAGAAGAGGTTGAAGGTAGGTGAGGACACAATATAAATAAATTGAGTTGAATAACAGCGTTAAGCTCCCAGCCTGGAGCGCGTGGCGGCTGCCGGCCCGGCGGGACTGAGGTGTCCGTGCTCGGACGGGCCCCGTGCCACCAGCTCGAGGCCTTTGCTGTTCTCCACGGAGAAACCTCGGAAATAAAGGAGACGCCAGGCTCGCCCTGGAGCCCCCCACCTGAGCCTGGCCTCGAAGGAAGCCTCGGAGCTTCTGCTTTTAGTTTTTGTATGTCTTCTTCCTGCTGGGAAATAACCCATGACCAACTCGGTCAAAACCTGAATGATTTTGAGACTCCTTGAATGTCTGAGGGACTGGAAGCAGCCAGCGCAGAATGAGCAGCGCGGGGTCTGCATTTGCACAGGGGAAAGCTTCCCATCCCATACTGAACAAAATCAGCTCGGGTGAGGGGCCGGAGCACCCGCTTCGAATTGCGTTGCTGTATTTCTGAATTTCAAGGGCAGGTGGGTGTTTTAAAAGGAAGCCCTGGATGGCAAGAGGCACAAAGACAAGATAGGCTTAAAGGAAAAACAAACGCAAAACAGAAAAAGAAAACACACTTAAATATCTTCTACAGTCAATCAGGAGAATAATCCCGAGTCCCGTTCTTGCTACGCTGCTTTTCTTTGGCCACATCATAGGCATTGCAGAGGTTTAAAGGTGAAAGTTGCTGAGCTGGTGGCCAAATTGCTGCTGTTCTCCCGGGGACACGAGTTTGCAGAGGGGCCCTTGGTGTGACGCATGGGGTGCAACTCGAGCAGCTTTCTGCTGGCCCGGCATGAGGAGAGCTGCTTAACTGCAAGTGACAGCCACTATTTTACTCTTTTACTATTATTTTACTATGAGAAAAAGCTGCGGGGCAGCAGGGTTCAGTTGCTGCCGTTAGCAGAGGACAGAGCAGCGCAGGTCAGGGTCTGCACCCCCTTCCCCAGAGCCTCGCAGCTCTCGCTCACGTCGATGAACGGCGTTTCAGGCGCTAGTGAGACCAAGTGGTGACCACAGACAAACGTGGTTTGTTTTTCTAGCCTAGGTCACAGGTGGGCACCTGGAGTGGTGCCCTTTACAGATACATATTGCACTATCCTTGTAACGAACATTGTTAGGGAGACAACAGCACCGTTGTACACTGGCGCAGAGCGAGCACTACTTTTGCACAATGAAGAGCTCCCCGAGGAAGGGGCAGGTGCCAATGCAGAAGCTGACACCTCCTGAAAGAGCAAGACATTAAAAGCAAGTTGTCCGTAAGGGGCACGCTCAGGAAAGCAGAACTAAACCTTCCATTAAACCAGGTGAGAGGCACCGTCCGGAGGGCCCGCGGTGCCAGGAAGCCTTTGGGCTGCAGAGGAACAGCCAGGATAGCACCAGCCCTCGAACTCGCCCGGAGAGGAGTTAACACGGGGCAGGGGAGCAGTTAGCAGGAGTTAACACGGGGCAGGGGATCGTAGTTGGTCACGGGGGCCCCAACCTCCCTCACAGGCGCTGGAAATAGCTCTGTCATCCTCCGAGATAGCAACGCCTGGATGGTTTTATTGCTAAAGTAGTTGGGGAGAGGGTTAAAAATAACATTTACTTATTACAAAAAGGTGCTTATGCAAAGTGTTGCACTTATGGTTGTAAATGCAACCACGCTGAGTCTGGAGTGAATCGGAGAGACGATGTCAAAATTGTCTAAAAAAATAGGTAGCGATGAGACTGCAACTTGGGCGTAGGATGGTTTGGGAGGGGAATTTCTCAGTCCGTCAAGGATCTCTGCTGCTGTATGTGTCTGTGCTGCCTTCCTAGGACCCCGGCGTTCACTGGCAAAAACACCAGCCACGACGACAGCCGAATGATTTGACTGGATTCCAAATGGGCAACAAGGGGGTGCGACTGCAGAACAAGGGTCCGTCTCTCCAGACTGCCTGGCCCGGCTTGCAGAGCCCATCCCGTCCTGCCGAGCGCCGGCCCGTGCTCGGCCTGCACGCACCGGGGCAAAGTCATTCCAAATGCGCTTTGCTGACAAAGTCGCTCCCCTCTCCAAAACAGGAGGGAAGGAAGGAGGGGAGGAAGGGAGGAAGGGCGGGAGGAAGGGAGGAAGGGAGGAGGGACGTCTCCTTTCCGATTGTCCTCTTGACTCATGGATCAAACAGCTTGAAGCAAGGTCCCGCGACAACGGCTTGCACCTT
>NW_020455566.1:1322463-1357376 GCF_003342845.1 Nothoprocta perdicaria
CCCCGCTCGCCGCGCGGCCCCGGCTCCCCCTTGGGGCCCGGCTCGCCCCGGAAGCCCGGCAGCCCCGGGCCGCCCTGCGGGCCGGGTTTGCCGTTCACCGAGATGCCCGCCGGCCCCGGCAGCCCCGGCGGGCCCGGCAGCCCCCGTGGCCCTTGCTCTCCTCTCATGCCGGGCTCGCCCTTGGCTCCGGGCATGCCTTTCATTCCCGCCTTTCCGGGCAGGCCCGGGATGCCGGGCTTGCCGATGCCCGAGAAGCCGGGCGGCCCGGCGGGCCCGGGCTGGCCGTGCATTCCTGGCTTCCCGGTGCCCGGCTTTCCTGGGTATCCGGGGGGGCCGGGTGGCCCGCGGGGGCCTGGCTTCCCGGGCGGTCCTGGCTCCCCTTTGAGGTCCATGGGCAGCATGGGCGGCATGTCTGCGGAGAGAAGGAGAGCGTGGCGCTTCAGTGGGGCCCGGCGCCGCGGGGCCGCGGGCGCCGCAGGGATGCGCCAGCCCTGCCTGGGGCTTTGCCCAGTTCCAGGCTGGGGACCGCGGCACGGCTCCACAGTTCCCGTGGCGGGAAGGCTCCTGGGTTATATGGCGGGAGCTGGGACACGCCGCTGTCCCGTGTGGCCCTTGGCGGGCAGGGCCGCCCCGGTCCTTGCCGTGGCCCCGTTGCCCGTTCGCCGCGCACGGGGACCCCGGCGCAGCCCCGGCGCCACGAGCCGGCCCTTCTCCCGCCCGCGTCTGCCCTTGCAGCGCTGCCCTTCGCCCAGCGTGGCCGTTCTTAAACCCCGTCCCAGCAGCGGCCTGCGCTGCCACATCAGCAGCCTGCGAGGGACTGGCTTGGAGCAGGAGCCTGGCCAGTGCCCAAGGTGCTAATTCAAGCCTTATTCCTCCGTCCCTGCCCCGAGGGCATCAACAAGAGCAGCAAGTGCCGCATGCTCCGATGATGCTGCTCTTGTGCCATGGCCCTGGAGGCGCTGGGGCTCCAGCACTGGCCCCTGGGGCCCAGGATGCAGCACAGAGCCAAGGTGGAGGGTGACGGTCCCACCTCATCCCCTAACTCTGTGGCCTCAGGAGACCTGCGGGACAATTGCTCCTTGCAAGTTAAAGGGAAAATGGATAAGGAAGCCCTGGGACTTGTAGCTCGGTCCTGGATAGTTGGGGATTAGTTTATCGGATAAGACCTGGCTCTGGTCCTGGCTTAGCTGCCACATTTAGCAAGGTAAATGAAAACAAAAACAACCCCCCAACCAGCCAAAAGTCCAGGAGGGTGCTGGAAAAGCCAATAGGAGGAAAACGCAGCCTCGGTAGCACCCGGGAATGGAGGGGCCACTGGGAGCAAGCCATGACCACCTGACCCCGAGGGAATTTCTGGAGGCCTTTTGCAAGGATGCGAGCAAGAAATGAGCGGGAGGAGAGCGCAGAGCGCAGTGGAACCACGGCCTCCCCCGGCTCAGCCGGGCCGTGGGACAAGATCCAGGGAGGCGGCAGTGCGCGGCACCCTGCTTGCTTTGCTCTTGGCCACGTTTTGGAGACGTTCCTGATGCTGCTCTCCATACCAAGGGCTGCCTCCGGTTCCCTGCGCTAATGGGGGTCGCTTGGTTTCTTGAGCAAGGATGTGCTTGTCTGCCGTGCTGTTTCCCTGATTGCTGCAAGTCTCCCCGGCCCGGAAAGCAGTGTGGGAAAGGCAGGGAGGGATGGGCAGTGTTGCACCAAAGTGGATTTCTGGGGGTTGAATTCCAGCATTTTTCTCTGGAAAATGATTTCAATGTGTTTTCTCCCCACACTCTTTTTTTTTCCTTCTTGCAATGGTTTTGGAAAGGATTGTCCTTCGAGGCGTTTTTGCACGGGATGCAGAGGGCTCTGCAGCGCAGGAGGGCGGACGCGGAGGGAGCCGCAGCGCGCGGGCGGCCACAAGCGCGGCCGGGAAAAGCAGCGTGAGCAGAGACGCCCGCAGCGCGCGCAGGGCAGGCGGCGGCGCGAGCGCGGCCAGGCCTCGCCGCGGCACCACGCGGCGCCTCCCTGGGCTGCTGCGGGAATCCCCGCTCCACATGCCCTTTTCCCTCTCTCCCCTTGGCAGCCGAGTCCTTGGCCGTTTAAAGCGGAGCCTTTGGCGTGTCCAGGTTGCTCACGCGGTGCGGGGCGGCCCGGGCTGCGCAGGGAGCGGGGCACTGGCACCCGCTCCAGCGTTCCCAGCATACGCCAGGGCCCACGAGGGAATTTCATGGCCGAGTTGGGGTGGGAACATGCGGGATGCCAGAGCTGCCCTGCACGGGAAGCGCCATGCCCCCAACGCTGGCTCCGGCACATCCCACAGGGAATACAGGAGCAGCCTCGGGAGAGGAAGGGAGCAGGGAGGGCCCATCCACCCGCCGGCTGCTGTGCCAGGAGGGACCCAGAGCCCAGGGCCCTGGGAGCAGGAGATGGTGGCCGCCCCGCGCCCCGCGCGCCCCTTACCTAGGTACTGCCCTTTGCCTTCGCGGAAGGGCGGCCCCAGCGGCCCCTTCACCATGGGCTGCATGTACTTGACCTGCGCGTAGCCCGCCGCTCCTCCCGCCAGCGCCGGGCGCGCGCCGGCCAGCAGCAGCAGCAGCAGCAGCAGCCCCGCGGCGTCCAGCGGCATCGTGGCGCGCGCCCTGCGGACACAGCGACAGTGAGCGCGGCTCCGCGGCACCGCACGCCCGCGCGCCGCCCTTCCCGAGCCTGCGAAACCCGCCAGGACGAGGCCGGGGGGGTTCCCTTTTCCCGGTGCCGGGCCGGCCCGCGGCTGCTGCCAGCGAGCGCTCCGCGGGAGCCGGGCAGGGCTGCTGCGCCGCTGGATTTGATCGGAATTTCCTGAGCTGCCGGCGCGGGAGCAGCGCTGAAAGAGGAGCTGCAGCATGGAAAGAAATCACAAGTGAACCAAAATAAAACAAAATCAGGGGAAGGGAGCGGGGAGGCGTCGCGCGGGGCCGGGCTTGGCGCGCCGGGCACGCGGGGCCGGGGGCGTGCGGGGACAAGCCGGGCCGCAGCGCGGGGCAGGGCTGCGGCTGCCGTGGCCGCCCCGACACCGCTGCCGCCGTTATTTTCCCGTCTTCGGGGTGTCAATGACAGACACGTGTTTTCATGAAATGCTGTTTCACCGGGATTTGTTTAAAGGAGGGGGAAGGAATCCTGCTGGAGAGGACTGCAGCTGTGAAAACAGAGGTTGTGCTGAAGACAAGGGGCAAAGCCCTGGATCGGCTCGTTACGTGCTCTCCTTGCCTGGCTCGACCTGCCGCGGCCGGGCCCCCTTCCCTGCCCCCCTTGTGCTTCACCCCGTCCTGGGGCTGCAGGATGCCCCCAAACCGCAGGAACCGGCCCCTGCCCGCGGCCCTGCCGGCATCCCGCTGGATCCGGGAGCCACCGGAGCCGGGAGAAGCAGCTCCCAGTGCCCCGTGTGCTCAGGCTTCCCCATGGAGCGGCACGGAGCCATCCCGGATGCAGGTGCAGCCCGGAGCCCTTGGCCGGCGGCTCTGCCTCCGTATCCCGTGGGAAAGGAGGCGCCGGTTCCTCCTTCGCACTGGCAGCGTCTCGCGGGCTTGCGCAGCCTGGCAAGGAGGCCCCGGCGCTACCCGCTATCTCCAGGCAGCGACTTAATAAAAAGACAATGGAAACCTGAGGGGTTTTACGTGCTGGATCAAGGGTGCGCAGGAGGGCTGCGAAGAGGCTCCCTCCTGCCTGCCGCGTCCTGCCTGACGAGACGATAATTAATCATAATTAGCCGCCGTGCAGCCGTTTCACAGAGAGCGGGGCAGGCGTTTGCGCGGGCGCCGGGGCCGCCGGCTCCAATAAAAGCTGCTGCGTGAAATTGCGGCTCCCCTCCTGCAGCAGGACCGATGAGTCCGGGCAGACTTTTCCTGCAGGAATTCCAGTGGGAATTCACTGCTTCCAAGCCGACAGTCCCAATGGGAACTGCAGAGTGGCTGTGGTCACTAAAGCGGGACTGGTTTAAGCCCCGCACTAAGAGGCCGGCGCCTGGGTGGGCTGCAGGCAGCCTGTGCTCGCCCCGGCCCGCCGAGCCGCTCCGTCCGCCGCTCATTGCAATAAAAAAACAAAGCAGGGAGGTTTTCCAAGGCCAACACGGCGCTGGACTCTCTCCAGCGGGAGGGAAATGATTTGGTTTGTGCTACACACGCTTTACAAATAATAATAATAATAATAATAATAATAATGATGATAAGAGTCAGAGGCAGGAAAGCGGAGCGGCTGCGGCGGGGCGGGAGCGGGAGCGCGCTGTTTCCGAGGGCCGGCTGCGGGAGGACGCGGGGAGGCGCTGGCACGGAGGCGCCGCGCGCGGCACGGCAGCCGCGGCGCTGCAGGAGCGGCCGCGCGGCCCCGCGCGCGGAACAAGAAAACATTTTCCTTGACGAAAGAAAAACACCCCACCCGGCGGCGCCCCGCGGCCCGGCCCGGCGCGAGCGTGGAAACGGGGCCGGGAATGGGGCTGGCAACGGGGCCGGCAGCGAGCGCAGGAGCTGGGCTGGGAATATGGGGATGTGCGGGAGCAGGGCCGGGAATGCAGGAGCAAGTGCCGGGCGGCAGTGGCACCGTCGCAGCCGGAGTGCCCTGGCCGAGGGCCGCGTCCCGCTGGCGCTTGATCCCGCCGGCTGCGGGTCAAAGAGCAGCTCAGCGGGATTAGCAGCCCCGCGCGCGCCGGGAGCCCCCCGGGTCACGGCTCAGGCCTTAATCCCGCACCTCCGGCTGTCAAAACTCCGTGCTCCGCGCCGGGGAGCGGCGGCTCCAGTGCCCACGGGGCCCGGCGGGGCTGGGGCAGCGCTGGCGGCTTCGCTCCCGGCCCGTCACAGCCCCGGCCGCCCGCACTCGCTGGCAGGTGCAGAATTAGAGGCTGTTTTGGAGATCCCATCGCCAGAGCCCTCAATCCTGCCCGGAGCGGTGCTGACCGCCTGGCCGCCCGGCTCCCGCTGCTGCCCTGGTGCGGGCCGGGCCGGGCGCCTCGGGGACCCGGCAGCTCCCTCCAGGTCACACACAGAGCCGTCCCCTCGGCAGCGGCCGGAGCCGCGGGGTGGCGGGATGGGCTGCAGGTGCCTGAGCGGTCTCTGTCCCACGGGATCCCTCACCCTGTTCCCAGCATGGAGCTCCCATCACATCCCCGGGCACCAGGGCCCGCACGGGCAGGCAGGGAGGCAGAGCCTCCTCCTCCTCCTCGCCTGTGCTGCTGCTAGCGTCACTCTGCGCTCTGCGCTGCCTCCCCCTGCAAGCCCCGATTCCTCGACTCTCCCGGATTAGGAACAAGGAACACGGATTAGGGAATATTAAGAGCAGACCTCGCCGCAGCACGGCCAGGGAAAGCGGCGTGCTGGCGTCGAGCGCCTCGGCGCTGCTGCTGCTGCCCTGCGGCCCGGCCCTGCTGCCGAGCGGAGCATGTCGGGGTGCCAGCGGTGCCCGGCGCTCCCCGCAGCAGCCGGCCCCGAGGCCGCCGCCGTGCCCAGAGCCGCGACGTATGAGGGCACCGGGCGCGGGGCCGGCGGCTCTTGCTCGGGCCTTTCGGCTGCTCCGCTCTGCAAACCCCGCTGCCCTGGAGGCGATGGAGCAGCCGGGAGCCCTGGACGGGGCGCCCCACGGGCCCCACGCGCTCCCGTCCCGCGCGGGCCCCCTCGTCCCCGCCGCCCACCCCCGGCCCCTCCGAATACCAGACTGAGCGCGGCATTAATAGCAGGCTTGCCTGCCAGGTGCATAGTTCGACCAGGCGCTTTGCACATGCCAAACCACAGGTATTTTATGAGACGTTTCCTGTTATGAAGACATTTTTGTGGGGATTCTTTTTTTTTTTATTATTGTTATTATTTCTTCCCTTTCCCCTCTTCCTCCCCGTGCCGGGTGGGTGGGTGCCCCTTGCAGGCGCCCCGTGAGCTGGGTGCTCTCCTGGGTGCCTGTCCCCCGTGCGCACGCGGGGTGACCCTCGCGGGGGGTCTCGTTGTGTTTCTGTCGCCCCAAGGGGCTCCACACGCTGCCTGGTTGTGGCACAGGCTGGGGGGTACATGGGGCGGGCGGGTGACACGCAGCCCGCATGGCACCGAGAGCCATCACGGCTTCGCCATCGCAGACGCGCTGCAGAAACAGGGTTTTCTAACGCGATGGGTGTTTTTGCAAAGAAATCTGCGAAATCCCAGGGGACCTGCAGAGAGCGCTTCACATGTCAGGGAATTTGCGGGCGAGGGGCCACGAACCGCAGACATTGAACCTTCCAGCCCTGCGCCGGGGTCACGGGTTTGCCGGCGACGCGCAGCGGTTCGAGCCGGCAGCGCCCGGGACGGGACGGCCGGAGGGGCAGCCGGGGCCGCTGCTCCCGCCGGCCGCTCCGGCGCTGCCCCATGGGGAAGAGCCAAGCGCAGCTCCCCGGGGACGGCCAAGCCCCCGCGTCCCCGGCCCCTCTCCCGTGCACGAGCGCCCGGCCAGCAAGAGGTGACTCGGATCAAACAGCAGCACCGAAACGCGGCCAGTCCTGGCACGCCATCAAAGCTGCCGAATGAGGTTAGACAGCCGAAATTAGATCAGATTAGGGATAAATTGACTCGCCCAAGGCCACACATCGACTCGGGGGCAGCGCCAGGAATTCCTGGCTCACGGCTCGGCACTGTGTCCCTGCAGGCGCGCGGCCGGCGAGGCTTCTCCTGCCAAGAAGCGGAGCCCCCCGTGCGCTTGCAGCAACGGCAGCGGGGCCGGAGCGGCGGCGAGCGGGAGCCGGGACGTGCCGAGCTCCGCTCCGGCCCCGCGCTGGGATCACAGGTAGGTGCCGGGCACCGTGTCCCGGTGTCCCATGGCCAAGCGAGCTGAGCAGCAGCGAGTGAGGCCTTGGAGGAAGGTTGCTGTTTATCGCAGCTCAGCATGCCGCTTCCTGGCCCTCTTGAGTGTGTGGAAAGGTGCAAAGTCAGATTAAAACTGAACCAACAAAGAGCAGCTCCAAGGAGCCGTCTGCACATCTGAGAAACTGGCAGCGCCTGGATCCCATTGCACCTGCGTGGCATCACAGGGGAATTTGGGTTTCTGCAGCTGAGCAAATGCTGCAATGTTAAATCCTCCCCGGCCCCGGCCTGCTGGGCAGCGAGAGGCTTTGGAGGGGCTTGGTCTCTGGCAGCTGGGGAACAAACGGGAGAATATCCCCTTGATCCTTCACCCGAGCGGGGAGTGGGGCTGGCGGATGGGCCGGGCAAGCCTGGGATATCTGAAACTCCCGGGATATCTGAAACTCCCGGCTGATCCTGGCCGAGGTGCCAGTGGTGAGCGCGTGTAAACTGCAGCCTGCTTTCCTGAGCCGCGGCCAGCGGCGGCTGAGCGCTGCTTGGAGCAAATGGGCTCCCGGGCAAGGTGGCTTGGCCCCTTTCCCTTCTCTTAAAAGAGGATTTTTTCCCCCCTCTTTGATACGCTCTATTTTATAAATAAATATAATTGCATTCGTCTGGTCTCATTAGGATGAGCTGTGTCTGTTTCTGGGACGGGCTATGTTTTTGGAGCGGGTGTTAAGGGTAGGCACTGTAAAGCTTTACGCCTGGAACGTGCAGTCAGGATGTTCACAGCTTCCAGGCTCCAAAACGTACGGGATACAATAGCAAAGGACACGGAACGAAACCTGGACGCAGCTCGGTGGGACTGGCCCTGAACGCGCCCTGCTTTGCTAAGAAGCTAGGAATATCTGGAAGAGGCTGTCTACCTTTCAGCCCCAATCAGGAAAATAAAACAGCAAAGCAGGATGCCAGTGAATTAGGAATAGTGGGAGCTCGAGGCACTGCCCAAGGGCCTTGTCCTCAAGGAGCAGCTGGCATGGAGCTCAGGCTGTCTTTGGAAAGGACTTTGTCCTAGGTTGGTGTTCCCTCTCGGAGAGGCACCGCAGCAAGTGAAGCATCTTCAGCCTAGCAAACCCATGTCCCTCACGGGGGATGAGGGCCAGGACAGGGCATGGAGACGGCTGGAGATGTCCAGGCCTCATCGCAGGTGGAGGTGGAGAAACCAGGGCTTGAACGTGCAGAAGGCAACTTCCATCCCTCCATGGATTCGGTTTTAAGGAGCGAGTGGTTGCTGCATCGGAACTCTCCATGTGACTTACTGCAGGATCTTCCCCTTTCCAAGACGCCAATGCATCCATCATTATCCAGTGATTTTATTATCCCCAAACCGCACAGCTCTCCTTTCACCGCTTGGAAGGTTTCCGCGGCGCGTGGCCATCCGTGACAGCAGCTGTAACCCCTGCCTTCCTCCAGCACACCACGGGAGCCAATTCCTCATCCACGAGCGGCCGCGAGCGCCAGCAGTGACAGCCCAACCTTTTGGAGCGATGGGGACACGGATGGAGCTGCCAGCTCCCTAGGGCTGCCATCAGCTTTGGAAACTTGCTCCGCAAATTAATCTAGTGAAAGGAGTGTTACCGAAACCGGTCTCTCGCCTCTCCAGGAAACTTGGTTTAGGTGTTTGTCAGCGGTTCTTTCTGCCTGACGCAGCAGTGTGTTCGCAGTTGCGGTGTCCTCTGCCCAGTTGTTTTTCCAGGCTTCATAGGCTGCTTGCTGGCACAGCTTCTGCTGCTCCCATGTACGACAGCCCATTTGTGAGCCGCTGTGCGAGTTCCTTCTGCTGTGCCAAATGCCAAAGTACATAATCGTCACCTCCCAGGCCTCCGACGGCTGAGCTGGCTGCCGCCACGGGAAGGTGTGTGGCGGTGCTTATCCGAACCGTCCTTTTGTTTTTATGTCACGGGCTGAGATCTCCACTCATGGGTTGAGATCTCGTCTCCGGGGCTTTGCTGGACTGTTCACGCTCCCTCTCCCGCTTGGCCTTCCAGCATCACCATCAGGTGACTGGGCGCCCATGGGGACAGTTAGTTCTGCAGCCGTCGGAAGAGCCGCCCTGGGGCTTTGCTGTCGGCCGGCAGCTCCCTGTCCACAGGGGCTTTTCCAGAAAGAATCATTCTCCGCAGGAGGAATCCTTCTCCGGAGTGGGAATCCTTCTCCTCAGTGGGAATCCTTCTCTGGAGCGGGAATCCTTCACCGCAGCGGGAATGCTTCTCCATCTCCCTTGCGTGCTGCTGCAATGCAAGCTTTGCCCTCAGGAATGGGGTGCAGAGGAGCTGCGGGGGGACTCGCTGACCCTCTCCCATGGGAATGCACCGTTGCGGGTGCTCCCGCAACTCATCCCCTTTCCACCTCCCAAGCAATTCCCACAGGGAAATGGGGGCAGAGCCGCCTCGGCCGCACGGACACCCCAGGGCCTCCATGGCCACGGGTGCCCCGCACCCCGGCGCTTCTCGCAGCCCCGGCTTCGCGCGGCGGGGGAATATTGTTTATGCGTCTCTAATATCGGCCTTCTGTTTTGCATTTACCGTTTTCTTCAAAGATACGGTGCGGCCTCTGCCAAGATTCCTGAGGAGATATCCTGAGCAATGCAGACCATTCTCCCCACCAAATTCAAAGAAAACAAACGTCAGGCCAAGGATTGATATGAAATAGTTTAAAAATGAGAAAAAGCTGCCTTAGAGCTAGGTTTACATTAAAATAAATTTCGTCGCGGGCAGACGCGGCCGAGTTTCTCCCTCAGAAGGAAGCAGGCGGCGGGGAGGAGGCAGGAAAGGATAAAGTTACCCGCGGTGCAGGACGGAGCGGTGCGGCCCCGGCGGCCATCAGCGGCTGCACAGCGCCCGCCGGGGCTGCTCCTGCCCCTACAAGACACCGCCATCTCCCTACAAGATGCCGCCATCTCCCTACAAGATGCCACCATCTCCCCACAAGACGCTGCCATCTTGTCCTGTGCCGCCATCTTGTCCTGTGCCACGGCCATCCCGTGTGCCGCCATCTTAGCACGTGCCGCCATTTTGTGCCTCCAAGGGCAGACATGTCCCGTTTTCCCTCTCTCCGCTATCCTTATCCCTGTCGCAACATCCCTGGGGAGCGGAGCGGTGTGGGCGGCTGGTCCTGGCTGCCACGCAGCCATGGTGGAGCGGGAGCCGGGCCTCTCGCCGCCGCCTGCCCTCGCTGTGCCCTATAAGCATGACTGACAGGCCCCCGCCTTCGCTTGGGGATTTCATGGCTTTAAAGCATGTGACTTTTTTTGTGCTTGGTCAATTCCTCCATTTAAAAGGAAAAAAAAAGCTAAACTCACGTCAGGTTGGGGGTCCTGCTGCCTGCGAGCCAGGGCCACGTGCCCAGCAGCCATGGGCCGCACCAGCGGGGCCGCGGCGTTCCCGCCTCGGGCGCCCACTCTTTACAGCTCGGAGCAATCCCGGCTTCTCTCGGCTTTTTAGCCAAGATGCATCCCTTTTTGCAAAAGCCCAGAGCAAAGGATGAAGCGATTCCCAGCGGGAATGAGTGTGAGGGCTTGGAGCGCCATGGCCGCCCGGAGCTTGCCGTGCTGCTCCACGTGCCGCCTTTCCCAGGAGCCAGGAGAGCTCTCCCAGCCTCCATCCCTCCTTTGCTATCCCTGCACTGCGGGATAGGATCCACATGGGGACACTGGCTCCAGCGGAGGCTCTGGCACCCAGCACGGGGCAGCAGGAGGCATCTCCACAGTGTGGACATGGCCATGGGGATGCGAGGGGGTTGTGTGAAATCAGGCAGATCTTTCCCACAGTTTCATTTGGAAAAAATGCGTCTCGCAATGTCACAAGATATTTCACCATCACTGAATCAGCTCTTTTCATTTTCCGATTTGAAATCGTTTCTTTTTTTTTTTTTTTTTTTTTTTTTTTTTTTTTTTTTTTTTTTTTTTTTTTTTTTTTTTTGTCTTGGAGTAGAAAGCAGAGGAGGGAATTCTCTCACCATTGCTTTTCTGGAAATTACTGCAGACTTTTTTCGTGTTTCCTTCTGGACCCCGCTTTGGCGTGGAGCGAAACTGCAGACGTTTCAAACCCGCTATGAGTTGCAGCGGCCTCAGAAGGACGTGGGGAGGCAGATGCCAGGGCAGAGCCAGCCCTGGGGCACTGCGTGGCCCCGAAGCACCCAGCGGGTTCTGGGGCGCTGGGCACTCTGCGAGGCCCCGTGCCCGCTGCAAAGACATCCCTGCAAGGTCTGCTCGGGTGCAAAGTGTCACCCGCAGCCCCGCGAGTGGCAGCGCGGTGGGAACGCTGGCCCTTGCGGCACCTCGTGCAGTCACTGCGCACGTCTCGGCACGAGGGAGACGCGCGGTGCCGGGCTGCAGCCCAGGCCCTGCCTGCGCCCTTCCCACATGCGCCGTGTATATTTGTCATAAACAAACAGCTTTAAACCTCAAGTAATGCTAATCTGTAGCTATCCAAAGCCACAATCTTATTACCAGGCTCCTAATTTCCAGTGCAATTGAATATCTAGTTTAATCTGTTTTAAAGGCTTCCAGATTCTCTGAAGCCTCCCTCTGCCTCGCTGGACCGCTTCACTGACAATGCAATGCCGAGTACAAACCCTATTAATCTTCTGGTGCTTTTCCTCCTCCTCAGGAGATACCATCTAGCCAAAAGCTTCCCATCCCGGGAGGCGCAGGCTGAGCGGGACGGCAGTGCCCTAAACCCAGCCCTTCACAGCTGGGCCCAGACTGCACGGAGGCAAAATGGAAACGATCCCATGTGCCACTGTGCATCCAAGGGGAAAAATCACTTCTGGACCCAAGTCAGAGCAAGGAGCTCGTAGGATTAGATGAACATAGTGTCAGAAACAAGTTGTTTTTGAGAAGCATAAGAACCTGAACAATTTGGGAGTTCAAAGGTTCGGTAGCTGCAGAGCCGGCTCTATCTCTCAGCGAGACAGAGAGCTTTGGACTGGAGCGTCCTTATTACTGCTGACCCTTTGCCAAGCAAAATCTGGGGCCTGGAGTTCAAGCACCAGTGGAAATCAGTGAGGAATATGCAGAGTATTTTCTTAGTGGAACTTATTTATTTCTGTTAGAGACACCAGCCCTTGACCAGACGCGTAACCCGCAGCACTGAGGCAGTCTCCGCTCTGCAAAGCCCCAACCCTGCTGCTGCTTGGAGAGCGAGCAGCCTCCCTGCTCCTGCTTGCCATTGCCCCCGACAAAGGAGCATGCACCAGAAAACACCAGAAGCAGCAATCTGGGGGCAAATTTTCTATGAGAAAGGAAGAGAGTTTGCAGGGGGGACTGCATGCAACCCTGGGACCGAGCAAGGCCCAGGCCTGCCTGGAAGCCCAGGGCAAGAAATCGGGGACTGTCCCCTGGGGCAGACAGGGGGTCTGAGCTGTGGCCAGCTGAGCTGGGTGCTCAGCTGAGGCAAAGGGATGCACTTAGAAAAAACCTTTGTTCAGGCTTCAAGCTGGAAAAACATTCAGTTCCTATTTCTCATGCAGATTTTTCCTTGGGGCAGTGTCGTGCAAAAACCTTCCTGCGTCCCTGCTCAAAACCTTCCTGCTCGGGAGCCATTCCTCAAAGCCGGGGCGCTGCTCTGGCCCGGCGCTGTGGACCGGAGCCGGTGTCCCGGCACAGCCCGGCCGCCGAGCCGGCTCCGGGCGGGCAGCGGCACCAGGCTCGGCCTCCAACCTCCTTCGGCAGCTGGACGAGCAGCGCCTTGTTTAAGCTACACATGGGTTTGAAAACAAGGCAGCGAGCTATTTAAGCTCGGCGGCTTAGGCGTAACGGGAGATAAGCCCTACTGTAATGGCCAAAGCAGGGTCGCCTGTAGCCGGACAGCGCACGGGGCCGAGGCCGCTGTGGCGGTGGGGACGCGGCGGCGCCAGCCCCCCGCTGTCCCCTCGCTTGTCCCCACTCCCGCCCGGCGCTCGAGGCTGGGGGAGCCCTGGCCGTGCCGGGCTTCCCTGCGGGGCCCTTGGTGCTCGCCCGCTCCGGGGCGCTCCGGGCACTGCCCACAGCCTGGGCTGCTGGCGCAGCCTTCCCGGGGCCGCTCCGGAGCCGCCGCCTTTCAGAAATCACACGGGATCCGCGAGCAGGGCACATCCATCCACTCGGGACACACTTGAGAGCCTCTGTGTGCTCCGAGGCAGCAGCCCATGAGTCTCTCTGTTACACAATCGTGCAGCTGGCAGGAAGGCTGCCCAGAAAGGCCCATTGCATAATGGCCCAAGGTCCCGCGAGCCGCCAGGAAACCCGACCCGCGCGGCTCCCGTCTCGGCGCCCATGGGAACTGGCAACGGCACAAAACCAGAATACCCTCCAACACAGAAACCCCGCACAGGTGCTCGGAGGGAATGACTCCCAGCAGCAAAGCACGCGCACGGCTTGTTTTTATAGAGACAGCAGCCACTCGGCACCGGGAGAGGAAGAGCCCAGGGCCAGGAGGAGCCCAGCGGCAGCCTGAGGCCGTTTGTGTCATCCAGACACCCGATTTACACCCATGTAACTGGGAGCCGACCCGGCCCGGGAGGGAGGTCTTTGTACGTTGCCGCGCTCCAGGAAATGGCAAATATTTGGAGCCACTGGCTGGAGCGCGCCGTGCTGCAAGCTCTGCCTGCGGATGCGGCACTCGCTTGCTGGGGATTAATAAGACCCAGCATGTGACAATGAAACACGGAGGGAAAAATTAAACCGACCTAATAATCCTGCTTTTCTAGAGGGCAACTATGAAGAATAATAGAAAGGAAACATTCAGTGTTCAACCCAGGACCAGCGGGTGCTGTCGTGCAGCCCTGCACCCTGCAGCACCCTGTGTGACCAAGGGGGAGCACGGCGGGCAATGCCCTCGCATTCTTCCCCATGGGAGAAGTGTCAGATCCTTCCTGGTGCTCCTATCTGTGCGGGGAATGCTCCGAGCTCATCCCTGCTCAGGTGCCTGGAGCTTTCCTGGTGCGGGCAGTGGCGAGCTCGCTCCGAGGGCGCCTCCCGGCACAAGCTCACAAACATTTTCCACGTTGTTCACAGTAAGAGCATTAAAGCACTGCTTTCTGGAGCACCACACATGCACACATGCCTTCCCAGCTCCATTTGTTGCAGTGATTTCTGGGCGCCCCTTCCCCTCGTCCCCCGTTTGGGCTCCCCGGGGCTGACACCAGGGCACTGCATCCCGGAGTCTCCTGGACACGATGCTCCTCTGAGTGAACCCTCGCTCCGGAGCGGCCTTTTCCCTAGGGGAGGAGAAGTCATCTGAGGATGCCCGCGCGTGCCACTGCCGCGGACCGGCCCCACGTCTTGCTGGCAAGCAGGGCTCCTTCAGCAGAGAGAACCAGCCTTGCACAAGGCCAGTGTCCCATGCCCCCGTGCCCGGCCCTTGCCAGGCCAGCCAGCCCTGCGGTGAAAATAAGTTGTGCTGCCAGGCAGCCCTGGGAGCGGGACGGGGAGGTTTGTGTTGATATAAAGCCGGGTTCTTTCCTGCGAGCGCCTCTGCGGTGACTGGCGCTGCCGGGGGGCTTGGCTGAGCCCACGGGGCCGGCGCCGTCCCCTCGCTGCCCGCCCGGCACCCTGGTGTCACTCGCTGCTCCTGCGCCTTGGCTATTTCGGGAATATTCGGCACCACCCAGAGAGGTGTCCGATGCTTTTATTTACAGCCCCCCTGGCTGTCGCCCAGCTACAAGCGGCTCTCATGCAGGAAAAAGCCCGGCGGAGCCAATGCAAACAGAGCCGGCAGCATCCCTGCACGGCGGGAGGTGAAGCCAAGCAGCCAAGGATGCTCTGGCTGCGGCGCCCCGTGACAAGGACAAGCCTTGGCCGAGGCTGGAGCGAGGGCATGAGGGCCGGGGATGCTCCGGGAAGCCACTGCAGCCGGACACAGTCCATGTCTTCGAGCACCGGGAGCTGGGATCGGAGCCTGCGCCCAAACTCGGCAGGGATCACGGGCCGAACGGGAGCAGCCCCAGGTCCCGCGGAGCTGCAGCCCGGGGGGAGGCCCCTGGCCCGGGGGACCCCCCGCGCCCCGGGAGCAGCCCCCGGCGGCACGGGAACAATCGCCTTATTGTTCGCGTGCCGCCTGGGACACGAGTGTGCCGGGGAATTAAACCAGCCCTGCGCTTTCCGCCTGTCACACTCGCTTTCCCAGCACACACTAATCCGCTAAGATGCCCTGTCAGCACGGGCAGGCCGGGGGGCGCCGCCGCGGCCCCTGCTCCCCGGGCTGCAATTCGGGGGGCGGCTGCGGGGCTCAGCCCGGCTGGGGCGCGAGGGAGCGCGGACGGAGGCTCCGCGAGCCGCAGCTCCCGCCGGCTGCGCCCATCGCGGTAATGGGCTGCGTCTGCTGGGGAGGCCTTGGAATAACAGATTGTGTCACCCGAGATGGCAAATCCACAAGAGGCGAGGGGCTCCCAGCTGGAGGTGCCCAGCGCGCCCCAATCTCTCAGAATAAGTTCAATTCTACCAAAATAAGCCGCACGCTCAGCCCCACGCGCTCTCCCCAGCCCATTCCAGAGCTGCAGGGGCTCAACCTGGTGCCTTGGACTGGTACCCAGTGTCACCCCGAGCCTTCGTCCTCGTCCTCGCCCTCGCCTTGCCCGCTGGAGGCTGCTGCACGGTGAGTGCAGCCCTGGCACCAGCTGCATCCCAAGCGTGGCTTCCACTCCTGCGTGTCCACGAGCTGCAGTTGGGATGTGTCTCCTGAGCTCCAGGAGCGTTCCGGGATCCCGGTTGCTCCCGGCCGCCCTGCGGGAGCCCGGCAGCGTCCCCAACCCACAGCTTTGGAGCACCGAGGCTCCGGCTTGTCCGGATGGGCCCAGTCCCGGGATCGCGAGCCGGGTCGGAGTGGTGCTGCAGCCCGCGGTGCCACCCTGGCCTTATCCCACATCCCGCCTACAGTCCCAGCAGATTAGCACCACCTAGAAATGAGGAGAAAAAGAGCAGCCCGGGGCAGTGCCGGGAAGGCCGAGATGCTGACGTCCCGGCCTCGACATGAAAGATGAGCCTTGACACCTGCTAAATCCTCTAATCTTCCTCTTACTCACGCGGCCTTGGAACAGGCAGGGGCCAGGTGAAAGCGGGAGATTTCCGGGCATCCCGCCTCCCGGGGCAGCCGGCACACGCAGCGGGAGCAGCCGCGGCCAAGGCAGCAGGGCAGCCACACGCGGCTCCTCCGCCTTTCCCGCTTCCCAGCTCCCGTGGGCGGAATCCCGCAACCTCTGCCCGCGCCAGGCGCCCGTGCGGAGCCGTGCGGGGAGGCAGAGCTGCCCCTGGCAGGGACGTGATGCCAGGACGGGGCAACTCTGAGGGGAGTTTTGGGGTCGTTAGGCTCCATTGCAAGGAGTTTGTGCAGCCGCTGGGTGCAGCCAGAGTTGGTCCCTGTGGAAATAGGGATGCAAAGAGATCTCTGGGATCCCCCTTCTGTGGTGCATGGGAGAGCTGTGGATAGGGCTGGACGTGTCCCACGGGGCCATGAAAACCCTCTCCATGGATCTCCGTGGATCCTCCACGGAGAACCCAGCAGGCGAGCAGCTACGCCGCGGTGTCCGCAATGTCCTCGGTGTCCCCGAGCCCGTTCCGTGCTCCTTGCACCCCGCAGCCCCCCTGCCTGCCCCCCTTGCTGAGGGTATCGGAGCGATGGGAGGTCAGCGGCCCGCGCGGCTGCACGGAAGCCCCCCGCCCGGCCCTGCCGTCGGCTTTCAGAGCTCGGGGATAATTCACTGTCTACCCAGCCACGTTCTTGCTGCATTCCTGCAATAAGCGCCACGGATTTGCTGTGCTTTATGAAAAACGCCAAGAATGTTTTAAATGAAATTAATTCTTATGAAGCCGCCGTTTCATAAAAGCACTGCCTGGCTATGGTTTGGCACGGGCCAGCTCTTCTGCGCTGTGTCACACTTCCCCCGGGGAAAGGAAAATACCGGGCAGGGTATAAAATAATTACAAAATCGTTGTAGGGCTCTGCTTACAACTGCTCGGAGCGTCTCCGGGGTCTCATCCCGGCTCGTCGCTCATGCTCCGCAATAAGATCCTGCATGGTCCTTAGTGATCACCTGCATGGGAGTGGCTCATGGAAAGGGGCAGCGCAGGGGCCGAGCGGCAACGGGTGCCCCTGCCGGGCTTGGAGCCCCGCGAGCGGCCGCTCGCCTCCCCGTCCCGCGTGCCGTCCGGCACCCACAAGGGCAGCTCTCCTCCTCTCCTCTCCGCCTGGAAAAGCAGCTAAATTGAAGGCATCGGCGCGGCCGGGCCCTGCGGCCAGGGCCCACACCAGTACCATGATGTCCATGATGTCCATGATGTCCAGACTGGTGCCGTGATGCCCAGACCGGTGCCACGATGCCCAGATCAGTGCAGTGATGCCCAGCCTGTGCCATGATACCCAGACCGGTGCCGTGATGCCCAGTTCTGTGCCACGATGCCCAGATCAGTGCAATGATGCCCAACTTGTGCCATGATACCCAGACCAGTGCCGTGATGCCCAGTTCTGTGCCACGATGCCCAGACCAGTGCAGTGATGCCCGCCCCGTGCCATCTGCCCGCACCACGAGCGCCCGGGCGCGCCACCCACCGCAGGCCGGGGTGGCTGGAGCTGCAGGGCCCCCCAGCGCCCGCGGGGGCTCCTGGGCGAGGGGCACAGACGGCGGCGGCACCGGCCAATGCGGAGCAGCAGCAGCCGCCTCTGCTTCCCCCTTGCTGCCCACGAGGCTTACACAACCCCAGGACAGACCAAAACACCTTCCTAAAGCCCTTGGCCGTGCATGGCGATGGGGGGAAATGCGCTTATCTGGCAGCGGCCCACATATTTCACCCCCGGCCCGGCGGGCATCCCGAGCGCCTGGGAGCCGGGCACGGAGGAGACGGCAGCACCCGGCACGGGCGCCGCGGCCCCGCGGCCGCCACAGGAGATTTAGCTCCGAGCTGCCGCCTTCGAGCTGCTTATGAGTTTGCAGAGGTGACGGGTGGCGAATGTTGATTCGGAGTCTGCTTTGCGAAGGGACACGGAGAGCCTGAGCCGCGGGGGGCTCTGCAGCGGTGCCCCCCTGCGCCGTGCTGCCGAGCCCCCCGTGCCCTGCTGCGCGCTCTGCATTCACGCTCCCTCACCCCGAGAAGCCGAGCTTGGAGCAGAGCCAACGTCTCGAAAGGAAAAATGCAGTCAGAGCTTCCAAGTTTTGTGGCAAAACCACATGATTTTGGTGGGAAACCGTAAATCACTCCCAGGCGCTCTCAGCCTCCGGGAACTTCTTAAAACAAACCTGGGCTGAACTGCAGAGCTGGTAACGAAGGGGGAAAGCAGGTGATTTGGCCCTGGGCTGCACGCACCGCGCTGCCCGGCCGGCACGGGGGCACGTCCCGCCTGGGCCGCGGTGGTCCGGCCGCGGGGGCTTGGGTTTCGGCGCCGCACAGAGCGGAGCCTCCCGTCCGCCTAATGGGCCTCCAAAGAAAAGCCGTGTCCTTGTTTGCTCCCTGCACTGCATTGTCTGCGGATAAAGACGGGCAGCGATCTCGTCTCGATACCGGCAATATCGTCTCATTCATCAGGCCAGGGCTCTTTCTAAGACCCTGCTTTAGAAACTAAAAGCCCTGGGAACTTGGAAGGCAGCAGCGAAATAAAACCCTCCGGAGGGACAAAAAAAGGCAGCTCTGAGCGCCGGCCAGAGCCCGCGGCCGGGGGAACGGCGAGCACGGGGCGGCCTGCGGCGCCGCGCGCACCACGAGCCTTGCGGGGCCCGGCGGGATTTAGGAACCTCCCGGGGCCAAATCCTGCCATAAGGAGGAAGGCGATCCCAGGGAGATCCCTGGCTGCATGCTGCTTGCGTGCAAGAAATGAGCCTTGTTTTGTGGCTCTTTGGTGCAAAATGCCCAAGTTTGGGAGGACATCAGCTTTGGGAGGACCTCTCCCCGCTTGGTGCCCGGAGCAGCGGGTGGTAACGCGGGTGGTTTCCTCCGTCCCGTGGGGGTCTCGCCAAGCCCTGGCCCCGCCAGAGGGGCCTGGCGGGATGGAGCAGGGAGAGGGATAACCGTGGGGAGCGGGGCAGCAGAGCCGGGGCCGCGGCAGCACCCGGAGCAGAAGCGCGGGGCGGACAAGTGCAACCCCGAGCCTCCTGCTGCCTCCGCGCGCGCGGCCGGGGCTGCGGCCGGTGCCGCGGGGCGGGAAGGCGGCGGCGCTCGGAGCGCGGCGCCCTGCGAGCCCTGATGCGTTTTGCAGGCGGCCTGTCCCGGCCTGCAGCAGACGGGCCGCACGCGAGCGGCGCTGCCGGGCTCCCGGGCACGCACACCCCCATCCCAGCCCTTTGCAGCGTCCCCAGGGAAAGCCTGTGGACACCGCTGGAAGCCGGGGAGCTGGATGCGCCCGCCAAGCTGCCGTTGCTGGGACGGAGCAGGGCCGAAGGCAGCTCCCGGCCCGTCCTCCTCCTCCTCCCCGGGCCCCGCTGCATGGCTGAGGCCGACACGGGAGCTGGAGAGCGCCCAGCTCCTCCCCAACCAGTGCCCGCGAGGACAAGGCTGAGGCCTTCTTCCCAGGGGGATATTATAGGCACCACTGCAGGACCGAGTGCTCCCGGTCCCAGCCCGGCTGGAGCCCAGAGCAGAGGCAGGACCGGGAAGGGGAGACGGGGCGAGAGCTGCTTCTGAACCGGGTGCCTGTCACCTGCTCCCAAAGGTGGTAATTGGGAGTCCCAAGGGTGGCACTTGGCCTTTTCCAGAGCCCTGCAAGCTCCTGCCTGCACTCGGGAATTGCAATGCCCCTGGGAGAGCAAACACATCCCTCTCCAAGCAGGGAAACCCGCCTGGGCGCGAGGAGCTGAGCAGGGCCGGCTGCCCGAGCGCCGCCGGACGGTTCCTCCCGTAGGAATCCCCCCGTTTTCGAGCAGTTTGGTTTCTGCCTCTTCCTCTGCCCCAGTAAGGGAATGAGGAGGAAAATTTAGAGGGCGGCGGGGCTGGAGTCGGGCAGCAGCGCCCGTCCCGGTGCCGCGGGATCCCGCTGCTGGAAAGAGCCGCTTTGTTTCCCAGTGTCCCGCGCAGACAGATCAAAACTGCATTTTTACAGAAGCAATAAAAATCCCAGGAATTCGCCGGCCTTATGATTTATTAAACATGTTCCCTATAGCAAAGCTGCCCGTGGATGAGAAATATCTGCGGGAGGTTATTGCTTAGCCCGGGGCCGGTGCGCGGGCACCGCTCGTGGCGCGCTGGGAATGCTCCGAGCCCGCGGCTTGCTGGTTCCGGAGCCAATTAACAGCAGGGCTCTTAAAAAAAGGCAAATAAAATCAGCACCTTGCATCCCCCTGGGTGCGAACCCTGCAGCACGCGGCTCCGGGGGATGCTCCGGTGCTCCCGCGTGATTCCAGCTCGCCCGAGCACGTTTTGCGGGAGCAGCAAGAAAGGTCCGGGCTGCAAAGCCGCCCCGTCCCCATCCCGTTCGGTTCTTATTAAGAGTCGGAGCATCTCAAAGCCCTTGGACGCAACTCGTGAGGGGAGGCAGGCGACTGAAGTGGGTCGAGGGAAAGCAGGAGAGGGAAAAAAGGGGAAAAGGAATAAAGAGAAGCGCATGGGGAGAGAAGTTTGGAGAGAGTTTGGAGAGAGTCTCTGCAATATTCCCTCTGCCTGGGGAAAAGTCCTGGGAATTTCTGAGTCTTGTGATCAGGGAAGCAGGGAGGTTTCCCGTGGCGGGGTGCAGCGCGGCGGGCGGGAGGCGCCAGGTGGAGGGAGCGGGAGCGGAGCCTACCTTGGCCGGAGCTCGGGCGCACCTGGAGCTCCCGGGAAGCAGGCGGCGGCGCCGGAGTCGCGCGGCGGCCGCGGGCTCCCGGCTCCCACCTTGGCGGGAGGCGGGCGGGAGGCGGCGGGAGAGGCGGGAGGAGGAAGGCGCTCGCGAGCTGGGCTGTGCTCCGGCTTCTTCCTTCACTCGCTCGCTTTTTTCCTACTCCCCCCCTTTTTTTTTTTTCCCTTTTTGGAGCCAGTTCCAGCCCCGGGATGTGGCTCTCGCAGGCGCAGGAGGGAGGCACTAAATAAATATATAAGGGTGGCGCTTCCTAGGCGGCAGTGGCGAGTGCCCCTCGGGGAGCCGCGTGCCCGGGGGGCTCCGCACCGGGCATGCCGCCGGCGGAGTGGGAGCAGCGGATTAGGTAGCCCGGGCAACGGGCCCGGCGCGGGGCCGCCCCGGGAGCCCCTCGGGTGCTCCCCACACCCGGGGGGCCCCAGGCCGCTAATCCGCCCTCAATGCTCCGGCCAGGAGCGCCGCGGGCCTGGCTGCTCCTGGGAATGCTGATGTGCCCGGCTGCCCGGAATGGGGGTGCTGGGTTACAGATGCCGGGCGCAGGGATGCTGGGCACAGGGGTGCTGGGCACAGGGATGCCCCTTCCTCAATGCATATCCCGCCGCTCCTAGCGCTCTACACGGGATGAGTTGGAGGGAAGGAGGAGAAATAGCTCAGTCTAGGGCTGAGGAAAGTCCCGACTTAGTTCTGTGGGCTGTGGATGCAATGGGATGAGCCCGCGCTCTGCAGGATCACTTCCATGTTTCCATGGGAGGGTTAATCACGTGCCCAGCAGCAGCCCTTAGGCCTGGGAGGTGCTGAAGTCGGGGGGTGCAGGAGGGGAGGCCCCAGCTCCCACGAGGTCGTGGGGGCGCGTGGGGATGCACCGGGAACCCGGCCGTATGGGAATGCAGTGACCGGGCACAGGGATGCAGTGACCCCACATGGGGACACAGTGACCGCACACAGGGATGCAGTGACCATGCACGGGGATGCAGTGAATGTGCACGGCAATGCAGTGAATATGCACAGGGATGCAGTGCCCCTGCATGGGGATGCAGTGACCCCACACAAGGATGCAGTGCCCCTGCATGGGGACGCAGTGACCCCGCACAGGGACCTAGTGACCATGCGTGGGGATACAG
This sequence comes from Nothoprocta perdicaria, assembly GCF_003342845.1. NCBI lineage: Eukaryota > Metazoa > Chordata > Aves > Tinamiformes > Tinamidae > Nothoprocta > Nothoprocta perdicaria. The sequence goes on from NW_020455566.1 coordinate 1,344,124, forward strand.
TGACCACACAGGGATGCAGTGACCCCCACACACGGTCACCATGCACAGAGATGCAGTGACTACCCACAAAGATGCAGTGACCCCGCACAGGGACGCAGTGACCGTGCACAGGGACACAGTGACCATGCACAGGGATGCAGTGACTGCACAGAGGGACACAGTGACCCCGCACAGGGACGCAGTGACCCCGCACAGGGACGCAGTGACCCCGCACAGGGACGCAGTGCCGGTGCACACGGATGCAGGACTCGGCAGTGCGAACCCCCCAGGGGCTGGACCCCCGGGCGCGGGCGGCCCTGCCGCGGCGGGAGCGCAGGGGCCGGTTCCCGCGGGGCCGCGGCTGCGGCACGCGGCGGCCGCGGCTCCGTGTGCAGCGCGCTGCCAGATCCCAGCCTTCGGGAACATTCAGTGATGGATTAAATGCAATCTGACTACCGCTGTGGGAGGTTGGAGAGAATTACTTCATACAAATGCACTTCGGAAAGTATTTAGAGTTGAATTTTCAAAAGCCCCTGAACGATTTAAGAGCCAAAATCCCATTTTCCAGAGTCACTTGGATGAGCCGGGGGGATGAGCAGAGCGAAGGTGCCCGGCGGCAGCGCGTGGCCGGGGGCAGCCCGGGGCGGCCGGCGGCCCGGCCGGGAGGCTCCGCGTTCCCGGCGCCCGCGCAGCCCCTTGCGGGGCCACCGCTCGGCCCGGACACGGGGGGCTCCGTCGGGGCCCGTCGTGGAAGCGGCGCTCCCAGCGCGGTGGCTTTGCAGGGAGCCGGCCGAGACGCTGGCGCCGGTGCCGCGGGACAGGGCTGAGCGGAGCTGCTGCTCCCGGAGCCTTTACAGCTCCTGGAGGACATTTTTGGGAAGGGAAGGGTTGTATTTACTTTGGCAGCCCGCTCCCCTCCTCTGTACGTTCGCATGGAAAATCTGCACTCACCTTCCGTCTCCGAGGCTCCCCGCGCCGCCGGGCTGCCCCCATCCCGGCACAGCCCTGGGGGCGCAGCGGGGCTGGCACCGAGCGGCCCCGCTGCCGTGGGGCAGAGCGGCCGCTGCCCCGGGGCCATGCGGGAGCGCGCGGCAGGACGCGCTCGTGGCACCGGCTCCCACCGGCGTCCCCAGAGCGGGGCCCAGGCCACGTGCCCGGCACGCACCGCTGCCCGGCCCTGGGTGCCCACTGGCGCCCGGGCGGCTGCTGGGATGCAGGACCGGCTGGGATTGCGGGGAGCATCCGCACAGGAAGCGGCTGGGATCGTGGGGAGCATCCGCATGGGAAGTGGCTGGGATCATGGGGAGCATCCACACGGGAAGTGGCTGGGATCACGGGGAGCATCCACACAGGAAGCGGCTGCAGCCAGAGTGGGCACGCGGGGAGCTGCGGAAGAGCTCCAGGGGCGCCCAGGGAGCGCTGTGGCTCCGGGTGCCCAAGGAAGAGGGGCCGTGGTGGTGCCGGGCGGCGGGGTCGCATTCCCAGGCCGTTCCCGGCGGGATGCCCGTGGCTCCCATCACCCTCCCTGCAGCCTGTGCCACGGCGGAGCCCGGGAGCGGAGCCTGGCATGTGGCACTGCCCGGGCGGCGCGGAGGCGCTCGGAAGTCATTTGTTACCGAGCGGGAAAACAGCCAGGGCCCCTTCCCGGCACAGCCCCGTCCCGGGCATCCCGGCGGCGCCCGCGCGGCGCAGCCCACGCGCTGCATTCCCAAGGCGGCGGCGCCGCGGGAGCCGGTGGCCGCGTGCCGCTCGGAGCGTCGCGCTGGGCTCTGCGGGCCGCGCCGCGCTCCCGCCGGGAATGCCCGTTGCTAGGAGGCTGCGTGCGGAGGAATGCGGCGGGCCGGACAATGGCCGCATTGAGGCGGCCACCGCATTCCTGCTCCCGCCAGCGGGTGCCGGGGCACCCCGTTAACCCCCGGGGTGCGCGGGGACCGCGCGGGCACCACGCTGCGGCTGGCCGCGACCGCCGGGAGCGGGAGCAGAGGCACCTATGGAAGGAGCTGGGTCCCCTCCTGCTCTTCCTGCGGGAGCCGCAGGGTCGGGGCTGAGGCCACCACGTCCTCGTGGCCGGGGCTGCCGCTGCGGGGCTGCCCTGGGGACCGTGTGCTGCTCGGGGGCTTCCTGGCACCCCATGGCAGGTTCCCCCGGTGCGCGGGGCCGCGCGCGCCCCGTCCTGCAGCCCCCCGTGGGCAGCAGCCCCTGCGGGTGCCGGGGGTCCCGGTGCCGCCCCTGCCCTGCGCTGCGCGGGCCGCGAGCGCCGCCGCTCCGAGCTCCGCTTTCATCCCGGCCCGAGGTCAACACGGAGCCTCTGCACGGAGCGCTGCGGTGTGGGGAGGGTCTCTGCCTTCGTCTGCTGCAAGAGCAGCGTGCGGAGCGCCCGGCCTGGGGCCAGCCGGGGCGTGCGAGCCCGGCAGGCTGGGGCTGGGGTCCCCTGGGATCAATGTGTCCCTCGAGCAGGAGCAGAGGCTGCTCCTGCCGCTGCCGGAGACCCCTGACCCTGCAGTGCCGCCAGGGTCCCGCGGCCCCTGCTCCAGACGGAGCCCATCGGGCCCAAGCCGAGTGTTCCCAGGGCGCCCCTGCAACGTCCACTCCCCGCGGGCAGGTTTTAACTGCACGTCCTCAAAAATGCAAAAAATGCAATGGGATTCAAGGTTGGCCTGATGATTTTTGATCTTTCTGCAGTTGCTGCAGTATTGCTGTAAGTGCCTCCAGATGGCTGCGGACCACACAGCGGCGGCTCGCGCCCCGCTGCAGCCGTGACCGCCGTGGGTCCCGTGCGCCTGTGTGGGGCGGCTGTGGGGCCGGGCAGCCCGGGATGCTCCGCGGGGCCGTGGGGATGCGGCGCTGCTGGACCAAGGGCGCTCCCTGTTCCCTCCTGGTCCCTCCTGCAGATCCAGGACAGGCTGGTGCCGGCAGCCGCATCCCGGGAGCCTCTCCCGGAGCCCCTGCCCTGGAGTCACAGCCAGGGCTCAGGATCCAGGGCACCCTCTGTAGCTGAGCATTGCCCGAGCTGGCTGCCCGCTGCACACTCTAGGAAAGCTAAAAACGAGCCGCTTAGACGTGGCGCAAAGTACCGGGTCCTGGGAGCGTCTGCTCTGCTCTGCCCCGGGGCAAGCCCCATTGCCGGGTCCCCTGCGCAGCCAGCGGCTGCTCAGCTCCACGAGCCGTTTCTTTGCTTGGCCCTGACTTTACTAGCACGGAAATGTCAAACAGGAGGGAAATTGGTTCTGATTGATTGTTACGAGTTAGCTGCCATGTCTGCAGAAAGCCGGGGTTGCAAACTGGAGCTGGAGGAGGGAGGCACCAAGGCAGGGAGGCTCCGGCCCCTGCACGCGCTGCTGCATCTCCCGCTGCGTCCTGCTGGCCGCTGCCCTGTCCTCCTTGCCGACCCTGCTGCAGGTTCTCCTTGTATTTTTGTTGCACGTGAAGGTGCAAAAAGAAGGATCCTGGGCTGCTTGTGGCCCACAGGGTTTCCGCTTGCAGCAGCTTCGTCCCTCGCGGATGGAGGAGCCTCCACGCTGCAGGTTGGGTGGGGAAACGAACCACCAAAGCAACCAGCCTAACAACACAGCTTTTGCTGGTAACGAGAGCGTTTCTGGAGGGGTCGGGATTTGGAAAGCCAGGTCTCATTAAGGAAAAGGAGGATTTTATCCCCAGCCCGGCACCTGGCTCTCCCCTCTCCATGGTTTAGCCACACGGAGAAGGAAACGCAGAGTGATGCCCTTTGGGATGCGCCCGGCACCTCTCCTCCCATCCCTGCTCCGTGCCCGGACAAGTCCTGCCCGCTGCCCCCTCCCCTCCACTTTCCTTAACCCCCGAGGGGATTCCAGGCCTCTCCTCCCCCTGCGCTGCCCACGGAGCCGGGAAGCGGCGACCGCAGCCTGCTTGAAAGCATTTTTCTGGTGGAGACCACCGGTGCTGAGAGATTAAAACGGCTGTTGTTTCTTCCATTACTCAGCTTCCCTGAGTTATGGGGTGTAAGACGCGGAGTGGGAATAATTAGGGGAGAACAATGGCAGGCTTGAAGGCTCGGCGGCGGCGGCGCGCGGAGCGAGCCCGGCCGGCCGCGCCGCCCGACGCCTCCCTTTTCCAGCGCCCTTGCCAAGCGCTTTCCACTACGGGGTACCCGCTCCCGGCTTCCTCATTCCAGCGCCTCGGAGCCTCCGCCCGGCCGCCCGCTTAACGCTCTGCTCCCCGGCGGCCTCCGGGCACCGGCCGCCCCGTGGGCACGGGGGTGCTGGAGCCCGAGGCAGCGGGATGGGGAAGGCAGGAGGCGGAGGGATGCTGAGGGATGCGGGTGCTGCAGGATGCGGAGGGATGCAGGAAACAGCGCAGGAGGATGCTGAGGGATGTGGGAAGTGGCGCAGGGGGATGCTGAGGGATGCGGGTGCTGCAAGATGCCCAGGGATGCAGGAAGCGGTGCAGGGGGATGCTGCAGGATGCAGGAAGCCGTGTAGGGGGATGCTGAGGGATGCGGGTGCTGCAGGATGCGGAGGGATGCAGGAAGCAGGGCAGGAGGATGCTGCAGGATGCAGGAAGCCGTGCAGGGGGATGCTGAGGGATGCGGGTGCTGCAGGATGCTGGGAAGGAGCAGGAGCCAGGGCAGGCCCTGCTGCCTCTGTGGGGATCCCTGGGCTGGGGCACAATGCAGCGGCAGCCCCTGCATCCCTAAGGACATTCCTGGCCGTGGGACGGAGGCACCAGGCCATGGCCCAGGATGGAACCGGCCCTGCTCCTGGCAGCTTCTCACTGTCGGCTCTAGCTTTAATTAAAACAAACGCGCTATTTTCCTGCTGGAAAGAGATGTCATTCTGGCAGGCGCTTCCCCTACGCAAGCGCCTATGGTCCGGCTGGTTGTGCTCGGCATGTGGAGGAGCTGGAGATCCCGGCGGGATCGGGGGCTTTGCTTCCTGCGGGAAGGGGCAACTGGGCCGGGAATGCAGGAGCCCATGTGCTGCGGTGCGCGGAGACGCAGCCCCTTGCAATGCTGCCTCCCCAGGAAGCCACAATTAAAGCTATTTTAAAAGAAAACAAACATTTCTCATCAAAACGTCTGTCTCTTCTTTTCCTGGCCCCCAGCCGGCAGCGGAGGGCGGCAGCGGCGCGGGCCAAGTCTGCTCCGCACCAGCAGCTCCCGTGCTCCAACGGGCACCGGGGGGAGCGGGAATGTGGACCTGGACGTTCCCGTTCACACCTGGAGGGGACGGAGGGACGAGGGAAGCTGCTCCGTGCAGGTCACTGCTTGCAATGGGCACTGCCCTGTGCACCCCTGCAACAGGAGCAGTCCTGGGTTTAATTCCCGGGATTCGGCTGCCCGGGAGGAAGGAGAGCGGCGAACCTGCCAGGGCAGCGAGCGGGGAGGCGGCCAGGGACGGGTTTGGCTTCGCGTGAGGCTGGAAAAGGGGTTCGCTGAGGTTGCAGTTGTGTTTCCCAATATCCCAGTCGGTGTGAGGGTTTTGTGTCGAACAGCGAAGAACTGAGCTAAGGGGGAGCGGGGCTGGCTGAGCCTGCAGCCGCGCGGAAGGAGTGGACTTGGAAACCTCCTGCTGCCCTTTTGCTTTTGCTCCGAGGAGAAAAGCCAGAAGAGCAGGAAGAGCTGGAAAGCAGCAAGGAAGGATCCCGGTGCGAAGGGCCCGGGAGCCCTGGGTGCCCGGAGTGGCTCGCGCGGGGACGGTGACCGCTGCGGGAGGCTCTGCTGCGGAGCGGCCAAGTGGCTGTGGATGTAACCCGGGCTCCTGCGGCGCCGGACCGGCCCAGCCGCCGGCAGCGACGTTTCTGCACAGCGGAAAGCAGGACGGGAACCGCAACCCAAGCCTGGAAGCACGAGCGGGAGCATTCCTGGCTTGCAGAGCCAAGGGAGCCTTTTTTTTAGAAGAACCATTGCCACTTCCCGATTGGATTCGCATCAGCATGTCTTGTGCAAAAGCCGCGTGGTTTTTCAAGGGAATTTTTGCACGAGCATCAAACGGGTGCCGGGATGAAGCCGCCTGCGCCGCAGGAGATCCATGCGCAGGAGCCAGGCTGACCTTCCCGGGGCAGCTCCATTCCCCACGGGACACCACGCGGTGCCCGGTGTGCTCTGAAATGCTCGGGAGCCTGGGCGGGGAGGTCAGAGCGGGCAACAAATCCTGCCGGAGACACCGAGCGGGAGGAAGGAGTCCCCGCGGGACGGGGCTGCTGCACGGGCGCCTGTTGGCGCTGCCCTGCGGCCGGGAGGGCGCGGGGGGCTCGCGGACGGGACGGCGGCTCCCTGCCCCCCGGGGGGACGGGGCTGCCCGCGGCGCCGGGCACCGCGGCGCCAACCGCGCCGTTTCCCCCGTGTGTTTTTCCGCCTGTTGGCGGTGCCGGCGCGCGGAGCGGAGCGGCACATCTGGCTGAAAGCTGCGGCCGTGGCCCCTGCCGTGAGGACACGGCTCCGGAAGCGCCTCCCGCCGGAGCGGGACCCGGCGCCGCCGCCGCGCGGGGCCGGGCGCTGCCGGGGAGCGGGCGCTGCCGGGCCCGCGCGCGGGACGCCCCGCCGCTCCCCGCCGCTCTCCCCGCCGCGTCGCTCCTGTCGTCTTCAATCGCGCGCGGAGACATGAAAAGCCGAAAGTTGCCTCTTTTCCTGCCAGGTTAAATTGTTCGTCAGGAATGTCTATTATTCCCACAAGTCGACTTTCCCCTCCGTGGTATGTGTCCAGGGGTCAGGCCTGGCACTACATGAAAGGGGAGGGTATTCAATAACCTAGAGCCGGGGAAAGGCTGCAGTCCAACCCCAGCCATGCTCAGCCTTTTATTGAGGCAGCATGCCTTTCCCCATTTGTTTCCTATAAACAGCACATGGTAATATTTAGTAGGTTTCAAACGGAGCTTTTTGCATATTCTCCCTCGTCTACAATGAGCTACTTGGTAGTAGACAGTTTTAATTTTCTTAATGCAATTTTTGCTTTTTGTTCTTCCAGAGGGTCTGGGCTGGTTTTGACCCAGCCGCCCCAGAGAATTGCTGCGGGTTTTGGAGCTCGCGGGAACAGGAGCGGGAATGGGAACAGGAGCGGGAGCAGGAGCGTGCGCGTCCCCGCGTCCCCGGCACTGCCCCGCACAGGCCCCGCTGCGCAAAGCTCCGTCCTGGCCGCGACGCTGGCGGGACACGGTGCAGAGCCGCGAGCGGGGCCGGCCCTGGCGCCCCCGGCACCGCGGCTGCCCGGAGCGGTGTCCGGAGACGCTGGGCGCATTTCAAGGCTCCCTAGGGCCGTTCTTGCCCCGTTCAGCCCTGGTTCCCGCTGGGGAGCCCTGGTTCTCACTGGGTTCTCGCAGCTGCCTGGCTGGGACGGGACCGTGGGTGGCGGGGGCAGCCGCGCGGGGCGGCACCGCTGGCACCCCGGGGCACCCCGGGACACCCTCCCGTGAGGAGCCGGCGCTGGCCGAGCTCTCAACACCCTCTGCCGGCCCCGCGGCCCCTCCGGCTGCTCCGCGCTGGCCCCGCTCCCGGACACCCGCCTGGCTCCGTCCCACGCTGTCATCGCCTCCGTGCGGGTCCCCAAACCATCCCTCCCTCCGGGCCCCGGAGACCTGCAATGCCCAGGGCTGCAAAACGCCCCGGGGGCTCCAAGGCCGGGCTTGCCCCGCCGGAGCTCTCCGTGGCTGTGAGCAGGAGGCCGGCGCGGGCTCTGCGCCCACGGGGCTCCTCCCGGCTCTCCTGCTCTGCGGCGGGAACGCGCTCGAGACCCGGCCTTTGGCAGCAGCGTTTGCCTTGGACCGGCGCCCGCCGCCGCGGGGAGGGCAGCGCAGGGGGCTGCAGGGTCGTAAGGAGCCCTACGCCAACCAGGAGACCCGGCCCTGCGCCCGTGCCCGGCCTGAGAGCCCCAGCTGCGCTCGCTAACGAGGGCTCCAGCCCTTCGCAACCTCCTCAAAACCGCCCTAGGGAAATGGGCTTAGACTGAGGAGCCCGGTCATGGCCTCAGCCTAAGCCCCCTGAGGACAAGGGACAGCATTCGCCCCAATGCAGCCCCGGGCTGGCCTAAAGCAGGGTGAATTCTTTGGGACTTTTTCCGACTCAGATGCGCCCAGGCAGCAGAGACCTCCTGCCACTGCCCCGAGAGGAGCAGCCAAGCATGGAAACAGCTCTGCTAAATCAGCCCTTAGGCTCAGCATTGCACTGTACCAGTATCTTCAGAATCAATTACAGGAAGCCAGTTTGGTCTACAGAAATAACATGCGCTTATGTCAGAGTTCATTTGAGCAACCTCTTTTTTTAATGGCATTTAACAAACTCAGTGGGCACTCATACGTGTCTCCAATTCTGGTGATCAAACCTGGATTCAGATTTGAACCGACTGAAACTTTTTTAGCGTTTGAGCAGAACCAAATCTCACAATTAGAAACAGCACAGGAAGAGTCTCCGGGGGAGGACCTGAAAGGCCATCACCTTATGAAAAAGCTTCAGAAGGAACCTGTGAAATAAACAGCAACCAAACACTTGTCTTCTACGGAAGATGGAAGTAAGACTAGAAGAATATAACGGTCTTGAACAGTCAGTGAGTCACTCAATGTACAGGGACACTATTTCCCTACAGATCTGCGATGAAAGCCAACAGCCAGCTGGTCCCCTCCAGCCCCAAGGCGAGACCGGGTTGCAATTCACTCTTCACCAGCTGGGAGATTGTCTTCAATCCGCCTGATGAACTTCATTCTTATTTCTGTGACGCTGTCTCCTTTCAGGGTGTCTTGCACGAATTTGACATCCACAGCCATCTGGACCTAGAGTGGAAGAGGACAGAGCTGTCACTCCATGGCGAGAAGCCCCCTGCTCATGACCCACCCGGGGGACGTGCCAAGCGATGCGGAGCTCCAGAGAAGCCCTCACTAGCTTTCAAGATCACATCTCCTCCACACGTTACCGATGGCACGGTGGGCTTCCCGCCCAGACAACGTGCCTCCAGCTAACCCCATCGCTCAGGGCTGCGTGTCCTGGGGCTCTGTGCATATTCCTCAGAAAGTCCAGCTAAACAAGACTGACAAGGCTACAGGGGCTGGGAGCTGCAGCAAGGCACTAACAGCCACACAGCACCCTCCACTTGTGCTCCTTCCTCGCTGTGTATTGCAATTCTGAAACGAACCCACTAGTCACACACACAGAGCACTTAAATGCACTTAACAATCAAGATTTCTGTGGCCTCTTGGTCGCAACCAAAGGCGGTTGGTGGCTTACCATCTCCAGGGCTCCCCGCAGCACCCCGCACAGCAGGTTGGAATAGATGAGAGTCGAGTGGTTGTCGGGGAGCTCGACGAAGTCCACCAAGGGGTTGTTCTCCAAAATCAGGGAGAATTCATCTCCTCCTGGACTCCAGTTGGTGATGCTTGGAGTGATGCCCAAGTACATTTTAAATGCTATCTGTTATGTTAAACAGAGTATGGACAGAAACGTGACCCATGAAGTCACAGTATTACTTTGCTCTTTGTCAAGAAAAAAAAAAAAGCCAAAGCTTTTGCAAACACCACTCCTTTCTCCTAATTTCCACCAGTCAGTAAAAGTCACAGGCCTAATTCTCTCTTTTTTTTTTTTTTTTTTTTTTTTAACTCCTCAAAATCTCTTTTCCTCCCCCAAATACTCTTTTACTAGAAGCAAAAGCAACTAATATGGAAGGTCCTCCTCAAGGAAAGATGTCCACAGACACCTCCGGAATCAAAATTGTGGACACAGGAGGAACTCCAGATGAGGTTCAAGCTGCCACTCAAACGTAACCAGCACTACGAGCCTAGCAAAGCTGGGCTTGGACACTCACCTTGGCAATAACATCCGCAGTTTCCCGGAAATCGTGGCATCTTCCCACATTGGAGCGGGCCAGAAAGTCTTCTATGAGCCGAACGCCTATGTTGTAACCCCTGCCAAGCAATGAATGAGAACTGAGCTGCTTTAGGGAGGCAATCAACATTTACACAGAAAGATAAGAGGGAAAAGCAAGAATTCTGGGAAATATCACCATTAAATAAAAGGCAGTTTGCCAGTTTTCACCTCAAGGCACCTCGAAGGCAGCAGGTCTACTCACATCTTGTCAAGCTGCTTGTTGACGTCCTCGTCATTCTCGTAGTCCTTGCACAGCTGGGTGACCAGGGCTCCGTATGTCAGTGTGAAGAGCTCCGAGTTCTAGACAGAGGCAAAAGCAATTTAGTACAAGCTGGAATAAAAAAGAATAAAGAAAAAAAGGAGCATTACGGCGTCTGTGTCCAGTGCTGCTTCAGCTGGCCTGGAATGGGGGAGCAGAAACCTGGTGCCTCAAAATAAGCCATTTTAACGCAGTTTTTCACTTCTGCTTTCAGTTTTAGCAACTAGAAACATAACAGAAAGTCTAATCTCGGATTAAACGCCTATCACCTACCATGAGATGCATAGATATACCAATACTAGAGAATGAAAGCAGCAGGCAGGCAGAAAGGAAGGGAAAAGAGACAACACCAGGGTTAAGTGACAACACCAATGACACTTCATTTGGAACAAGCTTGCACAAAGCCAAGGCAAACAGCACAAAGAATCACTCCCAAAGTGCCACATTCAACAAACAGGAATCAGGTTTGTCAGAAGATGCACGGAATTCCATCTTGGCATTGTAATTCCTGGGGTCAACACAGAGGTGCTTCCAAAAGGTCTCAGTCCCATGAGAAGAACCAGTCAGGCTCCTGGCCGGTTTGGGTTAATTTTAGATCTAAATAATGGACACACGTTCTTTATGCTTAGTACTTCCGATTCCACTCTCATCATGAAAAGATGGGCTAAATTTAGATTGCTTAGAAGGACAAGGTGGAAGTCTCCACAAACTCAACTAGCAGAGGCCAACATTTGGCAGAGAATTTAAGACACGCAGCAAAGGCTATGCTGTTTTTAAGGATTTAAGGAATTTTAGTAATTTTAGCAAAGACAGTGCTTGGCAGCTGGAGAGCAGGGGGTGAATGGAGGGAGAAGACGCAGGCGCTGCCAGCCCACGACGCTGTCCTTCCCCACACCAAGCTTCCACCCACCGTCACCGGCCTGCGTGCGACCACAGCTGCCGCCTGCGAGCTGCTGCGTGGGGACCCTTGAGTTGTTTTAACAGAGAAAAGATCAAAATCCACTTCTGTAAGCCAAACCTTCATCCTCAGCCAGCCTACTGGAACTAAAGCACCGAAAGCCTTCCCGTCAGGTGTATTTTTGCACTGGGGCTCAGGACACAGTCTCCAGGCTACATGGCCCCGTGGCAGGCACGGGAATGCCTGGAGCTAATGAGGTAAGAGCAGCTCGTTATCCGCGCTAGCAGGGGGTGGGTTGGCGGGGCAGGGGCTGCCCGGGGCTGCTGTCCGGCTGGACGCGCTGCCACGTCCCGGGTGCTACTGCGGGCCCCTCCGCGCAGAAATCGCCACAGAGTTGGGAAAGCGCTATTTTTAATTCACAATCTCAGTACCGACGCTGCACCGAAAACGAAGTGTTTTCCTTGGTCTGAGCCAGCGCGAGCCCTGCGCTCCTCAGCCCCGGGGCTCGTGCCTGTGCGCCAGGAGGGCGGCGTTTGCCCCGCTCGTGCTCGGCCTGCCGGTGCGCGGCAGGGCCCGGCCGCCTCCCCGCCGCGGAGCGGGCGCCGCGGCCTGCCGCTGGGGCCCGGGCGGCGCCGCCGTTACCATTTTCTTGCTCTCGGTGCTGCGCCCGGCCTGGCGCGACATCCTGCCCGGCCCGCTGCGTCGCCCGCCCCGGCACGGCCCCGCCGAAGCGCCCAGCGCCACGCGCGCGGTGCGACGGGATTTGTAGTCCGCGCGCCGCCCGCCGCCGCCGGCGCCTCCTGCCGCCGGACTACGCGCCCCACAAGGCAGCGCGCGGCCCGCCGCGGCACCCGCCCCGGAGGGCGGGGGAGCGGGCTGACAGCTGTGCCACGTGACGGCGAGCGCCTACATTACCCGGCATGCAGCGGGGCGCGGCCGCCTACGGCTCCCAGAATGCTGCGCGGGGGATGCGGCGCTTCAGCGCGCGTGCGCGCCGCCTAGCGGCGGGACCGGATCCCGTCCGATGCAGTCCGGTCCGGTCCGGTCCGGTCCGATCCGGTCCGGTCCGGTCCGGTCCAGCCCGATCCTATCCGATCTGGTCTGATCTGATCTGGTCCAATCCTATCCGGTCTGATCCCATCAGATCTGGTCCAATCCAGTCCGGTCCTATCCAATCCAGTCCGATCCCATCAGATCTGGTCCAATCCGAACCAGTCCAGTCCTATCTGATCCGGTCTGATACGATCTGGTTCAATCCAGTCCCATCCGGTCTGATCCCATCTGATCTTGTCCAGCCAGTCCCATCCGGTCCGAGCCCAAGTTTTACCATAGTTCTCACAGAAAGGGCTAGAGAAAGGGCCTGCTCATCAAAAATCAATAAATCCGCACCTTTTGCACCCCAAAACACCGCGCTTGTCGCTCACATACCCCAACCCCCCCGAACCGCCAGTGACCAGCAGTTCCGCTGCCTCGTTTTTGGGGGGAATTTTTTGCGGGAGCGCGGCGGCTGCGGGGCTGTCCCAGGGCCCGGCGGCCCCAGGGCTGCCCCGTCCCGCGGCGCAGCCGGGCGGGCACCGATGCCCTTCTCCCAGCGAGCGCCGGCGCGACTCGAGCGCGCTCTGCAGACGCGAGCGGCCTCCGCCGAGCTTCCCTGCTGTCCCCTGCAGGGAAGCGGCCGATCCCTGCTGCAGCCTGTTTCCTGGAGGGAACACGAGCCGGGATTCACACAGCACACGCGGAGTGCGCATGACACCAGTCCTGCCCGGGCAGGCCCTGTTGCTCTTCCTGGTGCCGGGCTCGTGCTCCCCGCGTGCGGCGGGGCCGGCCGTGCCGTGCTGGGGCCGGGCGCTGCTCCCTGCGCCTTTCCCGCCGCCGAGGCTTCCCGAGGGGCCGGAGAGCGGCTCTGCGGCGGGAGCTGCGTGGGGCTGCGCGGCCGCGCTCCTCCCCGCGCCGCGGCATGGCGGGGCCGGGCTGGGCGCTGCTGCTGGGCGCCGCGCTGGGCTGCGCCCTGCCGGGCGCCGCCGGCCCCTTCCCCTTCCCCTTCCTGGACCCCGCGCTGCCCTGGCAGCGCCGCCTCGACGACCTCATGGGCCGCCTGAGCCCCGGCGAGATGGTGCTGCAGGCGGCCAGGGGGGGTGCCCTGGGCAACGGCCCCGCGCCGCCCATCCCACGCCTGGGCATCGGGCCCTACAACTGGAACACGGAGTGTCTGCGCGGCGACGCCGAGGCGCCCGGCTGGGCCACCGCCTTCCCGCAGGCGCTGGGGCTCGCGGCCGCCTTCAGGTAGCGCGCGC
>NW_020455566.1:1357531-1410711 GCF_003342845.1 Nothoprocta perdicaria
CCCGGCCCCGCTCCGACACGGCTCTCGCCGCAGCCACGAGCTCGTCCACCGCGTGGCCAACGCCACGGCCACTGAAGTGCGCGCCAAGCACAACTACTTCAGCGCCACGGGCCGCTACGGGGACCACACGGGGCTCAGCTGCTTCAGCCCGGTGCTGAACATCATGCGGCACCCGCTGTGGGGCCGCAACCAGGTGCGGCGTGGGGGGCTGCATCCGGGCTCGGGGGGCTGCAGCGGGACCAGGGACGTGTTGGCCGGGGGGTCCCGGGGCGCCCAGCAGCCCGTGTGCCCACAGGAGACGTACGGCGAGGACCCGTTCCTGACGGCAGAGCTGGCCACTGCCTTCGTGCAGGGGCTGCAGGGCGGGCACCCGCGCTACGTGAAGGCGAGCGCCGGCTGCAAGCACTTCAGCGTGCACGGCGGCCCCGAGAACGTGCCCGTGTCCAGGCTCAGCTTCGATGCCAAGGTGCGTGCGGGCGCGGGCGGCAGCGGTCGCTGCGGCCGGGCCTGAGCCCCGCTCTGCCCGGCCAGGTGCTGGAGCGGGACCTGCGCACCACCTTCCTGCCCCAGTTCCAGGCCTGCGCGCGCGCCGGCTCCTTCAGCTTCATGTGCAGCTACAACAGGTACCGCCCGGCGGGGCTGGCGGCCGCAGCGGGTGCCGGTTCCGCTCCGGTGCTGGCTGCCGTGCCCTGGTGCCAGCCATGGTGCTCTGGTGCCAGCCGTGCTCCGGTGCTGGCGGTGCTCCGGTGCCGGTTACCGTGCTCTGGTACTGGCTGCGCTGTGGTGCCGGCCACTGCACTCCAGTGCTGGGCGCACTCCGGTGCCAGCCACGCTCCGGTGCCAGCCGCGCTCTGGTGCCAGCCGCCGCGCTCCTGCCGCTCTCCCCCGGCAGCATCAACGGCGTGCCGGCCTGTGCCAACAAGAAGCTGCTGACGGACGTGCTGCGGGGCGAGTGGGGCTTCGAGGGCTACGTGGTGAGCGACGAGGGCGCCCTGGAGCTCATCATGCTGGGCCACGGCTACACGCACAGCTTCGTGGAGACGGCGGCGGGTGAGCGGGGTGCGCGGCGGGGCGCGGGACCCGGCACCGTGCGCTCACGGCCGCCCCGTCCCTCGCAGCCGCCGTCAACGCCGGCTGCAACCTGGAGCTCTCCTACGGCATGAGGGACAACGTGTTCATGCGCATTGGCGAGGCGCTGGCCGCGGGCAACGTCACGCTGGAGGTGAGCGGGGCCGGGGCCGCGGGCGCCGCTGGACGGTGCCGCAGCTCCGGCCGCCGCCGCTCCCCGCAGACGCTGCGCGCCCGCGTGCGGCCCCTCTTCTACACGCGCCTGCGCCTGGGCGAGTTCGACCCGCCGGCCATGAACCCCTACAGCCGCCTGGGCCTCAGCGAGGTGCAGAGCCCGGCGCACCGGGCCCTGGCGCTCGAGGCCGCCGTCAAGAGCTTCGTGCTGCTGAAGAACGAGCGGGACACGCTGCCGCTGAGGGAGCCGGGCGCTGGGCGCATCGCGGTGAGCGCCGGGCGCGGGGCCGGCGAGCGTGGCTGCCCCGCGCGCTCAGCCCCGCTGCGCTCCGCAGGTCGTGGGCCCCTTTGCTGACAACCCCCGCGTCCTGTTTGGGGACTACGCGCCCGTCCCGGAGCCCCAGTACATCTACACGCCCCGGTAAGGCGGGACGGGGCTCCCAATTCCCGACTGCGCCCCGCGCGTGCCAAAGGGTGAGTCCGTGTGCGGCAATTCCCTGGCTCAGGAGGGGCTTGGAGACGCTGGCGGCCAACGTGAGCTTCGCGGCGGGCTGCCGGGAGCCGCGCTGCGAGCACTACGCGCCGGCCGAGGTGGCGGCAGCGGTGCGGGGCGCTGACGTGGTGCTCGTGTGCCTGGGCACCGGTACGTGGGGTGCTGGTGCGGTGCCAGCAGTGCCGCCCTGTCCTCCCACGGGTAACGCTCTGACCCCGGGCTCTGCCACAGGGATCGACGTGGAGACGGAGGGCAAGGACCGCGAGGACCTGTCCCTGCCTGGGCACCAGCTGCAGCTCCTGCAGGACGCCGTGCGTGCGGGTAGGTCTCGCTGCGGCGCCGCGGGGCGCTGGTGCCAGCAGCAGGGCTTGGTGACACCCCACGTGCCTGCAGCCGCCGGGCGCCCCGTGGTGCTGCTGCTGTTCAACGCGGGGCCGCTGGACGTGCGCTGGGCGCAGGAGCACCCCAGCGTGGGCGCCATCCTGGCCTGCTTCTTCCCGGCGCAGGCCGCTGGCCTCGCCATCGCCAACGCGCTGCTGGGCCGCCCTGGCGCCAACCCGGCCGGGCGGCTCCCGGCCACGTGGCCGGCCGGCATGGAGCAGGTGAGCACGGGCAGCGCCGGTACCGCGGTGCCGCCGGGCCCAGCGCCACGCGGCTGCTCCCCGCAGGTGCCGCCCATGGAGAACTACACCATGGCGGGGCGCACGTACCGCTACTACGGTGCCACGGCTCCGCTCTACCCCTTCGGCTACGGCCTCTCCTACACCACCTTCTCCTACCGCGAGCTGGTGCTGAGCGCCGCGGCGCTGCCCGCCTGCGCCAACCTCTCCGTGTCCGTGGTGGTGGAGAACACGGGGCAGCGGGACGGCGAGGAGGTGAGCGCCGCGGCGCCGCGGGCCGGGCGCCATCCCGGAGCTCGGCCAGCCCCTTTGGTGCCCGCAGGTGGTGCAGCTCTACCTGCGCTGGGAGCAGCCCTCGGTGCCCGTGCCGCGCTGGCAGCTCGTGGCTTTCCGCCGCGTGCCGCTGCCGGCCGGCCGCGCCGCCAAGCTGGCCTTCGAGGTGACGGCGGCGCAGCGCGCGGTGTGGGGCCCGCCATGGCGCGTGGAGCCCGGCGCCTTCACGCTCTTCGCGGGCGGGCAGCAGCCGGCGCAGGCGCGGCGGGCGAGCTCGCCGGTGCTGGAGGCGCGCTTCGGCGTCACGGGCGCCGCACGGCCCCTCAGCCAGTGCTAGGCGGGCGCAATAAAGTCTGTGCGCGGAGGCGGGCGCTGCTTGGGCTCGTGTCGGGGCCTGGGGGCTGTGCGGTGGGGACAGCAGTGTGCAGGGACAGCACGGGACGCCACGCGGCAGCCACCTCCAGGGGCTCTCCTTAGGCCTGGGGGGGCGTTATGGGCCCCGGGAGGCTTGTGGCAGGCTCTGTATGGAGCCAGTCAGGCTCTACAGGTCTTGTGCAACCCTCCACGGGCCCCATACAAGCCCAGGCAGGCCCTATAGACCCCATGTGGACCTCTACAGGTCACCTATGTGCCCAGGTGGGTCCTATGGACCCCATGTAGACCTCTACAGGCTTCTTACAGGCCACACACAAGCCTTGCATATCCCTTATGGCCTGGGCCTGCCCTTTGGGCCCCACACAACTTGCTGCCAGCCCCCTATCACCCCCACACGCCCCGTAGGACCCTCCACAGGTTCTGTCCATGCCACGGCAGGTTCTGCGAGCCCCAGGGCTAGGCCCTCTGTGAGATGAGGCTGGCTCTACAAGCTCCACGAGGCCGTGGGCGCTGTGTGAGCTTGGGCAGATCCTGTGGGCCCCACCTGGACTTTCTGGGGCTCCCTATGAGCCTGGGTGGGTGCTATGGGCCTCGCATGGCTCCACGCAGACCCCCTAGGCTCCCTATGGGCCTGGTGAGCACTATGGGCTCGGCATGGACACCCCCCTGCCCAGGCTCTAAACAAGACCTGGCAGGCTCTATATGCCCAGCCTTAGCCTCCTCCTGCCCACATGGGCCCAGCACAAGCTCTACAGGTCCCACACAACCCCCCGAGAACCCTCTATGGGTCCTGGCGAGCTCTATAGGCCCCTGGGGGCCTTCCTGGGCACTGCATTTGCAGGCTCCGCACAGGCACAGTACTGCTCTGTATGAGCCTGAGCAGGCCCTACAGGCCTGGGCTATTCCCACAGCCCCCACAAGAGCCCCCAGGCTCCCTAATGGCCCACATGGGCCCCACCACCCCACTCACCCTTCCATGGCTCTGGTGGAGCCTGGGCAGTCTCTCCAGGCACCACGCAGACCCCACTGGAGCCCATGCCAGCCTACGGGCTCCACAAGTGGAATCCGGAGGGGACTGGGCAAAGCCTACTGCTGTTCCCGTCTCGGGAAGTGAGGGCAAACTCCAGAGAGCAAGGCAAGCACACGGGGACTGGAAACCCTGCAGTTCAGTTAAGAGTGCTGAGCTTCAGGGAATGAAGGACTTGGTCATTCATGGCTGCACACCAGAGACAAGAGCCACACAGCATTTCAAAGAAACTTCTTTATTTTCCAAGTTCAGTATCACCAAGTGTTCAGACCATTACACGTGCTTTATAAACCAATTTCAAATTGTGCTCCAACTTTAATCCTTTCGCCCGCTTTCCCAACACTAAGCAACCCAGAGCACCCAGAACTAGGAACATTCCCCAACACTTGTCCCATGTTCCAATTCCAGGCCACTCCGATGTCCTGTAGCTTTATGCTCTGCTAATAATCAATTTCACCTGTCCCATTAAACCATTATGAGATGCAAGTTCCAGGTATCAGTCATAGGACAGCCACACATTCCCAGCCTTAAAAGGCAGCACGTGGCTTCTTCCCACATATCTCAATGGCCCATCAAGCTGCTGCTCTCCACAAATGTTGGCTGTTGAGCAAGTCGTTAACCTCACTAAACCAGTAAATTCCATTCAATCCCGTTTAAAAAGAAGTCATTTGTCCACTTTTCTTCTCAGGAATTAACCTCTTCCCTCCAAACCATGTAAATTCTGCAACATCTTACAAACAAGGAAACCTCTAAGCTAAGCTTTTGCTCTGAAATACCACCTACAAAGTTTGCACTGGCATTTAATTACTGCAAGCTGTTAAACCAATTCCATTGGTCAAAATCAGTTAAAAAAACGTAACTCAAGCTTTGAAAGAAAAGCTGTTTAGAGCTGCATAACTACAAGCACAGGACGATGTAACATTATTATTGCAGGAATACTCACCTTGCAAGAACGTCCCGCTGAATACGAACCTGCATCTGAAATAAATAAGGAGTATTTTAAGGAATCGCTCACAAATGGCACCTGGTCCCCGCCGAAGCAGAGCCCCCGCCCCCCACCAAGAGCCACCCTTAGAGCGCTTGTTTCCTGCATGGTTTATCCCCTCCGTCACTGCCCGAGGGCTCGGAGAAGCAGTAGGAATATGCAGGCTGCAGACGCGAGGCCCGGCTTGTTCTCCAACGTTGTGGAAAGGGAATATACGTCCTGGGCCCGAGGGCCTACGCTCCCCTGCGCCACACGGACAGGGCCGAGAGAGAGCTACTTCTCCGGATGTCCACGTTGGGTCCCCGCCACCCGCGCGAGGCACCGGCCGCCCCCCAAGAGCGAGAGCCGCCACGAGGCCCCAGGCGCCGCCGTCACCAACTCACGTCCTCCTCCTGTCGCTCGCCGCCGGGAAAGAGAGCGAGCGTTGCTGCGCGCCGCAATTTATAGAGCGGGAGGGCGGGGTCAGCGCGCTGCGCATGCGCCGCGAGCAGCGGCGGGCGGGGCCGGAGCGGCCGTGGCGTGCGATTGGGCAGCGCGCCCGGCGCGTGCGCAGTGCGGGAGCGAGGGCGGGGACGCGCACGCAGGCGCAGGGAGGGAGGGCGCATGCGCAGGGAGGCGATCTGCCTTCCCCCCCCTCCCCCGCCCCCCCCCCCCCGAGCGAGGGCGGGGACGCGCACGCAGGCGCAGGGAGGGAGGGCGCATGCGCAGGGAGGCGATCTGCCTTCCCCCCCCTCCCCCGCCCCCAGTCCCCCCAATCCCCGCAAAAACGTGGTTTTTGTGTGTGTTTTCCCTCCAAAATGCGCCGTCATCACCTCATCAGCCTCTGCACACGGGGACAGTTCAACTCTTCTTCTTCCTCCCCCGTTTCTCTCCCAGAAAGTCCCTTTGAAACAGCCAATCCCCCCCCCATCACAAAACAGTCATAAAACTCAATTAAAAAAAAATCCTAAAATACTTTTATTCCATAATTATACTCTGTTGCTGAGGAGACAGATAAACAACACAAGGATTTAGTCTACAGCCATTATTGTGCAGGGGAAAGCGGCGAAGGGGAAGGCACCCTCGGCCTCCTCAAGATGGTGGCCGCTGGTGGTGGGGGGGGTGGAGGGGGACAAGGCCACCTCGGGGTCCCCTCGGGGCCACCAAGGCCCAAGGGGAGGCCCAGGGGGTGCTGGAGCCGGGCCCGGGCGGTACCGGAGCCGGGCCTGGCAGGTCTTGGCACATGGTGGGCGCCGGGGCAGCACCGAGGGCCGGCAGCCCCTCACGGCGCCTTCCCTCTGCTCATGGCTGCCCACTGCGCCATTAAAAACCCCCGATATTGAGGAAGAACCGATAGGCCTCAGCAGAGAGAGAGAGAGAAGATCTGCTTTAAGGTCACTTATTAAACCTCTTTCTCTCCCCCTCCCAGCTTTCCACCCACACAGTGAAGTTATCAAGTTTCCAGTAGGTTTTGCTATATTTAAAATAAAATTAAAAAAAAGGCAAGTTTCACCCTGATTTGTGAGAGTAAAAAAAACCATCGCTGCGGAAGCCACAGTAAAAAGAATTGACTACTGTCACGGCTTCCCCAAATTAAACAAGTTTTTAAAAGGCAACAGTCATTTCCTGGTTTTGTCATCTGTTAAACAAGCCTAAATATCTCAAGACAAGATCTATTAACATTAGAGCAAGTGAGAGAGCGAGGGAAGAGGAGGGAATGTTTTATACATTTAAAAAGGTGTGTTGTGTTCGGGGTTTTTTTTGCCTTTTTTTTTTTTTTAAACAAAAGATGCAGCATATGTTAATATCTATACAATTCCCTTCCAGGACAACAAACCATTGGTCAGTAGTGATTCAGGACATTAAGTACATTATGGAGACGCAAGCGAAACAAAAAATAGAGAGTCACATGTCAGTTGTCCGCCAGGTCAGCATCTGTGCAGGGTTTCTGTACACAGCTAATATACACACGTGCTTCCTGGCACATCCGCTTCGCCATTCCTCAGCTCTCCAACACCAGAGCTGCTGGGTTTTTTTCCCCTCCCCTTAGTAAGAAGGAGGAAAATCTGCAAGTTTCCAATCGTAAGGAGTACGTACAGCTGAGAACTGGGCCTGGCATGGTTGAGAAAGGGAACAAGGGGAGGAAACGTTCGTTCAGGTGTGCGTGGTCTCCAGGCAGGGACGCTGGGTGCCAGGAGGGGTGTATTGCTGAGCCGTGCGAGGTATAGTGTTCAGTTCCAGCCTGATGGCACTCGAGATGTGTTTGTTCCAGTGAAATGCTACATTCAGATGGGATTCCCCCTTCCCCGGCCGGGAGCCCTTTTCTAGGTATGTTTTGAAGGCAAAGCTTGGAAGAGTCGAGGTCCACCCTCACTGGATTGCCAGGAGATGGGCACTGAGAACTTGCAGTCCTCTCAAGTCTCTTGCTGCCTCTTGGGAAATTATGGTCGGTGGTACCTGAAAGCCCAGGGAAAAAGCGTCATCCTTAGAACTGGTGGCAAAGGGTTACTAAAGCACTACAGGTGGCCAAAATCAGTAAACAGAACATCTGAACTCTCAGTCCTCAGTTAAGCTGTCAACATAACAGGATTCCACCCCATTCTAGAAAGCTTTTCTCGTCTGCAAATACCTTCAGCTCAGCCAATAAAGGGCAACTCTTAGAGAAAAAAGAAAGAATAATTTGGGTCACGATCCACTAGTTCCTTTGTGGGTACACCAGAGCTAACGACCAAGGTGTTTTGTGACAGACATCTGCTATAGACCTCAGGACATTCTACAAAGAGGTGGCAAAGCTGAGGGGGGAAGCAAAATGCCTAAGGTTGTGGATTCTGCAGCATGTCTCTAAGTCCAGAACAGCATATTCCAGCTAAAACGTACAGGTTTCGGTATGCTGGTTTCATATACACCTCAAACCAGCTGCTGGTCACCTCTGATATGACAGTTTCAGGGCCCCAGTTTAGGGAAGAACCATTAGCATGTCACATCAGGTCACCCAGGAACACTCCAAGGTGGAAATGGACATCAAATCTGGAGCTGTTGTGCCACGCATTTTTCTCAGCACTACCTGAGACACAAATCTCCCAACAAGACCGGCAGGAAATCTGGGCGGTTGTGTGTATGATGAGCAGATAATGCATTCTCACCGCGTGAACTGCTTGCTGTCTTCGTGGACTTCCATTTCACAGCTCTTGAATTCATTCAGTTCCTTCCGGATGGCAGCCTGCATGAAGGAGAGCTTTTTATCTCTAGGGCCAATGACCCTCTCTCTTTCCCCCAAGCAAGCTCACATGAGGCAAGAAGGTGCTGTGCATCCAAACGTGCTCTGGGCTGATCCACACCACCTTTCAGCAGTAAAGGGTGAGGGCAAGTTTGACAAGTCCCCAAGGTCCTTTGGGTGAAGGGTCTCCCAGATTGCAGCAGCCTCCTCATCTTCCCAGGCTAGGCTGAGTTTAATCTGCCTCCCCCTCTGCACTGAGGCCTGGGCAGGTTTCTGGCGCATGGTGGCAATGGGGGATCTTCCCGGCCACCTTCTTACCCCGACCTGCCTCGGCCTGTGACGAACTGAGCTCCTCTGACCAACACCCCATGCCTCGTATTCCCGAGTCATTTGGGAGCCAAGGCAGAGGCTGCATCTGAATGTGAAAAAGGCCCCTTGAGGCTGCATTTTGCAGTGCAGGGAAGCAAGGCTGGGTACAGTGCATGTGGGTGATGGGACCTGCTGCTGCTTGGTGGTGGCACAGTCAAGGGAAAGGTGAAGCAGGAGGAACAGAGCAAGTTGTCTTTGCTCATAGCCTTTGTTCTTTCTTTCTTTTGGGGGCATGGAAGACCCCAGTCTAGCTCTGCACCACAGACCTGGGGACACAGCACTTCTGGTTACCTTGTCAGCTGGCGTTAGCTTTGTCCAGGGCTTATCTGCTCTCCGGTCATAGTCTTGAGCATCTGTTACTTCCACATATTCATTAAATCTCAGGATCTTCCTGGCCTGCAGCTCTGCCACTGTAGGCCTTTGGCTAAGCTGAAACAAGTGAGGACACCAGACAGTTTGCACCTTGTCCATGCAGCAGCTCAGGACTGAGCCCTCCCAAGCAAAACAAAGCCCAGCTCCCTCTCACTGGACCCGGATCACAGACACGGCTAGGTCCTGCTCATTAACCAGCCTGCAAGGAAGCAAATCCTCTTACAGTCTCCCTCTTACAGCCCTCACTTGGATCACGAGGCTGCGCTAGGGCAAAGCCACAGCCACGTTCCAGAGGAAGAGGATGCTGCTGAAGGGCCTGGGTACGGCCAGGGCAAGGGCAAGTCCTAACGCTCCCGAGCCAGGGCAGCCGTGCCAAGAGCAGCGACGCTCTTGCCTCCTATGCACAGGCCCTTGGGAAAGGCTCCCCAGCAAGGAGTAACCCCACTCAAACTCCAAAGGCCAGAGTTAACTTCTCTCAGCTAAGTCAGACATCAGTGGGATCAACATACTAGAATAGAGGAGTAGAGATTTCGTTTCAAGTCATTTACAAGGATGCTTGAACATCAGGCTCCTAGAGCCATGATTAAACATCCGATGAGTAACTCGGATTTGGCACCTAAAAACATCTGTTGCTCTTCTCAGCTTCAAAATAACTGCTGTTGTTTTGGAAATGGATTTTGGTGAGTCTGAGGTGGAAGTCAGGGCCACTTCAGTGCTCTGCTCTTACAGTACTACAGCCAGGCCAGCACTAACAACTTTTCTAGTGGCAGGTGACAAATTTAGGTCTCATACAGCGTGTTGTGCTTGATGCCAGCCCCGACCTGTCAGTGCCAAGCAGGGCTGCAGTATCAGCATCGCTGACAGGCCAAGGTCCAAGGGCACTGCAGTGGGGGCACTAGGGACAATTACACAATAGCCCCGTGACTTCACCCACAGCAAGGAGCCCGCAATGTGCTCACGGTCACCATCGTCCCCAACAGCTCTGCCAGATGGCAATCGCAGCACGAAGGCCAGCAGTACCTTTCTGGTGAGTCTGCGTTTGATCTCTCGCTTCTCAGCTTGACGGTCAGCTTCATTTTTCGCTGCCAAGGGAAAAAATATTTTTTCCTTTAAGCATCACAGATTTTGAAAAGCACTTTCTAGATTTGACTGGAGAAAAAACAGCAGTTGCATCAAGCTATTTAACCATCTGAAAGCTCTTTTTGGGATGCCTGCTCTTATTTGTAGGCAAAGAACACTAACTTGATACCCATACTCGCTGAACACCCCCCTGAATGGCAACAGGGGCCCTAGCACCACACGAATGAGTCATTCTCTCCAGATCTAGGTATGTTAAAGATTAATGGTCATAATGTCAAAATAGATCCAAGCCGCTGAGAACAGGCTTTTGAAAATGCTCCTCCCAAAGCCATTATAGTAGTAGTTTAAAGAGAAAAGCAGCACAGATAAATATTATAAATGGAAACTTCCTGAACTAACATTTCCCTTTCGTCAAGCTGTTTGTTTAAATCTTTCACAGGGCAGGGTATGGCCAAGAGAAACACCGCTCACTGAACAATGAGGCCCTCCTTCCTGGATGATACACCGCAATGCAGCAATGTCTGGACCACAAATAAAAGTCCAGCCCACACAAAAATACCTTCAATAGTTCTTGCTGTGCTTAGCCAGGCTCTGGTGTTCACATACTGTCCCCCAAAGTGCCAGGCAGAGGACAGGTAGCACTTTTACATGATACTTTGAACCCTATTTCTTGGTACTCTTTCTCTAGCCTAGCAAAGCCAGCCTCTGCTAAGGCCTGGTCTTACCCAGAGCTAGTTTCTGATGGCAACAAGACGCTAGGAAATTCAGTGGAGCTGCTTTACTACACTGATGTAACCAAAGCACAACCCATCATCGCTGTTATTTTGAGCAACTGGAGTAAAATGTTGAAGTGGAGTCAAGACATCAACTATTTTGTTTTAATACTTGGGAGCGATGAAGCAGCATTACTCACGCTGAAGTATGTTCCTCTGCTCCAGTTCTTCTGCTGTCGGTCTTTGACTCAGTCGCCTAAAGAAGAACAGGACAAACGCGTTGGGCTTTATCTGGGAGATAGGCGTTGAAGAACACAACTGCGTGGCTTGGGTGCATGGAGAAGGTCTCCACGCTCCTCACTGACCAGCTGCGATTCTGCTTTGGCCTCTGCTGCACTCGGACAGCCGCTTGGCCGCCAGCAAGGTCAGCCTTGCCATGGCTTCCCAGCGCCTCAGGGAACCGGAGCAGACAGCAGAGGCTGGGCGTTCAACCACGCAACCTCAATCCACTGCCCAATGCACCGCCACTCGGGCTGCGCTTCTCCACGCCCATATGTCCCATCTAGAGCATACAGTAACAACGCACCAGTAAGTCCTTGGAGATTTCTCTCTCCCAGCGCACTTAGGGCCTGGGAATAGAAGCCTGCCATGGGATACAGCTCAGCTCCAGGAAAAACTTCCAGCTCCAGGAAAAACTTCCAGCCATTACAAGTGTGGCGGGAAGCAACACTGAGCCTTTGTTTCCCACAGCCCTGACCTGGCAGCGCTGCCCAGACACTTGTCCTGCTCCAGCAGTGCTCAGAGCTCCGTGCAACCCGCCCGAGCTTGTGCCAACGGCTCGAACAAAATCCTCCTTTGTTCCTTGTACCTGATCAGTGTCGTCCCGATCTGGTGCCGAATTTCATTCCACTCCTCCTTGCTCTTGCGAGGGAAGATGATCTTTTCCTCGTGGGGGGCAGCTGGGATGCCCAGCTTCATAGCTAGTGTGTCTTTCCTCTTCACCTTGTTAGCCAGCATGCCTGCAGGGAGGAAGAGCATGGGGATGTGTGTGAAAGCTGCAGTGCCCACGCAGAGCACCGTACGCCACGCGTTCCCTGCTGTCCCACTCCCCCAAGGCTTGTTTTCCAAGCTAAGCACATCGGCTCCTGAGCTAGCAAGAGCTCCAGCTCCTCTGTGAAGGCCACGTGCTCAGCGAGCACCATCCCACCTGAGGAGGAGATGGCAGAGGCTGTTTAATTGCAACAAAAATGTATGTATTGGCGGGTCTGTCTCAGAGACATGGGTTTGGCTGCTAGAGCTTTTACAAAAGCAGCAAAAATGGATGCAGTGCATCACAAAACCAAGAACCAGCTGCTTGGAAGACCCACATGAGTTAGCAATTTCATCCAGATCTCTGTACGGGCACAAGCTCAGCAAAGAAAAAGTGCCAGCTGCAACATCAAGGACTTACTGTTATGGCTGTCATCTTCTTCCTCATCTTCATCATCCTTGTACAGGATGGGTCCCTCCGAGTCAGAATCGCTCATCCCTTCATCACTCTCATGCTCCTCTGGGAGGGCCTGGGGCACCAGCTTTGGGATGACTGTGACAGACGGCACATCTCCAATATACACACGGGGGCCTGAACTCTGCTCCTCCTCCTGGTCATCATCTTCCTCTTCCTCATCGTCTGGACTAACAAGAAGCACATTGTTAGATCTCTCTCTGCAAAGAGCAGCCCTCTCACCGCCCCGGTTTGGGACCTTCAGGTTCAGCATAAGGCAAGGCTCTGACTCCTGTTTTGCAAAGATGGAAGGATTAGCAGGCCAAGAATGGATGAAACCCAAGACCTTGTTTCGTCTCAACAATTTAAAGACAGGTCTGGATCCCTGGTATTGGCTTGTATTAGTCCTCTGGGGCATGTTTGCTGTTAAAAGCAGTAAAATCCCACAACCAGGGTTCATGTAGAAGATGCACAGATCCCTCAAGAGACTCATGCACAGACTGAGCAGATAAGCAAAATGGTTTCTACAAACAGCGTAGGAAAACAGCCCCGGCCAGCATGGCCAACGCCAGAACAGAGCCCATCGCGCTGCTAAAGGCCACACGTGGCGGGTACTCACACTTTGAGCATCTCGATGGTGACCGGCAGGGACCTCGTGCGGCCCAGGGTGCCGCTGTCCTCCCCACAGCCATCGCTCTCGAAGAGCAGCGAGTGGGCCCGGTGCGAGCCCTCGGCGGGCGGCGTCACGGGCAGCGGGCTGGCCAGGGCCTGCTGGATGCGGATGTGCAAGGGGACGGGGGGCAGCCGGGGCAGCGCGGGAGGCTCCCCGAAGCCCTGCTCCGCCGGCCTCTTCGGCGCTTCCAGGCTCCTGACGTCGTCGGGAGGCGGAGGAGTCTCTTTGGGCAGCTCCAGGGAGCGCGGAGGGTCCAAGGCAGGGCTGGAGAGGGGCAGGGGGCCGCGCGGGGGCTCGGGCGGGATGTGTGTGGGCAGCGGGGGCGAGGGCGAGGGCGGCGGGTAGGCGGGCGCCACGGGCACCAGGAGCGGGCGACTCGCCGCGCGCTCGCTCGGCGCCCTGGGAGCGGGAAGCGGCTCGGAGCTGCTGCAGAGCAGGACGCCTCTCTTGGGCGGCAGCGGAGGGGAAGGCTTGGACAAGCCCGGCGCGCTGTTCAGTGCTTGGGAGAGTTCGGCTGGAAAGAAAGGAAGAAAAAGTCACTACGTTTGTCAGGGGGTGCACCGTTCAGGGTGCAAAAAGAATAGCAAAGTACTTGGGAATGAGCAAACGCAGCTGCTTTCCCACCGGAACAAGGTGCCAGAAATCACCAGGTTGCCAACCTCTCGTTTTGCCCTTTCCACAGCCGGGAGCAGCCTCGGGAGCGCGAGCAGGAGCCCGGCAGGCTGGGAGAGGTCCCGAGCGGGCGGCACCAGCCCTCCAAGGACGACAGATGGAGCTCGACCAAGGACGGCCTGGCGAGGAACGCAGCTACGCAGGGTGCTCCATGGCTGCACTTGCAGTGCTACGCAGGAATCTGGGTCACCCAGGGCACCCCGGACTTCGGTGGTGCTAACAGCTCCCTTGCACTTGAGGAGAAACTCCCCTCTGCTGTTCTCTGCCCTGGAAAGCCTTGTGAGGAGCTCCTGCCCAAGGATGAGCTTTTGCTCTGTGCCCTGGGCGCTCTATTCCTTAAGCCCTGTGCAAGCTTATCTGCAACTACAGCAAACAACTCTTCCAGATCCACACAGGAGCTCTCAGTTGGAAAGGGACACAGGGACCATGCCAGAGAATGGATAACTTCAGCTATAACCGATCACACTCCTTGCTGCTAGGGAAGAAGCTGCACCAGTAGAGGCTGCTCTTGTTTCAAGGGTTTATAGCCTTTCATCCTTTCATATTCATATAGTGATGGCTTCTTGGGCTCAAAAAGTCATTTTCTTTGCTTAAAGGGGGTCTAACTTATTGTGCATCTCAAAGAGGTGGATCATGGTGCCGAGCTCGTGGAGGAACCGGTGCTGCTGGTGCCACAAGAGGGTGCTGCAAGCAGCAGCGTTTCACCGAGATAATGCTGCGGAGCCAGGGAGAGGTGGGTGCATTTTTGGGATGTTTGGCATTTTCAGACTTTCCCCTTACAGATTAAGGGTTAGATTGTGCAAAACACCGAGTGCTCGCAGCTCCCGTCAACATCAGCACAGGAGGGTTTTCAGTATCCCCTGGGCAGCACTCAAAGCCAGGCGGGACTGGGCTCGCAGTCACCTTTGGGGACTGGCAGACCAAGCCAAAAAGGACCTGGCAGAAGGAAAAGGAGACAGAAGGAGAGTGGCCCGTGTCCTTCCAGTGTGACAAGGCCCCAGCACACACGGTGTCACAAGCTGCAGGGACCTGCCATCACAGCACTGTCCCCTGCCCTGTTCCTGTTCCTGTTCCTGTCCACCAGCTACAGGAACCACGGCTCCCCAAAGCCATCGGCAGCACCAAGGTGGCTGCGGAGCTGGTGGCCCTTGCAAAAGCGCTGCTGGCCCTGCAGATACTGCGGTGTGCGCAAGCAGCTTAGGGAAAACAAGTGAGCGTTTCACGGGGTGCTGGGGCACGCTAATCGAGCGGCTCTGCGACACAGGGGCGTTCCATACCACACCAAGGCCACTTGCAAAACCTGCTCGAACGCGGAGAAGCCCCACGCAGAACAAAGCGGTGCTGTTCACGCCGCAAACGGCGGCCCTGGCTCCTTCCAGCTGCAATTCCCACTCGATGCAAGGTTTTCCGCGCCGCCTCCCAGCCCACGCCTGCGTAACGCTGCTGGTTTCAGCAATAACAGCACAGATGTCTCCCCTGGATCTTCCCAGGAACCTCCCTGTTGGTCTGCACTGGGCTTTGCTCATCCAGTCCGCAGCTAAGCGGGAGGTCAGTGAAATATGAACAGGCCATCGTGCGGATTCAAGGCACTTGCACAAGAGCTCGAGCACGCAGGACATCTTTAACACCACTGAGAATCTTAAATAGAGCAGGGAAAGAAACCCTCCTAAACAGAGCTGCATTACGAAACCCTCCCCGGCTTTTTGCCTTAGGAAAATTAGTACTAAAAAAAAAATATTTCATTTTTAAGCGGGAAGAATCAAGGCGAATTATCCTTTATTCCATCCATCTATGGGTCAGGAATTAAGGAAACTTACGATTTCAGCACAGCAGTGCCCTGACCACTTAGAGAAAGTGCCTGTATCAAGTGGGGAAGTGGCAGCCCTCTCTGCCAGCTCCAGGCCTCTCTGCTGTTGCTGGTGCCCGGGAACGACGAGCATTATGCAGGCTGGCTGCTGTGACGTGAGGGCTTCTTCTCCCCCTCCACCACCTTCCAAAACCACCTGAAGGCATCAATCTCACTGACTACACCCTGGTGAGGCCAAAATCTCCCTATGCCATCCATCAATCCAGGCTGTCCAGAGCTGAATTCCAGCCTTCAGCGAAATGTTCAAAGACACTGCCTTAAACGCAGCACAGAAACACCTCCCCACCACCTTGCACTGCTTCTGCCCCTGCCCATAACCACCCCCAGCAGTCGGAAGGGTGGCTCCGGGCACAGCACTCGGTCACGGCCGGCTCCTCGGCGGGCCTGGCTAAACACAGGCTGATATTCCAAGTGCAAACTGGACTGTTTTCACAGCAGACTCTCGGACTGCATCACGCTAAAAGCTCCCCCCGTGGCACGCAGGGCAGGACGCTGTGGCGAGGGCACTTACCGATGACGGAGCTGCTGTTCCTGTTGACGGGCTTGGGCGGGGGGACGGGGGGCTGCTTGGCCGGCGCCGTGCCCGTCGCGCTCGGGGCAGCAGTAGTGTTGGCGGTGGCAGGAGCCAGGGGCAGGGTCCTGGGAGCCGGGGAAGGGGCAGCCGTGGGGCTGAGGGTCCTTGCGGGGGCCGGGGTGGAGGCGCCCGCTCTCGCGGCGCCGCTGCCGGGATCCTTCAGCTGCACTTCGTTCGCCTCCTGCGAAGCCGAGGGGGGTCTCTTGGGAGGGAGCAGGGGCTGCCAGGGGACATGTGGCTCCGGAGGCGGCTCCGATTCCGCACCGGGGTGGCTGCTGGATGAGCCTGCAAAGCACAGAGGAGCTGAGGAGACCGGAGAGACCAGGGAGCCATGGAAGAGTCCAGTCCAAGCTGGTCCTGCAAGGATATGAAGCAAGCGGTTGTGCAAACACCTGGATTCCTACCCTGCCGCTTCTTTGGTTCCTCAGCTGGAACGGGCTTCCCGGCGCTCGGCGGCTTGGTGGCCTCCTCCTCTTGGCTGGTCCAATTACCGGCTCCAGGGCCCCCAACGGGGACCGTGTGGCCGTTCTTCAGTGCGGGGGGGTTGAGCTTCTCTGTTTCTTCACCATCTGCAAGTGGGCAGGAAGGGAGAGAAGCAAAAACAGAACAGTGAGAAGGCACAAGACAGGACACCATCCATCCCCACCTATTTCTCTTCGCCTTGTGAAACAACTGGTTTTCCCTCGTCCTTCTGCACAGCAACACCAACTCTAGCTTAAGCTGAGCAAGTGATTTCATTTGCAAGAAGCGGAAGAGCACAGTGCTGTATCCCACCATGGAGTTTTCTTCCTTCATTGGCTTATTATTATTATTAACCAACCATCCATTTAAAAACTGCAATACTAGCATGTCCAACACTATCCCACAGCCTCCAAAAAGCTGTAACCATGGTCAGCAATAAATTGCTCCAGCCACTTCCCTATCCACTCATAGCAGAGGCACATCCACAGCTACGATAGGAGTATACGCAAATGCCCCGCCAAGAGGAAGAGGCATTTCCTCACTTTTACCTTTGTTTTGAGCGGCTGTAACTGCTCATCTCCAGAATCTCAACTATTTCTGCTCATGCAGATTGTAGTGCCAAGTTCCCCACACTTTAAAAGGACTTCCCTTTTCCCAGGGAGCTCTTCTCCGTCCTGCTACGTGATGCTTTGGAGAGCGTTTAGAGTCCTAGTCACCAGGAGGAAAAGCTCAGCCATTCTCCACCTCCTTAATCGCCTTGACGGCATCACGGGTCTCCCAAACCTCAGGCACTTCGTGTTGCTCTGATTTTTGAGCATTTATTCTGCTGCCCCCTTTTCCCCGTCCTTCCCCAACCTGGTGTTATGCAGGAGCCAAAGCAGAGGTACCTCATGGAGAGCTGCCTGTGCTTCCACCTCTGCAGCACTCGCGCAGCTTCCCAAGGGGAGACGGGCAGCGCCCACGTCACTTAATTAGCTGCCCTTCCCTGAAGGGCAGGATGCAAAGACAGCAAGGAGAGGGAATTTCCTGCCCAGCCGAGGCTGAAACTGCAGAGAAGAGCAGGAGCTTTTAATAGCAACAGCAGTTGCCTCTGGCTAAGCCCAAGTCTTCAGCAAGGAAGACAGAAGCAGAAGCTGCAGCTCTCGGTAGCCCTGGAGCCCTCACGTGCCCTTCTCCCCAGCCCAGCCCGAGCGCAATGCTCCTCCCGGCCTCACTGGAGGCCGCTTTCCTCCACACTTCCATCCCAGGGGCCTCCTGCAAGGCCAAGACAGCCCAGCGTGACCCCCCTTGCTCAGTGTGTTCAGTGCAGCCTGCCCCAGGCCAGACAGCAGCACACAGACCACCTCCTCTCCCACCACCACGCTGCATGTGGAAGCCTCCCCTGCTCTTCGACCCTGCCTCCTTCCTTGCTCGTCTCAAAGGACTTCTGGCACTTTTCCTCCCCCAAGAACTTGGCTGAGGAAATTAACTGGCCTTGGAAGGGCATGTTTTAGAATTACAAGCAAATACAATAACCTACCACCACCGTCTTGTGACCACCCAAGTGTCTTAAAAAATCACAGAGCAGGGGATTAAGATAATGCGCTTTCTAATCTACCCCTCCTGACGATACCGACTGCTCCCCTGTACCTTGGGCTTGCACTTTGTCCAGATTTTAACCATCTTCTGTTTTCTAAGCCCCATCAGATGACTCTGAGCAGAAAATAATTCCCCCTCCTAGCCACACTCCTGTTACACCCCTGCAGCTTGGAAGGCTCCTCTGGCATCTCTGGCCGCGAGTTTGGCGCACAAAGCCTTTGATCTTTCCCAGTTTCATCCTGTGACCTCATACTCTTTGCCACCACAGTGAATTCCTCCTTCGGCCCAGCATTTGTACCCTCGGGGGGCTGCAGATGGCTTTCATCGCAGCAGAGCTGCAAACAACCACGCGAGACTTCTCATCTGTTTTGCTTTCAGTGGTTTGGTCTGAGAATCACTCTTCTCACCTCCACTTTTTCCTCTTCCTCTTTGGCCGCGTTTTCCTTCGAGGAGCAAACCCCGAATTCCGCCCTGCTGTTAGGGCTCTGCAGCACGTCACTAGAGCGATGTCTGCTCTTGCCAGCTCCCTCCTCGTGCTAACGTCACCCAACACGCAGCCAAATCAACCAGATGTCAAGCCGAAAACTTACTTTGACAAGACCCTTACATTTCTCCCCAAAAAAGAACATTTGTAAGGCAAGGGGGAAGAGAGGGAGCACATCGGAGGCGGTTACACAGAACAGAGAGCTGAGCAATAAGTTTATTTGCACTCACCCTGCTCAGGGTCTTCCAGCAGGACCCCTCTTTTCACCAGCTCCTCTCTCGGCTTTCGCATAGAAATCTTTCGTTCTAAAACTGGTATTAAATTGAAGAAAAGAAAGAAAAGAAAAAAGGCAGTCAGAAAACAGGGCAACGCTAGAGGTTTGAGAAGAACAGGGTTTAGAGGCAGCAGTCCTTCAGAGAAAGGCGGGCTTCGCATTTCTGGCTTTCGCACGGGTTAGGGCGGCAGGTCGGGGCGTGCGCTCCCGCGGCCCTGCCCGCGGCTCCGGGGACGCTCCGCGCACAGGAATGTTTCCCACCGACGGGCACGTGGGCACGGCGGCGCGTTTCGGCCCAGCTCGCGGGTGACACCCCGCGCCCGGCAGAGTCACCCGTGGTGCGCGGGCACCCGGAACAAGCCATTCTCATTAGTCAGCTGGCTAATTGCGGATTTCCCCCGAGCAGGAAGGGCCTCCCGCCTAGCCCGTGACTCTACCTTCCGACGTCTCCTTAAATTTGTCGCTGCTTTTCTTTTTCCTCCACTTCCAAGGCTTGAAGATCTTGCCAAAGCTGGAGAACTTGCTCTTGCGCTTTGTAGGGGGGGTCGTGTCGCCCGATTCCAGCACGTCCACCCCCATGCCGGCGTCCAGCGGCCCGTGATCCGCGTCCTCAGCTGCAGAGGGAAGGGGACACGTGAGGGGCAGCGCGGCGCCCGCCGGCCACCCGCGGCACGGAGCAGGGCCGCCCGTTCATGCAGCGAGCGGCGCTTGCGATGCTGGCAGCGCAAAGGGAGGCAGCTTCGCTAAGGAAACGGCGAGCGGCTCCGAGCGCCGCAGGAGAGCTTTGCCGAGGGAACACGAAGCGCTTTGGGGCCGCTCCTGGTCGCCAGCTGGACGCAACTGCTCTAGACGCAGTGGTTACCCGAGCGCAAACACCTTCCAGCCGGCCCGAGGGAGCCTTTCCACACGCTGCAGCGAGCAGCCCCATCACAACAGCTGGATGCACTTGGCCTCCCTCATGTTCCCCTCTATAAATAAGGGCGGCAAAGCTGGCCAAGAGCAACAACGACACAGGAAAGCAACACAATGCGGGCCCGCGCTCCACCTACGGCCCTGGAAGTCTCTGGAGAATGGCGGGAGGACGCGGAGGAGGGAAGGGCCACGCACAAGGAAAGCTCTGACTTCACTTCAGCAGGGAAGCCCGCAAAGGGAGCGATTTGCTAAGCAGAGCTGCGGGAGGCAACGTGAAGCTGGTGGCCCTCGGCGCGCCCTGGCTCGCCCGCTGCTGTCACTTGCTGCATGCAACATAAGGGAACGCTCAAAAATCAGCAGAATCCAGCAACCCCTGCAAAAAAAATTAAGAGCACACACAAGCTAAAGTGATGTCAGGCCCCCGTTCTGTGGGCTGTTTCCAGGCTGAGGTCCCTTGGCTTTGGCAGGACCACTTTGGGGTTTGCAAAGCGCTCGGGGAGCACCAGAGACCTTCCCGTCCCCAAGGAACCGGCAAGAGGCACCAGCGGAAAAGACGGAGACCCCGGGGCACACGGCGAGGCCAGCCAAGAATCCCATCTCCCGAGGCTAAAAGACTGGAAAAAGGGCTTTATGGAAACAGTGCTTTGCACACGCAGCAGGCTAGTAACGGGTCTGCCCGCGGTGCGAGTATCCACCACAGAGCTGCTCCGCAAAAACCTGGGAAAAACCCCCAAAGGGCGGGAGGTGGATTGGGAAGGCGGCGGTAGCAATTGGGGATTTGGGGCTGGAAAAGGGGTGGGTAGGCGGGTGGGAAACGGCCCCTGGAGCTGCCAGAAACCCGAGCTGGATGGCTGGGATGTTTGCAGCTCCCTCCTCGGGGCTGTGCAGGTTGCTTTGAAAAGCAGCATTCGCCCGGGTGCGCAGAGCGAGCGCCCGCCGGGCACAAGCTGCACGGGAAGCCAAGCCCAAGCCTGGGCGACAGGGCCTTTGGGAGCCCGGCTTGGGCGATCCCTGCTCCCGAAGGGCGCCGCTGCAGGTGGCTGCGCCGGGCTCGGCTCAAGCACGGCCCTCGTTCGGGCTGCTCCAGGGAATGCGGCTTATGGGATCCTGGCTCGCGAGCACGGGGAGCGCTGCGCTCAGCAAAGGGGTGTTAAAAGAAAGCTCGAAAAGCACGGGGCGACGGGCAGAGCTGGGGCTGCCCTGCTGCCACTTAGAAGCTCTGTGATTTAAATCTGGTCCAACATGAAGGTATCTTCCTTTTTTTGACCCTTTAAAAACCAGTTCCTGCTCTAAAAGCTGCCATTCAAGAGGCAGATTTCAGGTGTTGTCTGTCACTTCCTAGCGTCAAAGCCCAGCCCAAACCATTTTCACCAGCGCCCTTGCTTTGGCTCGAATACAACGTGTTGCCTTTTGCTAAACAGCACGAACCTCTCGCTGACAACAGAGGGGACACTGAGGCCAAAAAGCCACTTCCTTCCCCTTGCCACCTTCATCCAAGCGGGATTCGTTCTGCCCAAAATCGCAGCCCCGGCCGCTTCCAGGAGAGCCGAGCGCTGCCACCTCCGCCCCTCTTCCTTTTACCTTCCCTAATTACCAGGCACTTAAAATAGCCTGTTATGATGCAATTATAAATTGCATTTGCTGCTAATGAACGGGTGGGATCAGCAGTGATCTGTATTTTAAGCACCCTCCTTGCTCACATGTACTCCCTTGGAGGAGGGCCGGGGACAGCCCATTTTCAGCTCAGATTTCCCCAAAGATCTGTGCAAAAGGACATTTCCAACCCAAGCTGCCTTGGTCAACAAGAGCGTCTTGGCAAGGTGCATCCTCGGTGCCTCTCCTTGTTCTGCTCTGCGAGGTACAGGAGGTTCCCAAGGTACGAGGAGATCCCCAAGCCATTTTCCAACGCAAGGCAGAAAGTCCCTCCTTACGCGAGTCAGGTGCTGGAGAAATAGGCTGAGAAACCATAACACAGGGTGCTGGGAAGGAAACGGGGCGAAGAGGAGGAGCCAAATGTTAAGGGATGCACAAGACGCACGAGGAAGCCTTGCCGAGCCCTCGGCACCAACGCTGCTCACCTGCACATCCAAGGCACCAGGCTGGAGAGCCCCCTGAGAACATCCAGAAGAGCTTAAAGGAGGTGACGGGACACGGCTGAAGCCGGCAGAGGCCTCGCCAGGAGCTCAGAGCTTCCAAACGAGCTCTGAACCGTGGGTGCCCAGGCCGAGGGGGGACCTTGTTTCACCGTTCTGCACGGCACGTTCAGGCAGCGATAGCCGAGGGGAGCGGGGCCGCACTCCCAAAGCCGCCCGCTACCCGCGCCCAAATCCCGCAGGGATTCCCAAACGCCCGCGGGATGAGGAGGAAGCCTCTTCCCCGGCCGCACCGCGTGCTGGGTGCAAGTTCTTGCGGTGGTCTCCCCTGCAGTGGTTTCTGCCGGTGTCGGGAGCGCCCGGAGGCTTCCACGGGCTCTGCGAGCACAAGACGCAGCCCATGGGCTTCTCCCGGAGCCTTTGCTGCCATTCCCAGGGAAGGTGGATGGGTTTTCCCTCCGCCTCGCTCCCAGCTTGGCTCACGGCATGGCGGCGGTCTCAGGTGTGACCTGATCTGCACCACCTCGGTCCTGTTGAAGGTCATCTTGAACGCCGACATGGCCAAATCCCTTATATGTAACATGGAATAATGAAAATGAAAGCCAAGCTGCATCTAATGTAGATTTTTTTTCTGTAAGAAACTGCTTCTGGTGAATTTAAAGCATTTTAACCCCAGCCACACACACCACCCAAAGCCAGGACGGCCACGGAGGAGGGTTTGTCTGTTTGTTTTCAGCCGGCTCGGGGTTGCATAAGCAGAAAATCACTTCAAGATTCGAGATCCTCAACAAAGCAAGCCCGAAGGAGGTGGAAAAAGAGAAAAATAAAGGAATTGCATCCCAGACGCTGAAAATTCATATTCCATTCCTAAATGTCAGCTCGCCCAGGAGCTCATCCACGTCTTATTGGTGGTATTTACGACAAGATTTCCACAAGAGCGAGTAGAGTTTCAGTTCCCCAGCAGCTCGCGGGCCATTTCTGTCTCAAAGTCGTGGCCTCGAGGCTCCCGTGCTGACGGCAGCAGCCAGTGGAAGCGGAGCCCGGTGGAAATGCCGAGCTGAGAGCTAAGCAGCGCTGGAGAGCACTTGCAGGAACGCGGCAGGGCAGAGCGCAGGCGGCGGCCCCAGACCTGCTGCCTGCTCACCTGGGTTTTCCACAAGCAACACGTGCACCTGAAGCTTTGCTACCACCCCAAGCCAGAGCTTGCGGTGATATAGCTCAATATGCACCAGCTTAACGCTGCTATACCATTAAAAGGGGCATTTTGCAGCGGAGTGTGAACCTAGAGCTACAGGATGACTGACCGCCTTGCAAAACGGAGCCCATGTGGGATCCTCATTGGCCTCTGCTGTGAGATTGCAGCAAATCCTGCGTTGCCAAAACAGTGTCATGCCCAGACTGGGGAATAATTCGGCTCCGTCGCCTCTGGTCTTGCTGTGCCAGGCTGAGGAGCTAAGAACCAAAGCAAAGAAAAGCTTCCAAGCAAGCAGCTCCAACTCGCACAGCAAACACAAAGGGGCTGTTGATGGGAACGCTGTCATGGCTAAAGCATCAAAAAAAGCACTTTCGGGTAAATGCCCCTACCTTCCTATAACAGTTTTCAAAAGTCCGTGTGTTGCTGAGCTGTCCGGGGAAGACGTGAATCCCGACCCGAAAGCAACAGGAGGCTGCGCTCGCAAAGGTGGCTCCAGCGGGCCCAGCACTCGGCTTCCTTGTTTTTATGGAAACGTCGTCTTCACGAGGTTGGTTCGCAGCAGCATCCTGCCAAAGTCGATGCAAAAACCATCTCTGCAAGTCCAGGTTGTCCAAGAGGAACCACATGTGCTGGAGGAGCCCGCAGAGCTGCAGGACGCGGAGCGTGGGCTCTGCTGCCTGTCTGCTCCGAGCCACCTCGTCTCCCACTCCAAAACTGCACAGATCTGCCTTCCATCAGCACGTAAATCCAAGGAGAAGATGCTATTCATCTTCACGGACGGTTCAAAGAACACTGAAGTTTTACTTCCCCCTTCCAACTCTCTTGACACCGCTTATTTTTAGCGGCTCTTGAACAAAAGTAGCTCGAGAGCAAGCTGGGGGTGAGGAAGAAAGTCACCGGTTTAAGCTAAACCTAGCAAAATACCAGGCAGGCAAGTAAGAAAGAACAAACAGGTCACCTGCACCTCAGGGGGCTCCCTGGAGCACAAGAGGCGAGGGTTTCTGCGAGAATCGGATAATTCCACCAACACGAGAGGTGGCAACACAACCCCGACAGCCAGCGCCAAGTCCGCACGGGACGCAAGGGAACGGCCCCCAGATCCAAGGCTCCTCTTCCAGCCCCGCAGCTGGGAAGGGGAGCCGAGGCGGAGTCCCCGAGGACAGGAAACGATGCTGAGCTGCAGCGCCCTGCAAGGAGCTCCCCTTGCAGGGCTTAAAGGAAGGGCTGGACTCGCTAAAGCCGGCTACTCTCCCTCCCCATCAAACGACAGCATCTAAAACTCAAGCCTAGCGGTGTCTGGCAAGATAAGAGATGGAAAACACGTAAGGAGGGGACTCGAGCTCGTCCTCCCCTCTTGACTATTGGTGCTGCCCCGAGAAGCCGGGGACACGGCGCACAAGGAGGCAGCTCGAGTGCAGGGCGACTGTCACGGGCTGAATCGCCGCTCGGGAGAGGCGGAGGGAGCCCGTGGAGAGGAGGGCGATGCCGGCAGTGGGGACACGCGGGGCCACGGGCTGCGCAGCGCCACGCAGACGGGCACGGAGGCGGCGCTCGGCGGGCGCAGGTGGCGCGAGCCCGGCTCCCATCCCCGCGCTCCTCCGCCGCCCTCGCCCTCCATTACTCACCCCCAGCAGCTGGATTGACCGGTCTCGAGAAGTGCGGCTGCCCCATTAGCTCCTTCGCTAGGCAGCTCTCCGGGGCCGGGAGGGAAAAAATACACGAGAGCCCGTGCTGAGGGAGTTGCTGAAGTCTTTCAAAAGGATAAATCCATGTCTTGCTCCGGGAGAGGATCTGGCGCCGGCGAAGGAGGCGGCTGCCGGCTCCGCGCAGGTCTCTCCTGCCCGTACCCCAGGGCCAGGCACTTGATTCTCATAAATAAGCTGCGGTGCCAGCTCGCTCCGAGCAGGAATGCCTGTCATTCCAGCGCGCGCGCACGCGGCCAGCTCAGGAAGGGGAGGAGACAGCCCGGCGCGCTCAGCCCCTAATCCCAAAGCACGGACTCCCCCGGCGCGGAGCACGGAGCGGCCGCGGGAAAGCCGCTTGGAGCTCCGCTTGCCGAGCGGGTAAGAGGGCAAAACGCCAACCAGAACGCTGAGAATGGGTAAAACAGGGTATTCTGCAAGCACCCGAGGTGCTGCAGGCTCCAGGGAGTCAAAGGAACTTCACAAGTGCCTCAGCTGAGGCGCACCTGGCCAGATACGTAATAAATAGAGGATTTAATCCAGAAATCTTCATTCGGGTGCTAGATGCACCATGGGCTCGCGGCTCCGCTCCTCCCGGGTGCAACCCAGCTGTCAAACGTGGAAAGACCTTTGCCCGTCTCCGCTGCACCCTCGGCACCTGCAGGAGCGCCACCGTGACTCTGTGTCGCGGCCGGCAGCGTCCCCAGGGCTCCCGCGCCGTCCCGGGCGGGCGGCAGGGCCGGCGGGAGCCTCCTCTCCGCTCCATCCCGCGCACATTCCTGCAAACGCTTCGCACCGGCACCCGCGCTGCCTGCCCCGCTCCCTGGAGGGACTGCTGGTTTTCACTGAGGGCAAGAAAAGTCCTGATTCACAGGGATCCTCTGCCTCGTTTGACACGCTCTGCTTTGAAACAAAGAAAAAGCCATTTTAAAGCCAATTAAGCATGGAGTCACCTGGCAGAGACCTACAAGGTAGGAGATGGAGCCTGGAAGTCATCTCCAAGTGAGTAAACTTGCACCTGGGCTCAGGCTTCACACGATCTTTAGCGATGCCAATCACAGATCTCTTCCCCTTGGGGAGGAGGCTTGGGGAGAATCCCAAAACCATCCCAGCACAACAGGGATGACTTGAGAAAAGAGGGACATTAGGGTGATTTGGGGTTTTCAAGAGAGACTCTGGCCAGGAAGACCTGTCAGTCCATCTCGCACCTTAATCTCTGCAGAGAAAGGGAACAAATTCTGCACCAGCGGATACAAAGAGGAGGATGTTCCTGCCCTCGTGCTCTGGATTTGGCACCATCTTCTCGAGGAGTTTTAGCTCTACCAAGAGAGGCAAAACCAGCCCCCAAGCACATCCAGGAAAAAAGGACAAGTCACATTCCAATGAGGACAAGGAGCAACTGCCCCAAATTCCCAGAATCATGCAGAAGGGCCGGCTGCCTAACCGTGAGAAAACAGTTATAGCCCTTGCTGCACAAGGACATGGAAGGACCATCAGGGAAGGAAGAGCTCCCAGTGCTGAACAGCTTTTCACGAGGAATAAAAGGATAGGGCTTCGATAACTGCTTGTACAACGTTCGCCTCCGAAACCTTAGCAAATGTTCAATCCCATTTACATAAAACGTTACGGGATTTCGGGAGCCTCAGGTGGTTAAAGCAAGGTGGTAACAAGACAGGTCTGTGGCACGATGTGGGATGCACAGGACACAGGGGAAACTTTCCTCCAGAGCTCCCCCTCCACTTCATCCGTCCCATTAAGGAGCTGCCGTTCCAATAGTAACTGGCTGTTTATCCACACTGCAAAAAAAAAAAAAAGCAAAAAACCCCAAACTCCCCGGGACTGTTTCACTTTAAATCTAATGAACCTCCTAATGAGCACAAATATTAGCTGCTCTCGTAGGGCCGCTGCTGTTGCCGTTTCCGTGCACCCCAACACGAAACACAACATTCACGGGTGGTGACTCAGACGTCGGTGCTCCCTGATTCAGAAGGGATCAGCCCCTCCACGCCAAGCCCAGCTGCCTGCTCCTAACCAACGATACCGGGCGTTTTCCTCAGGAGCCCGTCGGAGCGGCCGCCAACCTCAGTGACGGGGCGGTTATGGCTTTGCTTCATGGAGATGCAGCCACTTGATGTGTTAATACAGGACTATTATGCCAAAACGGGTGGAAAGGGGAAGAAAATGGGGCAGCAACGCTGCTCTGGATGAGTTTCATCGTGGTTTGTTCACCAATGATCTCCAGCAGCTTCGGCAGAACAGCAGAACACCCAGACAGGAGCTCTGGATCCCCTCAAAGACCATCAATTCTGGACCCACACCAGAGCATGCCTAAGAGCATGGAATGCCAGAATCCTTCAGGTTGGCAGGGACCTCTAGGGATCATCCAGTCCAAGCCCCTGCACACACCGGGGCACCCAGAGCACGGGGCACAGGCTGCGTCCAGGCGGGTTTGAAGACCTCCAGAGAAGGAGACTCCGCAGCCTCTCTGGGCAGCCTGTGCCAGGGCTCGGGCACCCTCACGGTTAGGAATTTTTTCCTTATGTTCCTGTGGAGCTTTTGGTGCTTTGTTTGTGGCCATTTCAGAGCCAGCAGACCCAAGGGAAAGGGGACGGTTGGGAAGCTGGGCAGTCGGCCTGGAAGGGCCTCAGCACCGTGACGTGCTGCTCTTCCCTTCTCCTCGTGCAGCACCAAATGCAGCCCCGTACTCCGCGTGGAAAGGGAAAAGGGTTATTTACCCGGCAGCTGACACCCCGCTGCTCCCACGCCGGATACTGCAAAGAAAGTGTCGAGTCTGGATGAGACAAAAGTGAGGTAACTGTTCCTAAACCACATGATTTCCTTAAAACTTCCTGTGAAATTTCCAAATGGGAAACTCCTATTTCCTGCAGCGCTCCAGGCCTCTTGGCCCGGCAATTGGCCGGCACAGCCATAGCCGGTCCTGCATCCCACAAAGCAGGGGAGAAGTGGCCTCAAACAAGGCCGTGTCCAT
The DNA here is from genome assembly GCF_003342845.1 of Nothoprocta perdicaria. Taxonomy (NCBI): domain Eukaryota; kingdom Metazoa; phylum Chordata; class Aves; order Tinamiformes; family Tinamidae; genus Nothoprocta; species Nothoprocta perdicaria. The sequence continues at coordinate 1,385,215 of NW_020455566.1, forward strand.
GCTACGGGGTCACCACCGCCACGCGCTGCACTCATGTGCCCATAGCATGAGCCAGATGTGGGGCAGGAGCGGGCACAGCTGGAGGAAGAGCATTGCACCAAGCTCCAAATAACACGGAGCACGTGTTCCTGGAAAACCTCAGCACCAAAACAGGGGTCACGAGGCCTGGGCTAAGGAAAACCCACCGGAGCAGGAGCAGGGACCAAGAGGAATATCCCGGAGCCTGGATTTCTAGTACGGGAAGAGCAACTTTCAACAGGAGCCCATTCAACCAGCAGCATCTCCAGGGCTTCCTCGCCACTCGCTGTAATTACTTGCAACACGGGCTAAATATTTCGCTGCGTGCAGGTCGGGCAGCTCTAAGGAATGCAACAGGGAGAAAATTAAAGATTCGGTCCCGTCTTGGCCAGCTCGGTGATTCACAGCTCTGCCATCCCTCAGCATCCACGAACAGCCTCCCGAGCACCTTGGAGCGCCTTTAGAAGCAGCACTGGGCAGAAGGCAATGGAAGCAGATACAGGACACGCTCCAGAAAAGCGCCAGGCGTTAGCGAAGCAACGGCACGTTCCCAACCGCCGGGCACTCGGAGGCGGGATACCCATCTGTCACTGCTAGCCACGTTACTGGGAAGCAAAACCATGGAGAAAATCACTTTGATTATCCCATTGTTAGGGAGCAGCAGACACCGCGTTTAACTCTTCTTTTATTACTCATATCTGTTGGCAGAAATCAAGCTATTCAGAGAGGAACCCATAAGCTAATGGCAGTTAAGGTCTCCCGCTGCAGAAACACCACAGATGGAGAGGGAAAACTAGAGTCCAGATGGAAACGTGGCCCTTTGCAAAGCAGCCCCGTGCCTTGAGGAGAGGCGCAGCGTGGCTGTGACAGGATCCCATCACGGGACACGCAACGTGCCGCGCTCCCAAAGCCTTCACAGCCTCTACATCAGCCAAAACAGCCCCTTTTCTCCCCCGAAAGAAAGAAGTTGGAGAAATTCATTTATAATAGCTATAAAACTCACAGAAATGGCTCAATGCACTGCATGGGAGCTGGTAAACGAACAGGAAGAGCTATTTTGCACAGCAAATGTTAAGCCTCCAAATTAAATTTGCATTAAGCCTCAGAGGCAGCTTTTATTTTAACCCCAGAAGCTGGTCTGCAATGTCCAGGCCGAGGCTAAGCAGCTGATATTCCCACTCCGCTTCATTAAAACATCCATCCCAAATTTCCCTGCCTATCCCTAACCCTGCAGTCAACCCACCCACAGGTAACGGGCGAGGAGGGCAGGGAGCGCGTTCCCCGAACGCTCCTTCCCTCTCTCAGGGTTTCATCCCGAAACAGGGAATCTCACGAGCGCGCTCGCGTTTTGCACAAGTTCACGTGCCCAGATTTAAGCATTAAAGCAGCTAATGCTCCCTCGGCACCCCGAGCTGCTCCATCCAGGTTACGTTTTTCCAAACTCCTGCCCGGAGGCAGCGGGTGCTGGGGGTCCTGCACGTGCCCAGGGCGCCTCACAGCAGCGCTTTGCCCCAGCTTTTGGGGAGCTCCCACCTTTGTCGCCGAGTCTGCTTGGTTTTAATGCACGGAAGCTCCCTATTAACGTGCAGGACAAGCTTGGCAACACGCTCTGCTTCCGATCAGCTCCAGCAGACGCGTTTGGAGGAGCAATCCAAATCCTCTGCCGCGGTTTAGGGGCGGAAAGGCCTCGCAGGCAGCCTTGGCTCAAGTCGCTTCAGAAATTCGGGAAGACAACATGTTTTGCACTGATGCAACTCCAAACTCACAGAAGTTCGGAGATTTGCAGCCGCTGCTCCAGATTCCTGCACCAACACGAGGTGCCAGAGCTTCCTGCTTCCAGCGCCGTGTGTTTTTATAAGCCATTTCTTCCAGCATGAACCCCGCAGATAATTACAGGTTTGACCTCCATCTATTGCACAAATATGCCTTTTGAAACAATGCGAATAAATATTTGCACAATACCAAAAAAGCAGCTCCGAGAGGAACCCGTCCAGTTTATCAACTTTGTGATTCATGTCGCTACAAGCTTTATTCTCTGGGTAAGGAAGGAGATAACGCTGGCGATGCTCACCTCGCCAAACGCATTTCATGCGAGCAGCCCGGACCACCCTGAGCAGCGGCGCGTCCCGACCACGGGTCCCACCCAGCCCAGAGCCATCAGCAAGACAGAGCCAGCAAAGCCTGGCCTCCCCTCCCCAAATATTTACGGTTGCTCAACACGTAAGGTGTCTCCGGGCAGCGGCAACGCGTAAGGTTCAAACACGAGGAGAAAGAGGCTGCTGCTGACGTGGTTGAAGCCGTGCTTGGTTTTGCACCTTGGATCACCTGGGAACAAGTTATAGAGAGGCCCCATTAAAGCAAAATGTGAGCTTGATGTCTCTGACCCTCCTAGGATCCTTTTGAAACCCCAATCCTTGCCCAAATGCATCTTATTTTTCTCCTAAAAGCTCTTGTAAAAGCCCAACATGAAGCAGCATTAGGCACCATTGCAGAACATGACCTGAGAAGCATAAACGATCCTTGCAAATAGGTAGGTTAGGTCATTAGAGACGCACAGACCTGGTCCCCAAAAACCAAGCCCTGTTTATGCATCAGGCTTGACTCACAGAGCCGTGCAGACAATGCCATGGCAATTGTTTACAATGTCAAGGCCACTTCATATAATTAAAGGAAATGTCAAGAGATGAGATAACACCGACGGAGATCAGGAGGAACAGCTAGCCCTACCCTCGAAGGAAGCTGCTTTTCCCAAAGTTTGTCCCAGCTACTGCAGAGTCCAAGTCTCATTCCGTGCACCTTGTCCCGTGTCCCCTGCCTGGCGGGCGGCCCAGCTGCTGCATTAGTGAAGTCCCAGCCATGACTGGGCACAAGCAGCTCCTCAAAGCAGCAGAGGCTCCTGCCAGGCTCCGTCCTGCTCGCTGCTCCTCACGGTTGCGGCAGGAGCGCAGACGCTCTCTGCACCGCTGCAGGTACCGCTGCCTACAGTCAGATTCAAAGGGCACCGTTCCTGCTGGCAACAGGTTTGACTGTAGTCACAGAACCCACCAGTGTAGTCCAATAACCCACTGTAGTCCAACAACCACCACAGCCCAAACGTGAGGAGCAGCCTGCGCAGCAGCCGCCAGCTCTGCAAGGACGAGCTCAAATATTTGCAGACCTGCTCAGCACATTTCGCAGTGTGGGAGGACGTACACGGACAGGCTGGGAAGGTTCAGCCACGACGCAGAACCCTCCGTGCACCCGAGCAGCTCCCACCACCAGGTCCACAGCAGCTAGACTGGGCAGCACCAGGTCTAGGCTGAGGGAGCTGGGCCTGTCCAGCCTGAGGAAGAGGAGGCTGAGGGGGGACCTGAGCAGGGTCTACAAATACCTCAAGGGAGGCAGTGAGGAGGATCGGGCGGCCTCTTTGCAGTGGTGGCCAGCAATAGAACTAGAGGAAACGGCCGCAAACTGAAGCGCCAAAAGTTCCACAGGAACTTAAGGAAAAGTTGAAAAAGTTTCACGGTTGAAAACCATGAATCCAACAAGCTTATTTTCAAGAAACGGTTTCAGCAAGGATGTTAGAGCAAGTTTCTCTTAATTGGTGCACAAAAGTTATTCAGTTCTGGTGGGCAAATGTAACCAAATCATTTCTCCCGTCCCATGAACTTTGCTCGTAACACCAAAAAACAGTTCTTGGGCTGGATTCCCATTTAAACAAGGCTGCAGAAGGAGCTCCCTCCCTCGCTGCAGGAACAGCGACCCAGGGCTCACCAGAGAGCCTGAAACTGGAGGGGATGCTGAAGGCGCTGAACTCCGCTGCTTGTCCCCAGCAGGGCGGGCTGGCTCTGGGCACGTCACCTGGCGTCCCGGCGGGTCCTTGGCGCCGTCAGCCTGCGTCCTCCTGCTGCCTTCCTTGCAGGAGCCCGGAAACATGAGTCACCAGCAGCCCTGCAGCCTATTCCTGCTTAAAGGAAGCTCTTGGGAGCTTCCAAAATAATTCTCAGTGTTAAAGGAAAAAAGCAACTTCCACTAAGATGCTAAAAGGAAAGGGCCTATTCCAGTATTAACTCAGCGTCTGGCTACAGAACAGAGAGAAAAACGTTTTTCCCCTAACTTTGAAACTCGGTTTAAATCCTCGTTCTCACCAAGGTGCGTCCCTTCACCTCCCGTGGGACGTGATTCCCACCCGTGACTGAAAGCAGAGCCGGATTTCATCAGCTTCTGCACCTCCCTACTCGAGGACATTAGCTGTCCTGGCAGCCAGAGCCCCACTGTCCCCAAGTGCGACGTCCACCCCAGCCCAGAACTGAGGCCCCTGAATGTCAGGGGGCCGCGGGACCAACAGGAGAACAATCGAGTCCATAACAAACGTCAGCGAGAGCCTGACCGTGCACGAGCGCTTCTCGCCTTCCCTCCCCTTTATGGTGCTCGGCTCTTCCGCCTTCCTGCCTTTCCTTACCTTGGAATTTATCACACAGCTGCCTTAGAAATCGGCTCCAAAGATGCTTTTTTTCCAAGTATCCATGACGTTTGTTCAGAGCAAACACTAGGGGCTAGCAGGGATGTGAAAGCAGCTTTCCAAGCAGCTTTTGCTCCACCAGGCCCGGTCGATCCGGCAGCTCGGGAACGGCCTCCAGCACAGCAGTGCGCTGCCGATTCCCGATGCCGGAAGGCGGCGCGAAGGGAAAGCGCATTTGGCACCTGCCCTGGCCCTTGGGATCTTCTCCTAGGGATGTGTTTAGGAGCAGGCTCAGGGCATCCCTGCTGCACGTGGCTTGGGACAGGAGCTCAGCCCATTTTCCGCGGAGTTCCAGTACCTCGGAGCCCCAGACTCACGACCGAAACCCACACAGGGAATAGGGATCACTGCTTTTAACAGGAAAATACGGGGGGAAAAATCTGACGAGATACAGCGTTCTGAGGGTGCCAGGCTCGCCAGAATAATCCCATTACAGAGTTACCCAGAACAAGCAGTTTGCTCAATATTTGAAGGAGATAACAGGATTAACTTTGTGTTCAACATCATTTGAGCCTAATAATTGCAGAATCGCTCCTAAGGCCCTAATGTCATTGACTCAACAGGGGATTCCCACCACCCCCAAAGAAAAGCCTCTTCATTAGTGTCAGCATCTTAAGTTAATTACTCCAAGAGATTTTTTTTCCCCCCTTCCCTCCCTAAAGCAAGATGTTACTTAACCCCTGCAGCACACTGGATGCCCGAGCAAACTCCCGCATTCCCCCTGGGACGGAGCCCTGCCTACTTTCGTTATTAACACTAACGTCTCCAAGATTTAACGTGAAGATCAAAGCGGGAGGGGGGCACTTGCTCGAAATTTTGGGTGAACTCCAGCAGAAATCATTCCTGCGGTTTGTTGTAGCATGTGTCTGCGTGTATATAAACATGTATATTTTATACAGGTTTCAGAGGCAGTGTGGGATGCCCGATTCGTTCTTGATGCCTCTCGTCCATCCTCGGCCCTTGTCGGATGCCGTTCCCAGCACGTCCATCCCGCAGGATGTCCTCAGGACTCGCCACACGTGGGCTCCAACGGGGCTTGCAAACACGTCCCTCGCTGCCTCACTAGAAGGTGCAGAGCAAAGGGGATCCGGAGCTGTTTCCCGGCCTGCCGGTGAGCAAGAATCCCGCTTTCCTCCAGGATTCCTCCTCGGGACACCGCCTGTTATTAAATGCCCCCTTGCCCACGCCCCGCGCTAATGAGGCCGCTCTAATGAGGAAGCCCCGCCCCGCGCCGCCCAGTCGCGCGCGCCCCCTGGCGGCCGCGGCGCCGCGCAGCGCCCCGGGGACACGGCGCCGGGATCGGCCGGGATGCTCCAGGGAAAGCGCCGCGCAGCCCCGCGATCCCGGCGCCCGGGCCCGCACAGCCCCCAGGCGACAGCTCAGGCGGGAGCAAGGCGGCCGCTCCTCGAAAAGCCTGCAGCGCTCCGCTGGGAAAGAGAACAGCTGGCGGAGCGAGCGCGGCCAACCCCAGCCACAACACGGAATTCGGTCAGTTTTACCAGTGCTGCTGCTTTTAATGAGCGGAGAAACACGGATTTTGTAAGCCAACCCTTTAGGAATTTGCAGGCTGATGCCTTCTGCAGGAAGGCAAAGCCAGTCTGGAGAAGGAGCACTGCTCTTCCCAAGCAGTCCTCAAAGGAGGAGCGAGCGGCAGTAACCGCCTGTCCCACGGGCTCCTTATCCATATCGGGCTCCTTGTCGCGCTCAAGGGCTTCAAGAGACCAAAGGCACCTCCAGAAATCAGAGCCAGGTGCTTCTCCAGCACAGGCACAAAGAAAACCGATCACAGGGGGACGCCGGCACCGTGCTGCCCGGAAACGGCATCAACCCGAGCCCGACAAACACCGTCCCCAGCAAACACCATCCTGCAACGCGCACGCGTGAGAACGTGCAGGTTATTTTTAAAAAGGCAGGCAGCTTGCTGCTGCGTGAGCAAGGATAAAAACCCAGCAACACCACAAATCACTTCAATTATCCCAAACCCACCTAACTCTGCTTCCAGGGCAGGCTTCCCTTCTGCCCGAGCCCAACAAAACCAGCTCGCTAAGCCTCTCGCCGGAGAATCCGCAGGCAAAACGCTCCCCTCGTGCTCCATGCCCTACTTACGGAGCCACGGCAATACCACGCTCCCTATTTTCCAGTGAATTGGCTGGAATTACCCAGAGGATTGATTACACGTCCTACAATGTCTTATCTCCTAACACAAGGAGAAAGATTGGTCGGAGCAATAGGGCGGGTAGGAAACTTCTCACCACAGCAGTTTCGGCTCCTATCTTGCTCCCTCCAGCCCATAAGGCCAGAGCATCTCATTCCCAGCACATCCCCGGCTTAGCCACTAAACCCTAAGCCCAGCAAAATTCACCTCTGCTTTCCTCCCGGCAGCTCCATCTGCAGAAACCGCATTGCCGTTCGCTCCAACAGCCCTAGGAGCCGCTGGAAATGGGTGCTGTGGAATTCCTAGGTCTCCGGAGGGTCAGCAAATTATCTCTGCAAAACACTTGCTTACAGAGCAGGGGAGAACAGCAGCAAGAGTTCAGACACCAGCTCAGATCAAGGAGGCTCTGCTGTTTTGGTGGGTTAATTTGGGGACAAAAGGGAGGGAATTGTTGGGGGTTCATTTTCCTAAACGCCACAGCAACTAATTGATGCATAACTGATCTGCAGGCAGAAGGACAAGGCAGACATCCCATTAAGAGCCCCAAGCGCCCTGGCAGCACTCGGCAAATTATTCCCACAAAACTGCAATGTCCACTGCAAATGTGCACGCAAAAGGTTCCCACCAGGAAACCCCCCGGTGCATTTTGCCCCCTTGACGAGCGCAGTCAACCTGCCCGTGAACCTATATGAAAATATGTCCTATTGTTGGCAAACTGCATCTTGTTTAGAAGTCAAATGGTCTCAAATGAGATCTGCACGAGCCGCCTGTAGCTTTGACTAAGGAACAGTAGGATGCACGCTTGCAAATTAGCATCCTTTTGCTGTAATTAAATGCTTAATCTGAGGCACTTTTACCACTTTGGCTCCCTCCTATTATACTGCACAAAACAGTTATGTTATTATATACATAATTCATAGCGCCACATAAGGTAATCAGCTTCTGTATCTTCCTGGAAGAAAAACCTGTTCTTTTGTTATGGAAAAGGCATTATAAAGCCATTTCCAAGGGCCTCCTCCAATTTACTGCTACTCTGGCAGTCCTCAGAGCTCTGAGACAGCAAAGGACCCTAACACTAATGGTCCGAGCTTGGCTTGGTGGATCAAACCCAGGAAACAGTCAATGGCAGCTCCAGCAGCCCAGTTTAAACTAAAAAGCACTTCAGTTTCGCACAAAAATGCCCATTTGACAAACTTCCCCTAAATTCTCACTAGCGGCTGGTGACAAAGGCGGCGCTGGCAGCAGCCTGGAGGCAGCTGATTTCCAGTCAGACCTTAGTCATCACAAGGGGGTTCCCACCCAGGCAGCAACAGCTCAGGAATTCTGGAAACCCGAGGCTGGAGCCACCCAAATCCTCAGCAAAGACCCACCACCAAGCGCCCCTTGCCTCAGAGCCCCCCTCATCCCCCACTTTGGGGCCTTCTTCCCTTCCAAAGGGCATTTCCCAAAGCAGGTAGACGGTCCTTGCAGCAGGATGGGGAACCTGCCAGGTTGAAACCTTCTGCTTAGGGAAGAAAATCTTGGGGAAACCTTTCCAAAGAGGCACCAACACCCAGGAGCAACTGCTGGCATCAGCAAGGGCGCAGAGCCAAAGGTTATTTTCACTCATTGACGCAGCAGGTTGACAGAACCTGTAATTAAAGGGTCTTTGGGACAGGACCCTAGCAGCGTATCCACCCAGCACAGCACCTTTGCTGCTGCATCCGTCTCCCTTCCAAGCATTAAGTCCTAAAAGGGGACAGGAGCTGATCCCACTTGGAAAAATCTAGCCCTGGAATAGCTCAATATCCTTCCCAGTCCCTTCGTCTACTCGCTCTGTGTTTGTAGGGCCAGCCTCCAAGGGCAGCAGATTCACGTCACAGTGGGCTCCTTATGAGCACGTAGCCCAAAGCCAGTACAGAGGCTAAAACAAATTATTGCTTTGTTTGCACATGGGTTAGGGACTCCAGGAGTATTTTGCAATGGTTAACACAACCCTTGGGTTTAGTAGGGAAAGAACTGGGGGGGGGAAAGGTAGAACAGCAGGAGGTAAATGCACGACAGTCTTGAATAAAGAAATAACTATGGGAGACTCTTAAACCATCCGTATATTTAGTATCTCTAAGATAGAAGCAGCTTTGGGTAGGAGCCTGTGCATGTAAAAGGTTATTTCGCTGTTGGCTTCCCGATTTGGACAGCTGGACCTTCTAGGGGGGCTCCAAAAAGCCTTATTCCCATTCCTGCAACAGGAATGGGAATAAGGACAGGACCTCCAACAGCACCTACAAGCATAAACTGTAAACAACAAACGCAAGTAGAGGAGGGAGGAGGATCCGAGAGCAAACGCCTCCCATGGGAAAAGGCCATTCCCTGCATCAATGATTAGCTCGAGCAATGCAGGTTCACGTGCTGGGCCAGCCCGACACGCAGCAGAGCTTCCAGCGGCGCAAGGGGAGACGGCCCTGCCAAGCACGGAGAGCTCTCACTTCTTAAATATTTGCTTTTTACGCTCAGGCTTGCAGGAAGATAAAATACCGGATCTCGAGAAGATGCCTTTGCTAAGGAAAGGCCCTTGGTTTTAATTCACAGTGCCCCAAGTGCGAGAACAGCTTTTGGAAAAGGATCTGGACGGTGACGGTGTGGGTGGCAAATGGGACAGCGGAAACACGCTCTGAAAATAGACACCGCTGCTGCCCCCTCCGCGCAGCGACAGGAAGGATCCGGAGGGAATTGCTGGAATACCTTTCCCTTCGGCAAGCCGCTGTGTAGGTGGGACCTCCAGGAGGCCTTGCAGAGGGTGGTCACGCGGCCCCGGGCCCGTGTTTGGGAACTGCTTCTTCCTCGCGCTCACCTCTGCGCCAGTCCCCGCAGCGCGGGCTCAGCGGAGGTGGGGGACGTGCCACCTCCGGCCACCACGGCGGTGTCCGACCGTCCCCGCGCACGGCGTCCGTGTCGTCACCGCGCGGCCGCGCGAGCGCCCGGAGCTTCCACGGCTCTGAGCGGGCGGAGGCGGACGAGCGGCGGGCATTCCTGCACCTCGAGCAGCCTGCGTGCCCCCCAAGCAGCCGCTGCTCATTCCTCCTGCTACGCGGCTCCGTTTTGCCTAGGTCTCCTTTAGAAACACCCTCACCCGATGCCATCGCAGCCACAGCGCGTCCACACGCTCGTCCACACCGCCGGCAACCAACTAGAGCAACTCGCCCAGGCCCAAGCCCCAGGACTTGCGAGAACCTACTCTGTAACCACTGCACACCCCAAAACCTACCTGAGCTCGGGTAGGGAGCAAACCGTTCCACCTGCTCTAGGATAACTGCTAATAGAGAAGCTCTGAGACTCGGCTGCAGCTGCCTGGAGACCGCGGTCCTACCAGGCTGCAGGGAGGAGCACCAATTAAAATGTGAAGACAGCAGCAAATTTCCTTTTTAATTAGCCAGGGAAGGCAGCCAAGGAGGAGCCCCCGGCCCAGCTGGGGAGCGTGGCAGCCGGGAGGGATTGATGCCCACGGGCGGCCCCTCGGAGCGCGGCGGCTCCGGCCATGCGCCGGGATGTTACCCCAGAAGCCAGCCATGCAGCGCTGGGCGTGCAGTTAATGGACAAGCGGCCACGGACCGCGGCAGCTCCGAGCTGCCCGCGGAATCGGGACGGCGGCTCCCGTCTTACCTCCTCTCCAGCCCCGCTGCCGGCGGCGGAGCCGGCGCGTCCGAGCTCAGCAGCACTTGGAGAAGGAGCATCCTTAAAAGCAAAGCAATTGGAGAAAAACAACAGTAACGGACCCATCTGGTTATTCTGCCATTTATGGGGGGCCTGTGGCTCCCAGCGCTGAGGAGATGAACCTGGGCAAGCCCCACAAGCAGCTGCGGGGGGATCTGTAAATGCAAAGCCCAAACGCAGATTCCATAGCCCAAACGTGCCCAGGTGAATTTGGTCAGAGTAAATTCTCCACAAGGTGGAAACAAGAGCAGAAAGCCTTGGGTGTCCTAGGCCACCTGCACCCAGGGACCTCCACAGGCTGCAGGGCCATGGGCCTCTCCAGAAACCAGAGCTCACGACCAGGGACGAAGAGCTGGGTGACAAGGACACAGCGGGCTGTTGCCAACCCAAGAGAGGCTGCGCGGGGCCGAGCAGCTGAGCCCAGAGCACTGCCCAAAGCCACCCCGTTAACGCAGGCTGCGGAGATGGAAGAACCAGCCCTGCTGCCGCCCGGGCTCTGGCTGGGCTCACGCAGGGAGCTGCCGTCGCTTCGGCATCGGCTGCCAGCCCCGCGCTCGCTCCCATCGCCCCCTTGAGAAACAAAACTCGCTGAGGATTAGGGAGCCACAAGCAAACCGGGAGGGAGCATAATCGCTCCGGATTAGACGTGCACCCGACAAGCAATTCTTGCCACCAGCGACAGCAGCGTGACGTGGTTTTATGCATGTACGCTCGGCTTCCAGCTGCTCCACATGTGCCACCAGGGTCCGGCAGAGCGGCTTTCCGGGACGGCAAAGCGGAATTCCCAAGGCAGGCCTGGTACTCGCGCCCCGCTGGGAGCACCACGCTGCAGAGAAGCACGGAGAACCTCAGGTTTTAAGGGTGGCATCACCTGCTTGCACAGAGATAGTCCAGAAACAGCATCTGTGGCCACAGACTTGCACTTCCCCATGAGCTCGGACTCGCCAATTGCACAGCTGCCCCCTCCATGATAATTTAATGATGGAGATTACGGAAAGGGAGCTTTCCTGCATCCAGTGCCTGCTGCAGATTTGCTACGGGTTCGGCTGAGATGGTTCAACACTTCTGAGGTTTGCCTGCAGCAATTGCACGAGGTACCACCACGGTGCACGAGATACAGGGTTAACTTGCTGAAGGGAGCCTCGCTTCCCACGGTGCAGGCAAGAGCTTTCATGCAAATCCCATTTCAGTAGGAAAAATGGCCATTTAACCAGCATCTTCCACAGGCATTTTAGAAAAACAGGAGGAAAAGTCACTCAAGCATTTCTGCTGTGTCAAAATCTACCAGTTTCAGCTGCAACTAAAATCAGCTTCAGTTTAACCCAATGACCACTTTGCTTGCCTCACAGCAAGCAATGCAGAGTGCCTAAAGCAACAGCATTAAAGTCAAGTTTTGTTTAATTAAAAAAAAAATCCTAGATCTTTGCGAGACAGAACAGCCTAGGGAAATAAACACAGGAAGAGAAGTCTGGAGCTAATCCTTCTTTTTGGCTTGCAGCATGGCTTGTTCCAATCACAGCTCAATGCCTCCAGCCTCCTACCTATTAAAAAAAGGGATATTACTTTGTTTTCAACGGCTTGGGATACTCGGGAGACTTGTATTTCAGTTTCCACAGATGGGAGACTTAAAAACAACCAAAAAATCATCTTTCAGACTTCCACTACAGTTTTGATCCGATCTGGTCCATGCCATTTTGATCAGATCTGGTCCATGCCATTTCCACAGCTGAGCAGCAGTTGATATATCTGCTAAGCTCTCTTATTTTCCAACCTTTTTCTGCATGTGAAGATCCAAAGGTCAAAGCAAGCAGGTTCTTTATGGTATCTAACCACAGAGGAAAGGACAGAGCCCCAGCTGAGCATGCACTTACCAATGGTATCTTCCATTCCTCTTGCACACTAGCTTGTCGAGCCACTCCTACAAGGGCAGGAAACAAGAAAACAAGATCAAGACAAATTCAAATCTCAAGTTTCATTTCCCCACCAGCTCTGAAGATTTTAGTAGCCCCTAAATATGCTCCGTGCTGGAAGGAAATGTTAAGCAGAAGGGAAGGCATCATTAATCCAAAGCTTCTAACACTTGTGCCCAGGGAAAAATCCCATGTCCGTCCCTTCAAGCGGGCATGTGTCTGTTGCAAAAGGGAACAATAAATGCTTATTTAGCAAAGAAAGAAGAACGTGTGCACAGGAAATAATTTTGAAGTCACATGAGATCAAGACAGTTTTGAACGTGTGGGGGAAAGAGGAGAGAAAGGAGGAATTAGGATTTTAATAACAAAACCCAGCTTTTCTCCAGAGAAAGTTCTGAAATGAGATAGAAGAGGAACTAAAATGAGGGAAATCAGGAGGCGGCTTCACTCCCATACAGTGATGGAGCACAAAAAAAAAAAAGTCAGTGTTTTAGGAAGAAACAGCCCTTTGGTGCTGAGGAACTTGCAGGTGGGATCAAGACACGCACAAGGCGCGATGCCGACACGGGGTGCTGCAGAGCGCTACGAAACGGGCTCCTGCCCGGCAGCCTGGCAGCCAGGGCTGGTCTTTATCGGCAGCTCGTGCCAGCCCGCGGGCATCCTGCAGCCACGCGGGACCCGCACGACGGGCAGCAGCAACCCGCTGCCCTCGGGGCTCGCTGCATCCATAGCGCTCCAAGCACTCGGAACGCTTGCACGGAGCACTTGCACCTTCTACTCCTCCCCACATCCGCCCAGCATCCACTCTCAAATCCAGAGCCCCGGGTGGCAGCAGCTGCAGGGCACAGGGCACTTGCTGGTCCTGCCTTCTGGGAGCCCCTTCCGAGCAGGGAATGGGGAAGGGAAACCAAAAGGGCCATCTCTAAACGTCCTTAGAGCTCGCCAGGGATGACAGCAACTCTCCGCTGCCTCAACCCCCCAGGGAGCTTGGTGCAATTGGCCTTTCAAGGGCGTTTGCACGGAACGAGGGCTGTCCGTGTGACGGGAATACGGATCCCGGCTGCTCGCTGTACCCGCGCCAAGGCCAGCGTCGCAGCGCTGCCGCCAGCCCGCACGAGGACAGATCCTTTGGTGCACGCCACTAAACGGGAGTAACAGAACGAGCACCAAAGGCAATGTGCAGAAATAACGCGGTGCGAGGCTGGGGCAAGCGGAGGCGGGAGCCGCGGCACTTGCTCCAGGAGCCAAAGGGGACGGTGCGCCCGGGCCCCTGCGAAGAGAGCAGATGCTCGCTCGCTGCAGCGATGCATCAGCTGCATTGGAGCATGCGGAAGGGAGCTGCCTTCACCTGCTGCCCCTCCGCACGCCTCGGCGGAGCAGCCTCCCTAGGTAAAAGCAGAGGGAAGGGGAAGCGCCATCAAACACGGGGAGGTTGGAGGAGCACGAGCGCGTTCGGCAGCGCCCCAGGGCTGAAAGCGCCTGGGCACGGACACCAAAACCCTGCCAAAGAGGTTCTGCTTGGCCCGAACACGAAGCCAGCGACACCTCCAGGCGGCAAGTCCAAGGCGGGCACGGAGGGCATCGCCAGCTCCAGCCGTTGCCGTAAAAGCAGCAGGAATCAACATTGCTTTCTCGGGCCAAGCAATTACTCACTCCGGGAAAACAGCAGAGCAGATTCTTGCAAAGCTGAGATAACCCCCGCTAATGCCACGGGGACGCTGCCCAGGAAGCACCATGAAGTCCTTAGGGAAAGGGCTCAAATAACTCAATTTATCTGCCAGCCGTGAGATTAGGAGCATGGTGAACAGAATTAAAACGCTGTTGTGCAAAGCGGAATGCGCGAGCACGCGCAGCTCCTCTCCCAAAGGGCAGCTTAGAGCACGGGTGTGCAGCCCAGGGCTTAAATATCGCAAGGGAAATCGTTCTGGTAGGTGCTTCCTGCATGTAGGCAGAAAAAAAACCCTAAAACAGATCAACTATGCCAAGTGCACGGCTATAAATTATAAGAGCAGGTGGGAGGAGATGCTCTGTCCCTGGACCAAGCAGTGCGGATGGGAGAACAGATAACGCTTGCAGCTGCAAAAGCCCTTCCCTCAGACCAGGAGAAGCTAAAGAGCTTGTGTGTGTGACACACTAACAACAAATGAATTCTGTGTACAAGCCTCATTTTGTGCCCTTCGTTATCACGGTTTTGGGATCGTTTGCAAAACACAGGCATGTTTCAGAGTCCTCCAAGTAGCCTCCAGTGACCCAGTTTGCTCCGAGCTGGTCACACACAGAGCAATGGAGAGGCCGGCTCCCTCACATCCTGGAGGTAAATCATAATATCCGCTCCCAATGAAGTGCCATGGATCAAAGAGCCCTTCCCGGAGCCTGGCGCGGCAGCGGGCAGGGCGCATCCATCACCTTCAAAGGATCCTCTCGTTCCAAAGGGCAACACAGCCGGGCTCGCTGAGGAGGAACACGGCAGCGCCGGGAGATGACAGAAGAGAGGGGCGATGGTGGTGGAAGTGACCGGCTTATCTGGGGGAAAAAGCGGCGAAAAACAGAGCTACAGCAGCTCGAAACACAATCCAAACAGAAAAGTAAATGGCCACGTTTGGGACGTTTAAACACCGCAGCTATCGGTGAAACCGGTGGCTTTTTGCCGCAGATTGAACACAGATGGATTCCTGTGCACGTGGCAAGGGCGTCTTCCCGGTGGCACAGCAATAATGTCACCTCCAGGGACGTGCAAGGGAGGGCAGCGCCTTCGCCGCGCAGCCCCATTGCTTAAAAAGGATCAAACTCCCCCAAACAGCCACCTCCAGCCTCGCAGGTTCCCCGACGGAGCCGCGCTGGCCAAGGAAAGGCCCCCGGCGCGTCGGAGAGCGCGGTGCAGGGCTAGGTCCGTGACGATGACACGGGCAGAGCGCTGGTCCCTGGCGCGATGACATGGTTCCTGGGCATGCCAAATGCTGGATCTGCCTCCGGGCCTTTCAGCAGCTGCTCCGGAGGGTTGGATGCACGCAGGGAAAAGCCTGCGGGATGGAAACAGCCAAGCAGCTTCCCTACTCGTCGTCCTTGAAGGCGCTGAAGGACTCGCCTCTACCCAAATTATCTTCCTGATAACGCCAGAGAGCAAAATTAAAGCACAAGGAATGATTAGCGCAGAGGGCCCTAAATAAGCACCTTCCTTCTGGAAGCTTATGCAGGAAGGAGAGCATCCAAAGGGGTGTAGCAAGGCACGATGATTCCTGGTGCCCAAAACGCAAGCCCTGAATTCCCAAGAACCAGAGAATATATTGAATCTGAACTCCTAGCTGACAGCTACGCTGTAAAACTCCCGCTTTACCTCTGCTGCTGAGCAGATGGGGAGGTTCTCCCCGAGGAGGCCTGGCAGACGCACCCAGCGCCTGCAGGTCACTGCACGTCCACGCACAGCTGCTGTCAGTGCCCCGTCCCTCCAGGCTCCATTTCACCGGCTCGTGTCCGCTCGGCACTCAGGCTTTGGCGCGGGGAGGCTTCCCAAAGGACAAGCTCGTGGCTCCCTCCACGAGGAGGTTTAACCCACCTCGAACCTCTGCACGTCCCAAGAAATGCTTTGCAAAAACCTCTCACTGCACGGGAGGGAGATGAGCGTTAAATGCAACACGGAGCACCCAGGAGGCGTCCATCAGCAGAGATCAGCAGCCCTGAGCTGAAATTCAATAAAAGCCAGGGGGCCCAGATTGGTATAATTGAAACCCAGGTGCTTATTAACGGGGTTCTGGTCACCCACAAAACCGAGACATCCCTGTTAATCTACCAGCACTTAGGAATCACCAAAACGGGCACCCTTAATCAGACCCAATGCTCTCACTTCTTTAAAAAAGGTAAAACACAGGAGAGCTGCGCCGTCTTGATCAGTTCAAGGCATAGACAAGACTCACACAGGGCACAGCCCGTTATTTAGGATTCCCTTCCCACCTGCTGCAGGGATGTGCTGGATTCACAGGCTTGCATCTAACACCTTCGTTTTTCCACGCTCTCCTTCAGCGCTTGGAAGCTGCTCTCCACGTAGGCAGCTCTGCAGAAAACTCGGCACTAAATCTCATCCCTGGCTTCAGAGCTTTGCTGAAGAGTGAGGAGTTCAGGTGGAGTCTGTAATTACGCTGTAGCCTTATCTTCCCTTCTCAGTATTATCACAATATTTTCTAGTTGCTGCTAAGAGGCCAAAGTTCCTTAAAAATGTCCCCCCACAATTTAGCGTTCTTGTGCCGAGGAACTGCAGCTTTTGTAAAAAGTGGGGGTTTTCTTTCAGCCTGCCCTCGTTGTCACCGCGCGAGCTCAAGCTCCCCATTTAGAAAGGAAAATTTCTAGCCAATGTACCGAGAGGCATCAAACCAAACCACAAAAGGACCTTCCACTGTAACAAGGGCTAGAAACGGCCAACTGAGCAAGCAAACCCTGCGTCAGAGCCCAAAAGGGCCAGGCTGACCCGTTCCGAGACAGCGAGCCCTGATCTGCTCCATGCAACTCAAATTGCTCTTCTATCCGTCGTGCAAAATTAAACTTAATTAAATTCTGCAGCGACACAGCGGCTTGTTCACCAGAGAGGATACGAAAGAAGAAAATATCAAGCGCTTTGAACAGATTTTCAAACCAGAAGTGGCCAACGGAGGAAGCCCCTTCAGATGGGGAGCGCTGGCCGGGATCCCTCTTGGACCTCTTGACTCCGAGCGACCCTGAATAAACCCATCCAGGAGCCAAGCCAAAATGATACCCGCCCTGCCAGCTGATTAGTAGCCTGATCTTACTAGGAGCAGGTTCGGTGCCTGCGAAGAACAATAATTAAGATCCCAGCACATAAGAAAGAAATTCCTTCCCGATGAGGACTTTGTGGGGACTCCCCTTGCTCGCTGGATTCTTCTGCTGCCTTTTTGTCGTGTTCAGGAGCCGTGTCCTCGGGCATCGCAGTGAGCTGGAAGAAAAGGGTCCGTGTCCTCCATCCACCGAGCAGAGCCGCCGACTTGCTCAGCAAACAAGACGCTCCCAAGCAGATGGAGATTGGGCTACAGCATCCCGAATTCCCTGCTCTTGCAGAGCTACGATGTCCTAGAGAACTTGGTGTAAAAGGAGCTTTTAGACCTTCATCCACTCCAGTTGCACGGCACCTTTTCTGCAGTAACGAACACATGTTTAGGTGTTCACACAGCTACAACCCAAACCAGAGGTTTCTAACCCCAAAGGGAGCACCTCACAGAGAAGGGATAAGATCAAGATGGGAAGGCACCAAACCAGGACACCAGCCACCAAAACCAGGCTTGAAAAATCCGATGGGCATCACCAAATGCTGCCCCCTCTTCCAGTCTCCTTTTCCCCAGCAAACACCATCAGGAAGGTGCCATCCTGATGTTTCTCTGTGTCTCGTTGGAGCCGCCTGGATCACCAGGCAGGGAAGAGCTAATCCCAGACACTCTCCAAGGAGCTACAGGTTTCACAGAGCACAATGAGTCCACTCATGTTTATGCACTTTTATAGCTTGCTTGGAGATCTCCGCCACAAAAAACCATCACCAGGTGCTTCAGAAAAGCCCTGCAATGCCAGAAGATCCCAATCCCCTGATTTTCGCCAGCCCCAGGTTTTGAAATTGCTTCCCAGGCAGGACCTTGCTCTCCATAACCCACGGCCAGCTGTGACCTGGGAATTCCAGTTCAGCCAGTTCTCCCCCTCATTCCTCCCCTTTTCTTGCAAGGGCAACAAAACCCTGGTCCAGTGCAGCCTGGAAGGAACAATAACGTGAAATCCTTGGGAAAAAACCCAACTCGTGGCCAAGTCGTAGGAGCATTTGCAGATTCCAGCTCTCCTCAGGCCAACGCAGACATGGGCACAGGGGGCACCCGCTGCCCTCCCCGAGCCCCTTGTCCACCCCAGGGCACAGAGGCACCAAGCCCTAACGGCCACGACCATTCCTGCAAGGACAACCGCTTCGTTAAGGGCTCACAGCAGAAGGTATCGATCCTGGGGCCACGAAAAGCAGCTGCAGCACGTGCGCCAATCCAACCCGATCCACGGACACCCCGGCCGATTCCTGCCTCCCGCCCGACGGAGCGGGGCTCCAAACCCGGCTGCTAGGACCCAGATATTCCCTGCTCCAGCAACATGGGCTTGGATTGCGCTAAAACGCAGCAGCTCCGTGTGCCACAGACACCCTCGGATTTCCACCTTCTTGCTCATCTTCCTCCCATCGAGTGTCAGGGTTCGGGAAGGAAACAACCCCGTGGCCAAGGAAGCAACAGCCCTGAGAGGAGGCCCCAAAACGCTGAAGCGGAGCCAAGCGCAGGCGCGCGGGCCTCACCGGGGCAAACAGGGTGCCCGGCCCCCACGTACACCCCCTCACTCACAGCCCTGGTCCTGGCATCACCTGGGCACACAAGCAGCGCGAGGCGCTGCTGAAGGCATGTGCAGACCGTGCATCCAAAGACGGCAAATTCCCTGCGCTCTTGTCCTGCTTGCGGTGCCCGGATGCTGCTCGGCCTCCCTGGCCACCTCTAATATGCTTATATTTAAACCCGGGCACGCTGGCCATGGATAGGCCTGGATTTGCAGCGTGGTTAATCATTACACCCGGAGGCAGAGCTGGCACCGGCTCCTGCTGCCCCCAGCCTGTGTCACCAAGCGTGACAGGGACAGCACCGCTCAGCAGCAGCTTCCAGGAACTTCTGCTTTTCCAAACAAACTTCTTTGAAGGAAAGCACCAGCATAATTAAAAAAATATATATGAAAAATGTTCCTCCCTTTGACATTTTAAGAGGGAAGGCAAAACCAACCAGGACTTCCACATTGCCTGCAAGGTTTCCATGTAAGCTACTGAAAAATAGGAAAAGGGAAGCCCAAGGGCAGAGCGAGGGGAAGGAGGACAGCGGCCACGTTAAGGAGCCAGATGCCTTGTGGCTTTAAAGCAGAGATATCATCCACCACGGATATCTTGATGATGCAAATGAACCCCCTTGCTACCAACATTAAAAATGAAGCTGCAGGCAGGCTCTGCAGCAAAGCCGCCTTGGGAATACTTCAGAATTTGAATTTTCCCATAGAAATGGTCAAACAGCAGCTGGGATGCATGTGCTGGTAACTCCGGGCCTGAGAGCAGAGGCTGCGCAATGTCCAGTCGCCAAAGGAGGATTTTTGGATGGTGCTTGAGGACACCCAACACAGTCTGCCCGTACAGCAGCTGATCCTGATACTCAGAGCAAAGGAAACATCCCGCAGCAGCGAGAGGATTCCTGCTCTCCACACCGCCCTGCCAATGCAGCTCCATACCCACACCCCAAGCAATAAACTAAGGCTCCCGCTAATCGCTAAAAAAAGGCCCAGAACCAACTCAGCGCTCACTGCACGCACTGCAAGCGCAGGATACGCTTCAGAAGCACTCTCCTCCAAAAAGAGTTCCCATCAGCAGAATACATTAATGAACGGGCCATAAATTTCTCAAAAAAAAAAAAAAAAAAAAAAGAAAGAAAGAAAACCCACTGAGCTGGAAGCGCACTCCACCCTCTCGTTAAAGATTGCCCTGCTATAGAAACGCTGATCAAATAGCGCGGGGCGTGAATCAGCTACCTGGAATGAGGGCCGATCCTGGCCAGGAGGGCAGTGCCTGCAGCAGCACCCAGAGGACCTCCGATCGCCACGGGCCTCGTGCAGCTCCCCCCGAACGGCACCCGCCGCGTCACGCAGACCCACGCGTCACCAGGTCACGTTTGGCCCCTTTCTTGCTCTTATCACTGCTTTTACAGGTTATTTGGGGGGTTTTTTGCCCCTTTTTTTTGCAAGCACTCCACGTTGCCTGCGCTCCCTGCAGTAACAGGGAAGGAGCAGCTCCCGGGTGCATTCTGGCCGAGCCGATGAGGCTCCCGAGCGGCAGCGCAGCTCTGAACCGGAGTGCATTTAGGAGAGGGGTCATTTTCCTGGAGGCTACTGCTCTGAAATCAGGATAAATCCGTCAAAAGGAGAGATTACCCATAAATTTCCTACTTAGAAACGTTAATATAGGTGGTGTTCATGCAAGGTCTGCTGCTCTCTCCGTGCACGAGCACCACCTTTACAGTTTTATATTGAAGGCAAAGCAGATTTCTGCTAGTTTCCCCTCCCACCTTCGTTTTCCCATTAAAAGAGAGCAGAGCAGCTCTATAAATACCACTTTCTAAGAGCACCGTTAATTCACAGAACAACCAGGGTAAACTCATTTCTATCACATTAGGAAAGCTCTGCAAAAAAATAAATAAATAAAATCCTCTGCAGAGAAGCTTAATCAGAAAATGAGATCCACAGGCAGCAAAACCCAGCGCGAGACCTGGTCAAATGCTCCAACTGGAAAAAAGGCATTGCTGAAACTGTAAACGGGGGTTTGCAAAGGCCGGGGCGCAGCGCAAGCCGAGCGAGCGCTCGGGCGTTGCAGAGCGGCCTTGCCTGTCACGTCTGCGCTGGCGCCGCACGTGCTGCCCTTCTGCTTAGCAAAACACACCCGCGCAGCGCTGGGGCCCGCACCCTGCGACCTGGCTGCTAATTAGGGTGCTCGTGGCGGGCGTTCATTAACGCTGCCCTGGAGCTGCGAGCAAGCGGGCGCCTCCGCCCTTGCTAAGCGCACGGCGAGGGCAGGCGGGCGGCTGCAAAGAGCCCCTCTCTATGGGGCCTATAGGCTCCATGGGGCCTATAGCCGCTATGGGAGCCCTCCAAGAACCCGCAGAGAGGCTGGGTATTTTCTTAATGCATTTAAATCAGAGCCCGAGCTGGGCGAGGTGCAGGAAGAGGCAGCCAGGATTCACTCGTCAGCAACCAAGCAGCCCGTGCGTGAGCGAAGTTTTCCAAGGCAGACTCCTCTCCTCCCTGCAAATCCTACATGTTCAGGTGGGGATATGGATCTAAACAACAGAAAGAGTAACACAACAGCAATAAGTTGACTGGAAAAAAAATAAAAAATAAAAAAAACCACTCGTGGTCTTGGTGTGGGGGTGAATTTTCCTCAGTTCCCGGGGAAAGGTGCAGCCAAGCCAGGGCAGCTGCGCTTGAGCCCGTCTGCAACCTCCCAGGCTGTGTTTGGGTCGATAATCACGAGGGGCGACGGTGAAAACCGATCGAGAGGCACGAGATGAAACACGCTGTGACCTTGCTCACCCAGGCCGTGATCCGTACCCATTGGAAACGGGATACGGTCCAAGCTGGAAGCGGGATCCCAGCACTCACGTGACTCCCGCTGCAAGGTAAATGAATGTGCAGGGACCCTATGGGGAATCGGCCACTTCTTGCCCCGAATAAAAGCATTTTTGGATGAAAAAGGACGTCTTGATTTGTCCTCTCTCTTAGCACTGTGCAAACACCCTGACAAGGGCGCAAACCTGAATGGTGCTAACAGGCACTTCCCTCCTCCTGCCATTTCCCAGCTACCACTAAATCACATCTGCTTTACAAGAGACAGAATATATTTAAATATAAAACCCCCAACACTAAAAGCCCTGCACAGGTCAGTTAGCCCATCACTTTTTTTCAGTAATTATCATCCTCTTAGAGACCCCAGTGGAGAAAGAGAACCTAGGTAACACAAGCAACCGAAACACTGAGTCCAAGCAGATTTTCTTTATAAGCACCGCAGAAAAACTGCTTTAAAACATCCCTAGAGACCCTGGCGCAGGCAATTCAGCAAAGGCCACGCTCGGGGCTCCCTACGCCCCCTCTGTCCCTGCTTAAGCCCCCCAAGATGTGTCCTGGGCACCTCAGGGATCCTGCAGATCCCGATGGGAGCCGGATGGGCAGGAGGTGCTGGAGCGCCGTGGAGCGCGGCGCTCGGTGAGGTGCCCGCAGCAGCACCGCCGTGCCAAGGCAGAAATCACAGGCAGAAGTGACGTCTCGAGGCCACCTCACACCGTGACCCTTCCTCGGCTACACGGGAATCAGCGATTCGCCTTCCTAAGGGGGAGAGGGGAGTTGGAGAGGAGAAAACAACCTGCACCAAGGCGCCCAAGGGCTGCAGATGCCAAAGTCCCCTGCAAATTGGCTCCGACAGAGTTGCAAGCTTCATTCAAAGCTCAAATTCTTTGCAGGTGACCTTTGCCTTTTCCCCCTGCTTCCATGAACACCGGTGGAAACGTCCCCCCGACGAGCACCGCTCCTGGAAGCCCCCCGAGCCGTCAGTGCGGGTGACAAGCGGTGTGGCCTGGGACCCCAAGCCGCCCCTCGGGGCCACATCCCGCCACAGGCTTTGTGCTCCGCGGTGTCACACATCTGCCACCACGAGCCCGAGCAGGCGCCGGTGCCGAGCGCTGCGGACACCCAGCGCCGCAGAGCTTCCCACACCTCCAGCCAAGCCCGCCCTGCGAGGTCCTCCGCTCTAATGATCTTTATCCATCCACTTCCAAAGCTGCTCGGCTGGGATCGGGAGCAGGGAAGTGCCGGCTGGTGGAATCCAGCCTCACGGACACGCACCTTGCTCCGCTCCGCGGCCTCGGGCAGACATCCGTGCTGGACCGGGATAGCGCAGCGCCCGCCGCGGGACCAATTCCCAGCACGTCACAAGCACGGACACACCAGAATAAAGTTAAGAGCCCGTTCACCCTTCCTCTCCTCCTCGGCTTAGGGTTGCTAATTCAGTAAGAATCAAACCGGACTATTCCCAGGATGCGGCAGAGGGAACTCGACCAGTTTTCCTGTCTTCGCCGCCGGTGCTTCACGTTGTTTCCCACAATCAGTTCATCTCTAGCGATAAGGAGCCCTCCCTCCCGCAGCCCTTCCCTGGGCAACGTGGATACAGGCGGCGGATACAGTCATCGCAAACAAAGAAACTCAAACAGCCGGACAACAGGCGGCACTTGGGGCTGCCTCTCACCTCCCCATCGCGGCCCAGCTGAGGATCAAGAACAAACCGCCACAAGCACCAGCAAAAGAGGACCTTAGATTTAAGCGACTTCCCTAAAGTCACTTCAATGCCAGGAAAAGAGCAGTTTCTTGCACATTCCAGCCTGCCAGGACTGAGCAGAGCGCCGTGCAAAGGGCCCTGCCCTCCCCTCGGGATGCAGGGGCTGGAAGGAGGTCAAAACTCCCCGTGCCCGCTCGCATATTCGCTGCCCAACCGCGACCCACCGCGCAAGGCGCTGAGAACTCCCATCCCCAGCACCGCCAGGGCAGCAAGAGCGACTGAACAAGCGACAAAAACACATCCCTGAATGAGCTCTTCCCCCCAACACAAAGCCGAGCCCGGCCACCACCGCGGTCACGCAGCCCTCGGTCTCCAAGGGCGCCAGAAGCGCCGGATTCACCAGAACAGCCCCAGTGCCCGTGTGTGGAGTGGCTGAAAACGGCACCAGCTGAAGCGATGCCCAAGTGAGAACTGAAATCCATGCAACTCCCACCACCCGCCGGCCTCGCCAGACACGGCTTTTGCAGAGCCAGGAGCTGAATATTCATCACCAGCTAATCGACCTGCAGCAACAGCAGTGTCAGCGATATTTAACACTTATAATGCCCCGGCACACGCCAAGCACAATGCAATTTGATCAAAATAGAAGTCATTTGTTTAAATACAAGTGATTTGGCTCTCAAAACTGTCATCAAATTAAACCGGAAATCAAATTAACCCGTGATTGAGTGAAGTAGAAGGCTGGGTAATCACAGATTACTGATGCAGCAGCACGGAAACAAGGCTGCAATCACATTTTCCTTGTCCGTGTCGGCCTCTCGGCTCGGCGCTGTGCTCCCAACAAGGCTCTCCCTCCCCAGCCTCGGGATCCTCTGTGCCTCAGCTCCAGTTTACTCAGCTATTTCTGCCCAGAACGGGAATTTACTGCACAAAACAGCCTTGAAAATGTTATCCGATAACAAAAGCAAGCCTTGCGAGAAGAGGTATGGCACATTCAAAACCACATTAACCCGGGACAGGTCAGCACAGTCACCTCCAGCACTGTTAGGAAGAAGTTTCGACCCACTCAGAAAAGAAAGGGGTTGTTGGCATCACCATCCAAGGCAGTAGTTTAAATTGGCACAGCTATGTGTCAACAAGCTCCGCTGTAAAAACCTCACGTAGGCTTCATTCCCCGCCACGCTTCCCTTTGTGCTCTCACCGGGGCAGGTAGTCAGGTCAAATTACCTTTCTAGGTCTTAGAAGTGAACGTGGATTCACATAAACCGCGTGTTTGAAGAGCAACGGGCATGTGCGCTGCCACGGGAGCAGCCACAGACCGATTCCCACCGGGCTCCCAGCAGCTTCGCCAAGAGCAGCACTGGCCACCCAGCAGGACGGCAGCACGGAGAGCCTCAGCCGGCACCTTCCCTGCGAGCCAAGGAAGGTCCTGCCAGGGACCCGCTGCTGTTTACGCTTCCAAAAGCAAGTTTCAAGCTCAAAACTGGCTCCCAACCCAAGCTGCGTCTCCTTCACGTGCGAAGGAATCGCCTCCGGCACCTCTCCAGGCGCTCGCGGCTCTCTCTCGAGGCCTGGGCGAGCAACGTTTCATCAGCTTCGTGTTTGACAAGTGGTGCTTTTATTTGACTATTTCCAGCTCAGCAGAGCCCCTTGTCCCGCACAGTCCGTGCGGTCAGGAGGGCCGGTTCCGCAGCGCTCGCAGCCCGCGCGGGGCTATCGGGACCTCCCGGCTGCACAAACCCCGCACAAAGGCCGAGGTCCATAACTGGGCTGCCCGCAAGCAGTGGGAAAGAGGAGCCGAGCGGGAAGCTCGGCACGGGCACCTGGCGCCTCGGCCAACGTCGAGACGTGCCAGACAAAGGAACACGGCAGGGGCCACCCCGGAAAGCGGGGTCGAGAGGTGAAGACCCCGCGCAAAAAGCGGCGGCGCGGATGGAAAACACCAGGTTTTACTTTGCGTGGGGCCTGGGTTTGGCTGCAAGGCAGCCCCCGGGCACCCGACTCGAACCGGGCCGTGTCTCCGGGCTGCGGCCGCCGCGGCGAGGACGGGCACGTGCGGGAAGGGGAGCCCCAGCTCCAGGCGGCGCAGGCCACACGGAGCCCCCGGGCCCAGCACCTGCCGGCTCCCCGGGAGCGAGCCCCGCAAAACGCCGGATTTTCCCCCAAACAGAGCGGAGACGCCCGCAGAGCCCCCCGCCCCGCCCGCCACTGCGGCCTGCAGGGCCGGGAGCAGCCCGCGGCGCAGGGAGCGGAGGGGCTGGAGCCCCCCGGGCCCCCGCACCCGGGGGGGTCCCCGGGGAGGGGACAGGCCGCGAAAGGCAGGAATAGCCCCCGCCCCCCCCGGGAGCCCCCC